>NC_085862.1:24666428-24711428 GCF_034702125.1 Engraulis encrasicolus | reverse complement strand
AACCTCACCTACAATAGTGAAACATGTACAGTAGCTACTACATGTAGCTGAGAGTGAGAAATGTAGAGGGACAGAGAGCGAGAGAGAAAGAAACGTAGCGAGACAGAGAGGAAGAGAGAGAGAGAGGGGATAGAGAGAGAGGGAAGAGGAGAGACAGAGAGAGAGAGAGAGAGAGAGAGAGAGAGAGAGAGAGAGAGAGAGAGAGAGAGAGAAAATCAGTCTCATAAAAGCGAGTTCCCATGTTCTCTGGCATAAGTGGTCTATAGGTGGTCCAGCCCGGTTGGTTCGGTGGTCCAGTTTTGTGATGCACCCAGGGGTGTCGTTGAGGGGGGTAAAGTGTGACTGAGTTGCCAGGGTCCCATGTGTGTACGTGTACATAGGGGGCCCACACAGTGTCTGATTTACAGTATGTGGATAAATGGCTGAGGGGTTCCACTGGAGCTGACTGTGTGCATAGGGCCCACAATTTGTTGCTACGCCCCTGGATGTACCGCTAGGTGTACCTGAGACTCTTACCCGCGGGGAGAGGTGGGGGTGGAGGAGGATGATGATGAAAGATAAGCAGCCGGCGCTACTTCAAAAGATGGTAAAGGCAAATGGGTTTGGGCTGGGCCAGAGTGCAAATGTGCCTGGGAGAGAACACGGAGTATGTGAACAGGATTTAAAGATGGCCAGGGCTAGGTTAAAAAAAACACATCTCTCGCTCTCTTTCTTTCTCTCGCTCTCTCTCTCTGTCTGTCTGTCTGGCTGGCTGTCTGTCTGTCTCTCTCTCTCTCTCTCTCTCTCTCTCTCTCTCTCTCTCTCTCTCTCTCGCTCAACATGTGGTCGCTGGTCTTAATGCTCATCATAATTGACATTCTCTGTCTTTACTGCGTTTGAATTACTGAATTCAAAGCAAGAGTCTTTGGGTACATCCTTTTTTTTAATTGAGCATGTGAAGCGAGAGCATATGCTGGCTCTGATGTTTGTTTTGTTTGGTAGTGAATGGAATCAGCAAGAGAAAAAAACACACACACAAAGCTTTCATGAAAGTGAAAGTAATAAATAAATAAATGGCGCCTTGCCTCTAATTTCCATTTCACTTATGGCGAGTTTTTTTTTTCTACTGCCAGAGAGATGTCCTTGAATTCATTGCGAGTGATTAGACCACTTTCACACCTCTGTGAGCCATCTTTTCTTTGCTCACACTTTAGACGTGTTCATAACCTCAAATAACCTAACAGCAGCAGTTAGCCAGCTGCTGTGTGAGCCAGCTTTGCTTTGCTTTGGGGTCACGAGCGAGCCTGCCACCTAGTCAACTACATCGGTTCGGCAATGGGAGGCACGGTACGAGACCGCTGAGCTAAAGGGCCGGTCCTATAGCCCAACGCTACCGCACTGTATTGAGGCTTCGGGAGGGCAGTTTACTAACGTTCTACGCCACACTCTGCTAGTTGGCCTCTGTTACACATGTGTCTAAGTCTGTCTGACTATAGGCCCTTGGTCATACACACAGCTCGTATTTCCGTGTAAACCAAGTGTTTCATGCAAAATATGAGGGAGCAGCTGTGTACTGCAACATGCTACACAGTCTCACCCCAAGTAGTCAATATCTGAGTACCTTTGACCAGACTGCAATTTTTGACGTCTTGGGTATTCCTTCCACGTCACATTTTGACTATGTCCTCAGAGGTGCCCCCTTGAGGCAGCATAACGTCATTGAGGTTAGGTTTAGGAATAGGTTTAGGGTTAGGCCACATAGTCAAAATGTGACGTGGAAGGAATACCCAAGACGTCAAAAATTGCAGTCTGGTCCAAGGTAGTCAGAAATTGACTACTTGGGGTGAGACTGCGTTGCAACATCGGGCCATTACGGCACGAATAGACCAGATGCAACTTCAGCGATTCCAGCGACGGAAGTAAATGACTTTGTATTGTAGTCGCTGGCGATAGAAGAGACCAAAGTGATTTGGGCGACTACAGGCGATTTGTGCGACTTGAGCAACAGTCCGTAGTTGGACTTCAGCAAATATTACGCGAATGAAATATGATGCGGTTCGGCGACATCCGCCACAGCCAGTTGGAATGTCGGAATGCTTGCATTCTGCTTTTTACAGACAAACTCTGTCGCTCCTATCTCGTATCGCTCTGGCTCCACAGTCCAGCGATTCTCTGTTGCTCATTCAATCTTGTCGCGGCTGGTTTGCTCGCCCGGTTAGTAGTCCCTGAGCTCAGAGTGAGGCACAGGTGTCATCTACAGCTACACAGCTGCTACTGTCATCAATTCCTCTCCTCTCCACTCACACATACGGCATACATTTCTACCCTTCTGCAATCTGCATTCCCCTCCTTTAAGCACACATTCTCTCTTTCTCTGCCTCCCTCTTTTTATGCCCTCATTCCGCCCTGTTTCTACACATGGGCACATTCTCCCCTCCCCCTCTCTCTCATTCTTTCATGTACACATTCTCTGCCAGCTTTTTCAACTATGTCCCTCTCTTTCCCTCTTCCGTGTATCTCTAACATCTTTGCTTCCTTGGTCCTTTATACCCATACTGTGTGCCATGCCCCCCCTCTCTTTCTTATCCTCCTCCCTCCTATCCTTTATCTCCCCCCATCCCACACACACCCACACACACACATACGCACGCACACACACTTTCGCTCTCTTCTCCTCTCTCCCTCTGTCTCACTGCCTCTCTCAACCCCTCTTCCACCCCCTCTCTTTGTATCCCCCCATCCCACATTCACAGTCAAACACACACACACTTTTTCTCTCTCTGCTCCTCTCTCCATCTCTTTCTCTGCCCCAGTGCCTCTATCCAACCCCTCTTCCCCTCTCCCCCCTCCTCTTCTCTCCCCTCTTCTCCTCTGCCCCTCCATCGCTTCTCCCATTACAGGTTTTTAATTGGCCTGCTTTTTAGCACCCTCTGTTCTACCTGTCGGCTTCCCCCATTCACTACTCCAACACTCATCTAATTACTCGCGCCGTCGCACTCAGAGTCCGCTGTCTCGCGCGGTGGACGTGTGCACGCACACACACAGTAGCAGACACATACGTATGCAAGACACACACACCCGCGCACGCACACACACACACAGGCAAAGTAACAAACACATGCAACACACACACACACACACACACACACACATGCAAGATACACACATGCAAGCACGCACGCACGCACACACACACATTTTTTTGCTCTCCTCTCCAGTCTCCATGTCTTAATTGCGCTCCTTTTGTCCCCGCTGGTGCTGTTTGACACCAGGTGTATAATACCAGTTCACAGCACGTAGCACGTGTTCTAACAGCCTCACACTAAAACCTCCACCCAGGGCCGGTGACAGCTTTGGCTGGGCCCAGGACGAAGTCATCTAAAAGGGCTCCCCACCCAATGCATTCAATGTATTAAGGACCCAATTATGGGCCCCTTAACTCTCAACTCCCTGGGCCCGGGACAGCTGACCCCTTTGTCCTCCTTTGTCAGCTTCTCTGCCTCCGCCGTACCGCGCTGTTCGGAGGTGAGCCTGGCTTGTGTGGCTCTCCACGGGGAAAACTGCCAATCAGCGGCTAACAATGTCATCTCATGCACAGGCAGACGTCTAGGGTTATGCACTCAGCTGCTGCATGCGATGGCTATGCTGTTGTTGCTGCTGCTCTGACCAGATGGGCTGTGTCTTCATCAGGAGCTACCAACTGGCTGGTTAACATAGCACCGCGACCCTGTAGGCTACACACCAACAACCACTGAGCTTACTTTTATGAGGAGCTCAAACATGTATTGATGTCTAAGATTGTATATCTACAATTGTATATCAGAATATTAAGAAGTTATTATATTATATTACTGGGGAAAAAATGAAACACTATGAAATATTTATCAGTTATCTTTTTCTTTTTCTGTTATGCAATGCAATGGTTTGGTAGCTCAGTTCGACAGGTAGCTAATAAAGGGTGAATGAGTGGGGGGGTGGGGGAGTGGCGGGATAATGTGCTACAGCAGTGGTTCTCAAAGTTTTTTTGAAACAAACACCCCCTTGACCTCATAATAAGCCTATCAAAGCTTCCAAAAGTCTTGACGATTATAAATTAATTTCTATATCACCATTTCTCCTCTGATCATTTCCTTTTCTGAGTGGGTTTCTTATGTTTTGAGCAACACTATTGCCCTTGAACTTAACTTTTTCTGGTTAATCTGCTGTGATTTTACTCGACTTGCTTGAGATTTCTAAGCACGTTGAACTGCCCGGGTGCATGAAATGTGCTATAGTGTACAAACAACAACAGGCCTTACCTACTCAAATGCATTTTCAAGCCCCAGCCTTACAGTTATCTGCAGTCTGGTATGTGCTGCGCATATTTCCTAACTTAAAAAATGTACAAAAGGCACACACTCACACAGTGCATTCGCACACACTCTGAAAAACAACCACCATACCAGCCCCTTCATGTCCTATTCACTCTCAAGCCGTTTCACTGTAAAGCAGAAATTCCCCAGAGGTGCTCCAACAAAGTTAATTTGAAGGCTCTTCCTCAATATGGTTCTCAGAGTGATAGCGGCAAGAAAATAGAATAATGGGGAAAAGAATGATGGGCTGAGATGGAATGATGGGTGTTTGAATGGAGTGTGTGTGTGTGTGAGAGAGAGAGAGAGAGAGAGAGAGAGAGAGAGAGAGAGAGAGAGAGAGAGAGAGAGAGAGAGAGAGAGAGAGAGAGAGAGAGAGAGAGAGAGAGAGAGAGAGAGAAAGTGTGCGCGTGCCTGTGTGTGTGTGTGTGTGTGTGTGTGTGTGTGTGTGTGTGTGTGTGTGTGTGTGTGTGTGTGTGTGTGTGTGTGTGTGTGTGTGTGTGTGTGTGTGTGTGTCTAAAAATCAGACAGAGCCCTTGTGTGCTTGTGGGGCTGCTCCGTCTCTCATTTAAATAAGCCATGATAAGGAGGAGGAAGATAGTTTTGTACTTTCTTGACTTTATACCCTTCTTCATGAATGGAAAGAAGATTGTCCTAATCATCTGAGAAATTATCTGTCTGTTGAAGGGGTGGGTGAGAGAGAGAGAGAGAGAGAGAGAGAGAGAGAGAGAGAGAGAGAGAGAGAGAGAGAGAGAGAGAGAGAGAGAGAGAGAGAGAGAGAGAGAGAGAGAGAGAGAGAGAGAGAGAGAGAGAGAGAGAGAGAGAGAGAGAAAGAGAGCTTGTGTGTGTGTGTGTATGTGTGTGTGTGTGCGCGCGCTACAGATGTACTTTACTTTGTATGTTTCTTTGAACACAGATGATTGTGTTCTGCTCTGAAACACTGCAATGGCAGAATTCACCTCCTCAAAATTGAGTTCATGCAATTCTGCTTTTAAAATGGATTCCACATGTCTATGGCCGGGTACATCATATCTCAAATACTCATGGAGCACACACCTCCGCCAGAGATTCTTTAAGTATAGAGATATGCCAACATAATAGGTTTCTATGGGCACCTAACGCGACCAGGTTCCGGTCTGCCTAAAGGGGCGTGTCATAATGCTCCTACAATGAATAAACAGTAATAGGTCTGCCTAGGTCTGCCTAAGGGGGGCCATAATAGAACCAGGAAACAATGGGCCAATGGAACCTCTCTTTCTCTACTCTCTCTGCCTCCGCTCTCTCTAGGTCGTCCTCAGACGAGCCTTCCATCGTTGCTTCCAGTCATCCTGATTCTCCATACATCCACTCCCAATGAGATGTATCATGCTTTCAGGTCACGTTTATTGTTCATGTTCGTTGTTTCACCATATTTTCACCATGCCGTTTTTTTGATTACTTGATATACACTGGCAAAAACGCTGTAGGCCTACATGTAAAAAGGACAGACTACCTGAAATATCAGGGCATGAAAAATCAGTGACACGTTATTTTAAAGGATCTACATGATTGGCATACTCTGTGTGTGTATCAATAAGTAATATGTAGCCTTGTTATAGGAATATCATATATGATGATTTTAGCTGCATTAGACTAAATGGTCATCCATCTTTTTAATTTTTATTTTTTTAAGCTACTAAGCTATTTCATGGCCAGTATAGGTAACAGGATTCCCTTAAAAATCAACAACAAATAATTAAATAAATACATTAAATGAGTTTGGTCACATCAATACATTTCACTTGTCTGCTGAAACGGAGCCCTTTGATTCCATCGTTGCAGTAGGACCACAGCGTACTGCTGTTTCAGAGCACCTTTGATCAATCACTCAAATACCACATTAAATCAATACAGCAATCGGAAACATGCAGAGCATTGCAGGGTGAAAATAAACATAGGGGAAAAGGAAAGATTAGGAAATGAGCCAACAAACTGTTTCTAGCGTTAATTTGTTTTTAAGACAGATTAAGGCTGGATATTTATGCCACAATCATCATTCTAAGCTTACATCATTATAAATATCCACATTTTAACTGAACCATGAACTATAACATACATTGACTACAGAATTAAATTTAATTTAGGGTTTTCCCCCCCATACAGTAGTTAATTGAATGTCTTCCATAACACGATCGGCTTTACAAAATCCACAGATTTAATGAACAGCATTGAACTTGCTTAATTCAATAGTGAACATTGGTTGCGCACAAATGTTTTGCTTTGTGCTGTGCTACAAGCAAAATACATGTGTATCTCTCTATTTCCCCCCATCCTGACAAAAACCTCCCGTCTCAGATACTGTGAACTAGGTCAATGCGGGTGCAGCAGCAGTCTATCTTGTTAACACTGTGCGGAGGGTTTTGTTCAATGCTTCACATTTCCACCAAATAATAGAGCCGTGGACTGAATAAGACACGGGAAAGCAGATATTTTCCTTTGCTTTGTTGTTTGTGTTTCAAATGTGAAACACTGAAGAAAGCAGTCTGCTTTGACATTGACAATACAACCCAAAACAAAAGAAAAACAAACACACACAGCATTGATCAGCATCTCTGACAACTTCTTTAATTTTAAACTACAGAGGAAACAAATAACCAAACAAAAGCGGAATAAAACAGCGTCTGTCAAAAATGAATAATAAAAATGCGTACTTCTAGTGAAACATAAATGCTAGTGTTTGAAGAGGGGAACTAGTCATTTCATCATGATTGTATGGGCTTGTAAATGGCTTTGGTAGAGCCATTTTGGAGGCTTCAAAGAACAGTAGCACTAATGTACACAAACAGACTCAGCACTCCCTGACAGCAGAGAGTGAATCACTCCCTCCACTGCTGTCGACCTCACATCGCCTACTGTACAGCTCTGCTACACCACAGTAATGACATGAGAAAAACCTGGATACCTGGCTATACAATGACACCCACCTCACCAATCAAATCCTTTTAACATTTTTTAACGTCCTCAAATACCACTTACTCACTCACTCACTCGCACACACGCACGCACACACACACACGCACGCACGCGGACACACACACACAAAGACACACAAAGACACACTCACTCACACACAAAGACACACACCAACCTCCCCAACGCTTCCGCAGTTTCCCATTTTTCCTGCTTGTGCTTAATTAACCCTGGCAACGCTTGTTAGTGGCCCTCCTCGCTACCACGACAAACCATTACACAAATCGAATCAAGATAAACTATGCTAATGCCTATATGGACCAGGAGGCTGGCCACAGACTACTGGCTGGCCACGGCCACAGACTACTGCATGACATGCATACGACACCCAGACGGAACGGAGGACATCACTGGCGACAAACAAAGAACATCACTGGAAGCAGGGCAGCTGACAGCGTTGGCTGGGCCCGGGATAAAGACATCTGAAAGGGCCCCAAACCCCAATCCATACAACGTAATGAGGATCCAATTCTGGGCCCCCCTGTCTCCTTGGGCCCGGGACAAGTGACCCCTTTGTCCCCCCCTGTCAGCCTCCCTGACTGGAAGCATACAGTGCAAGGAGCACCATTGGCCAGGCGAGAGACGGATTGCTGCTGGCTTCCAGATGCTATCACAGCGTTCTCCTGCACAGCCCTCCTGATTTACAGCATGTGATATTTTCTACATCCTCGTCTGTAAATCTCTAGCAACAGCTTAAGTGCTGGAACAAAAACAGTAGCAGTGGCCAGAGATTGCCCAGGTGCCGACATGCAAAAACATTTGACGCACTCTGAGACAGACACAGAGACAGATGCACACATGCAAACACACACAAACGCGCACGCACGTGCACACACGCACGCACACACACACACACGCAAGCATAAAAACTTGCACACCCTCACAGGCACAAATATGGGCATGAAAACCACAATATTTCACACACGCTCACACGCACACGCACACGCACACACACAGAAAGAATATTTCCATTGTCACTCCTTATTTTAGGACCTCTTTAATGAAACATGACTCTGCCTCCCTATGTCAACCAGAGAGAGAGAGTGAGGCAAAGTGCATCTCATATGCAATGCAAAATCTAGCTCTCAGTATAATTAGGCATTTCCTCCCCTCTTTCGCAGTGTGGATTAGACAGCCTGCCTATCTGCATGTGATTTACGATGGCCCACGCAGTCCTCTGTAAATTGCTTGGTGTTTCTCCGACTTAACCAAACGAGAGATTATACGGCGCAGAAAAAAAAGAAACCCTCCATGTAACACAAGATTAACTCAGAGGCTCATACTGGACCACTGAAGCAGAGCAGCACTGTCTGAAGACACACAAAATTAATAGAGACTAAAACTTAACAGCAACACTAAGGAGTTTTTTTTTTAAATAATAACTTAAAATAATGTTTGAAAGGGTCATCAACTTTTAAGATGTTGAAAGGTGAAAACTGAAAATGAAGTCCACGACACCAAGCTCCCGTTTCTCTCACTTTAATATTGTGACAATTCAGGCAGCATGAATGTCTGAAGAAGTGAAACGTCACTAAACTAAAGTTAGAGAAACGGGAGCTTGGTGCTGCAGACTTTATTTTGACTTTGCTAGTCCTGCACCAGGTCTGTATTAAGGGCCGTACACACACGTCGCTGCCAGTTACTCGCTCAGCGAATGAAATCAATAAAATGTCAATGTGTTCCAGCGAGACTAGCAGGCGAGTAGGCGAGTACTGTACAAGCGATGCGATGTGGGCGGATCCCGAGTTGAAAATATTTTATCTTCGAGCGAGGCGAGTAAGCGAGTAACCAATTGGAAGGCAGAGTTCGGTACTTCTCGCCTGTTCATTGGCAGTTAAAGCCGCGGGAACTTTCGACGAACGTTCCATGAACGAGAGGCGAGTAGGTGAGCAAGCGAGAAGCTAGTAAATAACAGCGATGTGTGTGTACGGCTCTTTAGACCAATGTGGTGCCCCTGGGCACTATACCTTATACCGGTGCCCCCTTTATGAGCAATATTTACAAAGCCTGTGTCTTGTGGTGCCCCCTCACTGGTCGAAAATGTTCGGTGCCCTTGTGTACTGTGCCGCTTGCCCTCATGAATAGTCCGGCCCTGTCCTGCTCCCAATCTTTTTGAAACGGATGTGCGTGTTTTCTCTTTGGTAAACTAAGATGTTGAAAGTTGCTATTAAATTTACTTTGTTGCCTTCCATGGGCCTGAAGTGCACTACAAGATGATCATCTCTCGTAGCGTCCTCTGATCTGTGAATCCATGGGATTTCAACTGATTGGCTACGGTTACATGGCGTTTTCAATTCCGAATTAAATAGTTCAGTCGAATTTATTTTGATCTTTCATTTCATTCTGAATTGTGAAGTGTTTACATGACGTTTTCAAAGCGGAATTAACCTTAATTCAGAATTAAAGTGAGTTAATTCGGAATTAAATGTCATGTAAACGTAGAGACCGAAGTTTCCTGGAAATGCAGTGTTCACTCCATCAAATCCATACGAAAATAAATCAGCTACAGTGTTGTGTATGAATAGAGCCTAGAATGAAAGCCTAGGCCACTCCATTTACCCATTAGTCAAGGCGTAGACTAGAGTGTAGTATACGAGGACAGCAGTGGTCAGTCCATTAAACCATTAGTAAATATAGTAAACAAAGTGCAGTGCATGAGTGCAGCCGAGTGATGACGTCATTGTGAGTGACCTGCCTTAAAAGCAACAGCTACATAACTCCATCCGTGATGATGATGATGATGACCCACAAAACATTTGGAAAGAAGGAGGTCGGTGAAGACCAGACCACATGCAAAAACTGTAAAAGAACAAGCAGGCAGAAAAGGAAAACGGAGAAGTGGGATGAGAAAAGGAAAAGACAGCTTTGAGAGCGTACAAGTGCACACGAGAAAGTGGGAAATGAAGAGCACAGTTCAGTTTGTGCTCAAATGAGCCGAGCGCACCCCACCAGCTGTCTTTTGGTGTACGCATGGGGAAGATGCTCGTTAAGTTGCCGAGGTTACCACCTCACAGATGGAGAAGATCCAGTCTGGAGGATTATAAACATCCTTTACCTGTGGCCCTGGCAGCCAATCACCAGCATCCATTACCTGGGGTCCAACCTATCATAGACATCCATTACCTGTGGTCCAACCAATCGCGGGGCAACAGCATCCTCACACAGATGGGGGACAAGCACTTTTCAGCCCATCCCAATGCATGCCCAAACACCCCTCTTAAAATGAATAACATTTTTTTTGGTGCATTTGCGAAGTGGAGTAGGGGAAACGCATCCACACAAGCACAAACACAGCTGACAGAACAGACACATGTTTGCACATACAGTAGGCATACAAATGCACACACGCACACATACACGCACACACGTGCACACACGCACACGCACACGCACACACACACACACACACACACACACACACACACACACACACACACACACACAAATCTTTCTTCTACAGGTAATGCATCTTCCTCTCACTACTCAAATAAGTGCATTCACACAGGTGTCTGAGATAGCAAAGGGATGGCAAAAGAGAGAATGAGGGAATAGGAGGAAAAGAGGGAAAAGAAAGAGAAAAGAGAGAACAGAGAACAGAGAGGCGGGGAGAAGAGAAGATGGACATGGAGTGAGCAACGAGGGAAAGAAGAGACAAGAAGAGTGAAGGAGAGGAGAGAGGGTGATACAGAGAAAAGGTGAAAGGAGGATAAGGGCTGGGAGAAAGCGGCACATCAGAGAATAGGAGGATAAGAGAGAAAAGAAAGAGTGGAAGGAGAGAGAGAAAGAGTAAGAGAAAAGGGGGATAGAGTGAGCAACGAGGCAAAGAAGGGAGACAGAAGAGTGAAGGAGAGGAGAGAGGGTGATATAGAGACAGACGAGTGAAGGAGAAGAGAGTGGAGGATATAGAGAGGAGGTGAAAGGAGGATAAGGGCTGAGTGAGAGTGGCACATCAGAAACACATCTGAGAATGGGAGGAAAGAAGAGAAAAGAAAGCGAGGAGGGAAAGAGAGAAAGAGTAAGAGAAAAGGGGGATAGAGTGAGCAACGAGGCAAAGAAGGGAGACAGAAGAGTGAAGGAGAGAGGAGGATATACACTAGAGACAGACGAGTGAAGGAGAGAGGAGGATATAGAGACAGACGAGTGAAGGAGAGGAGAGTGGGTGATACAGAGACAGAAGAGTGAAGGAGAGGAGAGTGGGTGATACAGAGACAGAATAGTGAAGGAGAGGAGAGAGGATGATATAGAGAGGAGGTGAAAGGAGGATAAGGGCTGAGAGAAAGCGGCACATCAGAGAATGGGAGGAAAAAAGAGAAAAGAGAGAGAGGGGAGAGAGAGAGAAAGAGTAAGAGAAAATGGGGATAGAGTGAGCAACAAGGAAAAGAAGGGAGTCAGAAGAGTGGAAGAGAGGAGAGAGGAGGATATAGAGACAGACACGTGAAGGAGAGGAGAGAGGGTGATACAGAGAGGAGGTGAAAGGAGGATACTGTAAGGGCTGGGCGAGAGCGGCACATCAGAAACACATCTGAGAGGGTTAGGCCTTTGAGGAGCACATCAGCACATCATCACACCTCAACACACATTACACGAGCAGACATGTCCCTCGCAATTTACAAACATTACATTGGGGAATAGATGACAAAGCACATGACCCAGAAAGAAGAGAGAGAGAGAGAGAGAGAGAGAGAGAGAGAGAGAGAGAGAGAGAGAGAGAGAGAGAGAGAGAGAGAGAGAAATAGAAAACAGGGAAAGAGGTAAACCGAGAGAGAAGGGCGGGGGGGCGTAGGGAGATACAGAGAAATAGAAAAAAGGGAAAGAGGGAAACCGAGAGAGAAGGGCGGGGGGGCGTAGGGAGATACAGAGAAATAGAAAAAAGGGAAAGAGGGAAACCGAGAGAGAGAGAGAGAGAGAGAGAGAGAGGCAGAGAGTGATTAAGAGAAAGAGGGAAATGAAATCGAGAGACACAGTAGCAGAAGAGGGGGAAGAGAAAGGGGTGGAAAATGATGGGGGCACTTGTAATGTAGAGCTGAGAGTAATTTGATATCACAAAGCTTTCAGGAGTTTTATGACGAATTACGAGCGAGCAGGACAGGGCCAACTAATAACCTGCAGTGAAGAGGTGATGTAGTGTGAAACAGGAGAAGAGAAAAAAAGGGGGGAAGAGAAGGAAAAATTAATCCATGGTGAGAAAGCACGGCGCTATCGCATATAGAAGCATAATGAACTTGCAGGAAAGGCGCCCGGTAAAAATTGGCCTTCACATACAGTACATCGGCATTAAATTGCCTCTTAAGCCACCACCACACAATATATAGGCTATGAATATGAACACACAGAGATCATCTCTGCAAGAACTTGGACACCTGGAATTGGAATAATGAAGCTCATGCCAAGCTATTCATCACTAATGTGCATACAAAAATGAGTACGGGAAACCAACGTAATAGTGTGTAAATTATCTAGGCCAATCTAATGACGTTCTGAGCAACCAAAACACCCAACAAAAATGTCTGAGTAATCTGTGACGAGCAGGGCTGGATTAACCCATTGTGTCCTGGAGCGATATATACTCTGCATTAAGGTTCTTGAAATTTGAACTGTTTTATTAAAAAAATGATATGTTGGAGCTGAATGGACACATTCTAGAGCAGAATGCAGGTTCCAGCTTTTAAATGTAACTTATGTATATTTAGGCTATTTGCTTCGGAGGCTGAAATCATTCGTTTTTAACAGGGAGAGGGCACCTTTTCCCAAAATGGATTAAGCCAGGCTAGGGCTCACTTGGAGAAGAGGCAATTGCTTCAATGTGACTGCCCTAGTAAAATAAAGGAGAAATTAATAAATAAATGAAGATGGCCTGGGATCCCTAGGCTACAGGTTGCTGTAGGCCCCCATGAAATTTCCTGACAATATTACATAGTCTTTGTCATAATTCCAACCCAGTTATTGGGTAAGTCAATCCATTATTGATAAAATTGAAAACTCTACCTGACACAGCAGACTAAGTTATCAACGCCACATCTTGTTACAGGGCTGGACTGGGGGAGAACTAGGGCCTGGGCACTTTGGGCTTAAAGGGGCCCCCGACCTCATAATTGACTCACCGTTGGGCCCTGCACCAACATGCCCTTTTTATTTTTTTCATTTTTTAAAATTTCTGAAAATAGGGGCCCACGAGGGTGCAAGGCCATCCGGGAAATGCCCGGTATGCCAGATGACCAGTCCAGCCCTGTCTTGTTACATTTGTCCAATTATATTGATTTCCTTCCCCGTTGGACAATTAGGGGTCCCCTAGCAGGGTAGGTGGGGGCCCTATAGGCTGCAGCCATATCAAGCATGTGACCTGGCAATGAGGATACTCTCATATTGAGACAGTTGCCAGTCAGAGATGACAAAGGACGACTGCGGCCCTGCCATGGGCAACCGGTAGGGCACTCGCCTGCCATGCGGCTGAACCAGGTTCGATTCCCGGCCCGGGTCCCTTGCCGAGCCCTCCCCGTCTCTCTCTCCCAATTCGCTTCCTGTCCACCTCTCACACTGTCCTATCTAATAAAAAAGTCGAAAAAAGACAAAAAAAAACAAAGAATGACTGAACTTTACCAACAGAAAGCAGCATTCCAAAATGAAGCAATGGAACCTTAAAACAGGGAGCATATAATGTAAAAAAAAGTCAAGTAAACAAACAAATAGGCCTACCACACCATCGTATGGAGATACTAGACCACATAAACACACCTAAACACACCGCAACATGAAGAGAGATAAGCTCAGCAGCACATACTGTATGACTTCTCAACGTTAGAAAGTGGAATTAGCATGTCGAGCTGGTTAAGCTTTCATCGTTTCTGAATTTATTATTATGAATCTGAAGGGCACTCACCAACAATATCAGTCCAGGACTTTCATCTTGGTGGTATTTTGCCCAATGACACTCTTCGACCAGTGGTTATACCGTATCTACTGTGATAATAACAAGCAAAATTTAATGATGGAATTTTTATTAATAAGCGGGAGCGTAATGATGGATTTTCCACTTTGTATGTGAAAGTCAATAAGTGAACCTGCCTCTTCTATTAATGGGCACTAACCATTCTCCTATTCAGTATACGGCAATTGTGTGGAATAATGCAGTACATAAATGACACAACACAGACTGTGCTGTATGCGTGTAAGGAATGTGATCGTTATGACTGACTTAACTCATAAAATAAAATGTGGTTGCAAATGCAAACAGATTATATTTGCTTTGAGATTTCACCAAGCCTTATTCCTGTATTGTATAATGCATTGATTGTGTGTATGTAACCTAGGATGGCATTGAGAACCCATGCATGCTGTATAGCAGAGATCAGAAAGCGCAGCCAAACCACCATGAACAGGGATGAGGGGGCATACATGCTGTCTCACACTAGGACCACCATGAACAGGGATGAGGGGGCATACATGCTGTCTCACACTAGGACCACCATGAACAGGGATGAGGGGGCATACATGCTGTCTCACACCTGACCACCATCCTGAGGCCACAACTCCAATATTGACAGGAAGGTCACACCTCCACAACATCAGCTGTTTTTAAAGCACGTCACACTTCAACATCCATGTGACTCTCTGATGACGACGGAAGTTCCACCATCGAAACATGTCAGGTAAAAGATAACAAACTTTTACATGTCTGAAACAAAAGACACTTTAAGATTTGATACAATTCACAATGAACATCATACATCCATGCATACACACACACACACACACACCTATACACAGTAGGCTACAGACAGACAACTCAAATTCTCACTGTACATTTCACTTTTAGTAATTCTATGCATTTGACAAATAAACCTCCTTCTTGTGTCTTTGTATTGTATCTTTGTATGTTTATTGGAGCTGTTCGGGATGAGAGTATACATGGGTTCTCAAATTTGTTTCCAATACTCATCTGTTTGGCTGCCAGTGTCTTGCCCCTCCTCACAACACTGTGTTTTATAAACAAACAAAAAAACATGTAGCCTATTCATGGGATTGATCAGCCATGACCCATGTCCTGTTTTCAGTACAAAACATTGGATTTTGTCCTTCTGTTGTATCTTAAAGTATCTCTTGTTTGTGCACAATGAGAACACGGTCAGGTGTGACGATAGCAAACCCATTATTATTACTCTACGGGACAATTAATGAGTGAGTCTGCCTGTCTGTGTTGTGCCTGTTGGGGTGCTAACCAGGCAGACGCAGGAGTCGACACAGGTTGCAGACAGGGAAGCTGACAAGGGGAGACAAAGGGTTCAGTTGTCCCGGGCCCATGGAGAGAGGGGGCCCAGAATTGGGTTTTCATAACAATGTACTGTATGTATTGGATGGGGGGCCCTTTCAGATGAATTTGCCCTGTGCCCAGCAAAAGCTGTCAGTGGCCCTGGTTGCAGATATGTTTGGAGTATTCTGCATCGGCTATAAAACACGAGTGATAAACAGGGTCCAGTAAAAACAGACATTACTGCATGCATAACAAGGTTGTCACCATAGATACTGTATAACAGATAAACATGTGGCTTCAACCATTTCCGTCCTTGCTTTTGAGATCAAAACAAAGCCTAATTTTGCTTTAAAAATGCCATTTTTGCATGCAGCTGAAGATATGGGGTTTAAAGTAACTTAGATCTCTTCAACTTGAGATGAAGTGTGCAAGAGTTTATGTATAATTATAAAATAAATGTTCAATTGATCTAATACATATGCCCATACACATAATTCATACCCTTTTAAAAATAACTTCACGAAAGCGACATGGAGAGGTGACAATAATTTGCATATATCTCAAAACCTGCTGATTTATAATGAGTCTAAGGCATTCCTGGTCTCACAAGTGTCCTTTGCATTACATTACACTACACTTAACTGACACATTCCTCCAAAGCAACTTACGGTTATCAGTTTTCATGGTATTGGTTACAGTCCCTGGAGGAATGTGTTGGGTGCCTTGCCCAAGGGATTCAGCCATGGAGGGAGAGGTCAGGTGGGATTCGAACCTACAACCCCCAGATTGAAAGATCAACTCCCTAACCACTAACTAGATCATGGCTGTCTTACTGGTAAGGATGTCCTCACAATGAAAAACCTGCTTGCAGAATACATTACAGGTTGCGCAATTCAGAACATGTATTCACACACACACACACACACACACACACACACACACACACACACACACACACACACACACACACACACACACACACACACACACACACACACACACACACACACACACACACACACACACACACACACACAAACATAACACAAACGTACACACTCTTACGTTTCATAAACAACTAAACAAACATCACTGGCAGGTGGGCTTTGTTTACTTGCTTCTTTGTGAGTTTATTTTTGCAGTGGGAAAAGCCAAGTTGTATTTTATATGCTCATGTAAGAACAGGATGTGCCAACATCCTTTTCGCTTTGAAATTCTGCCATTATTGCAGACTCCCTGTAGTTATTTTTGGGCATAAGCTTATAACCTACATGCAGCTCATTAGCCATTGAGGATCCCATCCACTGTGGTCGCAGGTAAAGAAATATACAGCACAAGCAGGGAAGCTGACAGGAGGGGACAAAGGGGTCACTTGTCCCGGGCCCAAAGAGAGAGGGGGCCCATAATGGGATCATCATTACATTGTATGTATTGGGTCTAGGGCCCTTTCAGATGTTTTTGTCCAGGGCCCAGCCAAAGCTGTCAGCGGCCCTGCACATAAGCAATAATAACCACACGTAAGCGTACTCCACATTTTATAAGAGTATTGCATTATGACACTCAGAAAAGAATGACCAAGTCATGGTGATCAATAGGCCTTTTTCTCCATGACCAGATTAGTATTGATCCTAAAATCAATACATAACATTATTGTAAATGTAATACTGGATAAGTGCAAATACAATAAATAAACGGTGCAAAACATCTAAAAACTCATTTAAAAACTCCTCAGGTCATATTTACACATAAACGGATAAAGACATATCCATATTTACAAATATCCGCATACACGTCTAACCAGCACCTGTTACGAAGCATTGGATGTGGACATGCAGCCATAAAAAAATCCATCTGTGCAAATATCTAGATATTAAAAAACCCATCAATGTTAACATCTCGATATCAAGACTGTAATGAAGCATTGGATGTGGACGTGCAGCAGGTGAAAATGCAATAAAAAAATTTGTTGTGCAGACATCTTGATATAAAAAAAAACCATCAATGTAAACATCTCGATATTTGTTCACACATTGGGCACAAGACTGTGCCCAAGAATCAATCTGTGCAAATATCTAGATATTAACAAACCCATCAATGTAAACATCTCGATATCTGTTCACACACAGTGTTCAAGACTGTAATGAAGCATTGGATGTGGGCAGGGCTGGGCTGGGGGAGAAAAAGGGCCCGGGCCCTTTTGGCTGAAAGGGGCCCCTCATAATTAGCGGCGCAGAACTGACTCACTGATTTAAAAAAAAAAAATCTGAAAATAGGAGCCCACGAGGGTGCGGGGCCCACCGGGAAATGCCCGCTATGCTAGATAGCCAGTCCAGCACTGGATGTGGACATGTAGCCAGCCAGGTGTCTGGCTGTGAGAAGAGAAGAGATGAGAGATGCTGAAGAGCAGGGCTGATTGGTGGCACAGCACTCAAGAGGAGAATCAACTCCATGGTCATCACTATACCACACGGCTCTCATTAGAGCAGGCTTAACATCAGGCCAGAGGCCAGGCCAGGTCAGGTCAGGTCAGTGAGTGTGTGTGTATGTGTGTGTTAACGTGTGTGAATGTCTGTTTCCATTAGGTTTGTTGTTTGTGTGTGTGTGTGTGGGCGGGGGGGGGTGGGGGGGGGGGGGGGGGTGGAGTGGAGCTATGCCTCTGTGTGGGTCAAATGGTGTGTGTGTGTGTGTGTAACATCTTAACATGAGGTCAGAGAGGTTAGTGTGTGTGTGTGTGTGTGTGTGTGTGTGTGTGTGTGTGTGTGTGTGTGTGTGTGTGTGTGTGTGTGTGTGTGTGTGTGTGTGTGTGTGTGTGTGTGTGTGTGTGTGTGTGTGTGTGTATGTGTGTATGCACGTGTGTGTGTGCAAGTGCGCACCCGCACATGTGTGCATGTGTGCCTTCATCTTGAGGGCCCACCATTTGTCCCCTTCTATTGATGCGCTTTGGGCTCCCTGGCTGGCCCGGTTCATCATCTCAAGAGCATCTCAAGTGCCGCGTAGCGTAGGGCCTCTCAGCACACGTGCACTCTGGGAGATTACACAAAGAAGCACCAAGAACATGCACACAGCACATGTATGGACCACACCTGACCAAGGCAGCCTGCCACTGGCCATGAGCCAAATGGTCACATGTCCTGTCACGATACGCACACGTTTTGCGTCACTTGTTGTGGGTTTTATTTAAAAACTTCATAAGAGTATAAGATTATGCACATCCCACCTCTCTGAGACCAGGTGCAGGAAAATGGCGTACTGCATCTAATAGTGGAAAGAGTACGCACACTGTAGATCCGCTTTGAAAACATATTCAGGTCATACAGTACAACGTTTCGACCCAACAGGGTCTTCATCAGGCATGAGCCACCAGTTCAATTACCCACTGTAGCGAAGGGGAATCCAGTTGCTCCGCCCTGATTAGAACCCAGGATTCAGAATGGGCTGCCACCAGGGAAGCTAGCAGGGGGAAGGGGGTAGGGGGACAAAGGGGTCAGTTGTCCCGGGCCAACGGAGGCGGTGGGGGATTGCCAGAATCGGCTCCCCATGATATTGTGTGTATTGCGTTGGNGGGGGGGGGGGGGGGGGGGGGGGGGGGGGGGGGGGGGGGGGTTACGCCACTCCCATAGACCTCTATGGACCAATCTTTCCACAGCAATGGCGGCTCTCATGGAGCCTCACGGAGACGTTAAAGCGATGGTTCGGAGTAGAATCACCCTAATGCCATTTGAACCGTGACACCCATCCACCTTTACACCCGAAGTGTTTTCTGCCGCAGGCTTACATCAACAGAGTTGCCGTGTTATTCGATGTTTATTCCGGTTAGCTTGACTCAAGCGCATATGGATACTGGGCACCGTCTCCAAACTTTCCCCACAAAAATAACATGTCATGACACCAAACTTCTGCAGTAGCACAAATATGGTCTGTACTCACGAAACGAAGCATTTGGAAGTTTGGAAATAGTCCAGGAGTTTAGTATTATCAACACAAGCCGAATAGCTTCTCTGCTGCTAAAGCTGCGCCAACGTTACTTCCGTCATCTAAGACAAGCATGTAAGAGTCCTAAACGAAGCTCATAATATGCACAATGAAAAGTGAATTCAGCATCAGTATTGATAACGAAAATCCTTGTCTAATTGATAGTAGGTAAGATTTGAAATATCTTTTAAGTATTGCCTTGAAAATATAAGCCTTAATCACAATTCAATGAAAACTTTTTTAACACTCTCGTCTGGAAGTTTGTTGAAGACTTTTACGGGCTTGTCTCATATGACGGAAGTAACGTTGGCACAGCTTTAGCAGCAGAGAAGCTATTCAGCTTGTGTTGATAATACTAAACTCCTGGACTATTTCCAAACTTCCAAATGCTTCGTTTCGTGAGTACAGACCATATTTGTGCTACTGCAGAAGTTTGGTGTCATGACATGTTATTTTTGTGGGGAAAGTTTGGAGACGGTGCCCAGTATCCATATGCGCTTGAGTCAAGCTAACCGGAATAAACATCGAATAACACGGCAACTCTGTTGATGTAAGTCTGCGGCAGAAAACACTTCGGGTGTAAAGGTGGATGGGTGTCACGGTTCAAATGGCATTAGGGCGATTCTACTCCGAACCATCGCTTTAACATGGAAATCCCCATTGACTTTAGTTCTATTAGAAGTTACTTAGTTCCAGGAGGTGGCCGTAGAACACAGAAAATGTGGTAAAGGTAATGTAATTTGTTTGTACTTAATCTTTGTTTGGTATGTGATGGTTCTGTGTTAGTTTCCAACGAACAGAAGTTTACTGTTAAGAAACATTTTAATCTACGCGAATCACATCACCAACCGACTTCCTGGTCCCCGGTTTGCGCAACTCTGTTATTAGATAGCTCTGGTGAGTTGTAATGAAACACACTACCTTGTCATGAACTAGCACTTAAAGGGACACTGTGCAGGAAATGGTCAAAAAAGGTACTGCAACTATGGTGATCATTGAAACTGGGCTGCCTATTGCCAAATTTGATATTTTCATGAAAGTTTACTCAGTAATAAATTAATATTTCCTAGTATGGTCCAAGTACAGTCATTTTTGCAGCTAAAAATGGTTATTTTTGGAAATTCAAAATGGCGGACCATGGAGAAGATCCCCCTTTTCATGTATGAAAAGCGCAATTTTTCCAGTCATAATGAATACTTAGAATTTGATGGTGTTGGTAAGTATTCATCAAAAAGGTAACATTAGTGAGTGGGCAGCAGGAATAGAAATAATCAACTAAAAATCTCACACAGTGTCCCTTTAAAGAGTTGCACTGGTGGCAGCTGAGGTTTCATAAACTCCATTCGCTACGATAACAGGTAGAAGGAGGGACCGATTGAATTTCTTCCCAGTAAATGAGATGCCTGAGCAAGGCAGAGTTTCCATTACACACTGTTCCCTGGGTCTGATGTGTTCAGTGCAGAGGCTGTAGGTTTCACTGTGCGATACAGTAGATAATTGGAAAAAACACTCCTGCACACTGATCATTTCGCTGTTTTCTTTAATACACACGTTTCGGTCAGGATTTTTCAAATTGTCTGCTGAGTGACCCAATCTATCTCCAACACACCTGCCAGCTGAGGTTTGTAAAAATAAATGCAACTTTCACGCTGTGTGATACAGTAACAACGACAAATAGATTCTTTTTTTCAATGCAGAGAGCTGAGAACCAGTCTTGATGAGGGGGTCACACGCTCATAGTCTATAAAGACCAGCATCAGAGCACCTCTCAACAGCTCACAGCTACCAGGGAGTTGAAAGCCGAGACTAAGTATAATGTGGGGCGCCGCACATGCAAAAAAAAATGAATAGCCTCAGCCAAATCAAAAAAGTATACTCGAGGATGAAAGCGAACAGATTGGCACCCTGCTTTTAAAAGGCTGAATCTAATGCAAAAAACCAGGAGAGCAACATTTTGGATCCTTTGACCGAAAGATGCCCAAAGAAGATCAAAAGATGGAATCGTATCTGTCTCCTTTTTGTATTAATTTCAGTCTTTTTGAAAGCGGAGTGCGAATCCTTTCCCCTTTATCGTAAAAGTAAAGACAACAACTAAAAGCCTGGTTACCATCACAGTCAGCAGGACATCCCTTTAAAGGTGTCGCAATGGAAATTTATTAAGTAATGTTCTGAGCAAAGTTGTGCTAGGTGGCATCAGGTACAGTAGCGTTTCTGAATGGGGGCTCTACAGCCTCCCCAGGGGGGCATTGGGGAGCTCTAGGGGGGCGGGGGGAGGTGGGGGGTGAGAAGGATACAGCTAAGAGGTGCTCAGTTGCCATTGGGGGCATTAGTCCATTTCATTTTTTTAAGACTAAGAGGGGCGTTGACAGGCTTATGATGAGGTCAAGGGTAGCATTGGGAGGCTTATCATGAGGTCCTGGGGGGTATACTGTATGTAAAAAAAAGGTTGAGCATGCAGCTACAGCATGAAGCTACATCAAGTTCACAGGATGACCAGGTGTGTAAAGGCACTGAGCCCCATTTGTAGTGACGGGAAGAGATGCCATCCTACATGTTTTGAAGCCTAGCTCTTGGGGGTCTCAAACATGCGTTTTTACATCAGCACTAAAGAGACAGGCTGCATGGTATGGCACATACACTTAACTCCTGCAGGAAAAGCACCCATTACCCTCTCTCACACACAGAGACAGACACACACACACACACAGACACACACACACACACACAGGGAAAAGTCACTCCATCGAGCATTTTAACATCCAGGCCACCAAACCGCAATGCCAAACAGCCATAGTCATATTACAAACCCAACTAGTGGTTGTCCCTTCATCACACTACCACTGTACTGTATGAGCACAAGAAGTAGGCGAATTGCTGGTGCATGGTTTAATGTCTGAATGAAAATGTGTGTGTGTTTGTGGGGGGAGGGGGGATCAGTGGATTAAGTTCACATTCTGTCATATAATTACACCGCTCAGGGTTGCATCAACATAAAGGTTTTTACATCTAAGGTACTGAGATATGCACCATAGCTACTGAATGTACAACCACTATCAGCAAACAAGTGCAAGACTTCTGTCTGGCCAAGGAGATGCCACCAACAGCCTAATAGCAGTTGAGAGTTTGAGGTTCCCAGTGCTATAGCATATGTGGTGCCCGTTTGCTTAAAAAAACAACAACAAAAAAACAGGACATTTAACACCCTCAAGATAAATGATTTTTTGTTCTTGGATAGAATGGCTTGAGTTTGCTCAGTTGCATAAAGATGCTCATTTGTGGCGATGATGACAACGCGGTCGAATATCATTCCGTCACCCTTTTCCATGCTCTCTGACAGAATTACGGAGATCAAAGAAGTAGGCTACTCACTTTAGATAAACTACGAGCATATGCTTTTTCGTGTATTAAGTCTCCTTTTAAATAGTCAAGTTGGAGGAAATGGAATTCAGTAGGCTAAACGAATAGAGTTCTGCCAAAATCAAAGCACTGACCATAACGTATAGTCTAGGCTACACTGACAAATCTGTGAGAACAATATTAGGCTATAACCTATCACCCCATCTGGCTTTTCTCTGACCAGCATGAATGAACATCAACAGCAACATAAATACTATATGACAGGATAACTTAGCGCACTTACCACTGTTATCAAGAAAGCAGCGTTTAGAATCTTCACGCAGAGGACACTCATCTTCACCGCGCGCGGACACACTGAGGTAACCGATCTCTGGAGAGTCCCGCGTGCGCCAGCGACACTGAGCAGGGCTTTAATAACTGTCTAAAAGCACGTGTTTGACGCACACAGCGCCGCAACCCAGTTGAAAAATGCAAGATCCTGTCCTATCACCTTAATATAATAATCACAATGGAGAGTAATTACGCATAAGACGTTGGAGGTCCTCACTGTGTCCTTTTGCAGTGCGCGCCGGGAGTGCCAGGCTGTCAAATACTCGTGTTCCTAACCCCTCTACCCCCGGGCTTTGAGTGACAGGTAGACAGAGATGTCCAGATTGTCTTTTAGTTCTGCAATTAGGGGAATGACGTCTTGTCTGCTGCCACTTCGTCATCTTTTTCTCCGATGTGACCAATCACTGACCATATCCTACAATGCGAAGGAAGTAGCCTAGGCAAGACTCCGAAAATTGCACGCTGTAACTTTTACACTTCTTTAATAAAATCATCATGTAGCCTTGTCTCCAAGATTAGAGGCAGGGATATGCAAAATAATGATGCCAACAATTAGGTACGTGCCAAGTGACTGCCTGTTGCCGTCCAGCATTGGTTCCATCAAACATGTGTTTTCTGGGCTATATCAAATCTTTGACTGGCGCGGTGTTCATGTTGGCATTATAATGAGTTATGATAATGTTTGATTATTTACCTAGTAGTATATTAGTTGCCTAAAAGAAAATAGTAAGGCCATAACAATGCTAAGACTAGTTTACGCTAGGCCTACTACACTTGCATTTTGTCTTTCAGGGGTGAACCCCAATGCTCTCTAATTTGTTCCTCCTAAAAGGGCTAAAGATTATTTGGGTTTTTAATTGTCCAGTTGAATTACGTCGGCTTTGGGCCTATTGTCCGTTTCTTCATATGCACAATACTATACGTTTCTTTCTATCTCATGTGAAGATATGAACCTAAATGTAGACATAAAATGTAAAATCCCATTAACAGAACAGACATGTAAGACACGACCAATAACAGAGCATAACAAGTAATAAAGAAATAAATAATATTCAAAACATCCAATCGGCAAGACATAGGCTATAAAGAATGATTCAACGGAGCTTAGGGCTCTAAGAATTCTGTATTATTGCTATTATTGTTTATTATTTTTCTTAGGCCTATATACACACAGCATCCTGAAAAAAAGAAAGAAAAGAAAAATCAACATAAGGTCACTAAACAGCTGATCAACATGACCTCACATTGAATTGACCTTTACAGGAGCGCACTAGTTTTGTCAGCAGTCTGTCAATTTTTTCAATCTAGTATTTCACCCCTCCGGTCAGCCAGGTGAGTGAAGTATCAAATGA
The DNA here is from genome assembly GCF_034702125.1 of Engraulis encrasicolus. Taxonomy (NCBI): domain Eukaryota; kingdom Metazoa; phylum Chordata; class Actinopteri; order Clupeiformes; family Engraulidae; genus Engraulis; species Engraulis encrasicolus. The sequence continues at coordinate 24,686,832 of NC_085862.1, read as the reverse complement.
AGGCAAAACACAGACACACACAGACACACAGACACACAGACACACAGACACAGACACAGACACAGACACACTATCCTCCTACTTGCCAAACACAAACGCACCCCAGCTTCACAAGCTGTCAAAAGCATATGGGCCTGAAGTGCAGCTGAAATGTATAGCCTACAAGGGTAGATTAATCACGGCCAGCAGCACAACAGAAAGCCCATTCAAACTCCCTCTAGAGTCTTAACCCTTGTAAGGTGATCGGGTATTTTTGACCTGCTTTCTGTTTTTTGCTCGAGAGCAATTGCTTTCACACTGAGATTCACTGGCCTTCGCTCATTTTCTGTGAGGAACATGAATCTGAAAAAAGATGTTTTTTTTTTACATGCCCAGATCAAAAAGACCCAAACACCTTTTATGTAACAAAAACACACACACATTGAAGAGTCAGGAGTGGAACCTATGTGAATGCAGCAGGGATGTGACCAGGGTGTCTTTGTCTGTGTGAGTCGGTCTGACTGGATGAGAAAGGCGCCACCACTCCCTAAATGATAGTCTCTTCATTTTTTGGCGTAGCCTAGAGATCCTGGCAGGAGGTAATGAATAGGCCATCCATGCTGTCCTCCTGAAGGCCATTCAAAGCCACAGTCAATTTTGGAGCCATTGGTCAAAAATAGCAATCTGTCCCACGGCCAACATGGCACAAAGAATATTCACAACACCAGGGCCGGATTAAGATTGCCTGGGGCCCCTAGGCTACAGGTGTTTGTGGGGCCCCAATGGAAGGCACATTTCCATCAAATGTAGGCATACATAGGCAGTGTCATAATTAGGAGCTAGGAATTAAGGATAACATATTGTCCATCTGCACTCGATAAATAATTTTTTCAATATTCTGTATTCTCACAATTCTGTAGTATTTCACTTGTGGCCAATCAGGGGCCCCCTGGCAGGCGGGGGCACCTAGGCTGCAGCCATATCTAGCCTGTGCCTTAACTCGGCTCTGCACAACACCAAAAGTCATTTTAGTATACAGTAGGATATAGCAGGTTCTACTTTTTTTTAAACTATCCTATCCAAAAGGTAGCACAGGGGAAATAATTCAACATGCATTTTAAAATGCCTTATTGCTCTGCAAGAAAGAATTTCTTTTATTATTGTTCAATAAACATTTTAGACCACGTAAGAGGTTGCAACCGTAATGACATAGGCCTAACTCATGCAGTTCACTGCACATTAAGTGACGACTAGTAGGCCTATTCTATTTGACCTTTGGTTCACCAGAAAGGTCCCATTGAAACATAATAATCTCCTCTTCCAAGGAGTCCTGGCTAAGATAGCAGGCTGCAAAAACAAACAGGGGAGACGCACCATCACAGCACATCCAGTTTACGGGTCTCACAAAGATATTTATGACCGTCTGCTGTCTTTGCCAACCTTTCTTAGGGCCAAGTCTGATGAAGACGCGTTCACTGCACTATAAATAAGCAAGAAATAATTAATTAGACATCCTTGTAGCACCAGTTTTCTTCCCTTTTTAATAATGTCTGGTCCTACGCTGATTGCACCAGAGATTGTCAGCGAATAGTGGCGCGGAGTACGGATTTCCTTTGTTCTTTCTTAGGGCTTGATAGTGGGTATTTCAGAAAGGTTAGTCATAGGTCAATTACCTGAGCTTGTTAGCTAGGAACAAGTCGTAGCCTACATGCTCTTCTTGGAAATCGTAGGCTACGGCCGCCTACTTCAAATACCATTCCCGCCGTACTCCTAATGTCTTGGTGACAAATTGAACCACCTGACTTAGATTCTTCACATGCCACCACACACCATTCTCGTCAAGCCCCTTATCCCTGTGCAGTGCTGTGCGTGTGTGTCATTTCCTTTTGCTTTGCTTCCCACAAGGTCCCAAAAAGATTTCCTGTTCTATAAATTCCCTAATGGGATATGTAAAGATAGTTCATATTGGGGCAAAACGTTTCTGTACTACTCCATACGGTAGATAGATACAGTATTGTACAGAAACACACACATACAGTACACATCCCTCCATCACCACCACTACACACATCCACTACACTAGAAACAGCACACACACACCCACTCACACACCATTCTGCACAGTGTGCAAAGAGACACGCACTTCACATGGATTTCAAGTACAGGTAGTACCTGCAGTATGCCATAAAAAAACACAAAGAAACACAGAAGGCATGGACTCGCTCAACACAGTTTATTGTCCTGCTTTTAAAAAAAAAACCAAGTACACGCAGCGGGTGAACAGAACTAGCCTTTCAACGGCAGTCCTGTCAGCATAGGATTGATTGCTTGATGACCTTGTGGACTCTGGGCTTCAGTTCTTTTCTTGGCCTGTTTGAAGTGTGATTCACAAGGCCTTCGTCTAGGCTGAAGTGTGATTAAGGAGTCATGAATCACCTCTCGAAGAGAACAGAATCTTAAGATCTTTAAGAGTTTTTTTTTTTTTTTTTTACCTCGCTCTCTAAAAAAGTTGTGTGGAAGACCACACAGGACAGTACAGCTTAATCTGAAACCTTCACTAGTAGTTCATTACGCTGCTGCACTTTCTAGGGCATAAAACAAGATGACCAACTCCCTATATAGCGACTAAATGAACATTTCAGTCAAAGTTGCCACTTACTTAGACATGAAGGGCCATAACATGACATCTCAAGCAGATTTTTCCTTATCACGTTATTGAAATCACCCTTGTTAACACCAACTCAAAGGCTGGGAGCACTTGTTACAAAACCATCGTCTTTTGTTTCTCAAAAACATTTCTTGCCATAAAAGTGCAAAACCGTGCTAAAATATATAGTGTTGAAATTTTGCATTTTTTTTAAACTTATGAATTACAAAGTAGATGAACAAGATACAAAATCTTTTATATATAAATATAGACGTGCATCTCATTGTAAGCAGTACCCACCTCAGATAGAGTATAACCCAGGTCAACGGTTAGTAATACAAAAATTGTTGTTCCCCCTGAATATTGAAACAGTCTGATTGCATATAGCCCTTCACTTAGATTTGTTTTACAAACACCTGAAAGACATGAAATTCTGCTGGTGTGCATTAATCCAGACAAGTGCACGCCATTTCTAAAACAAAAACAAAACACAGTAAAACGTCGATAAAACCAATAAAACCCTTACTTAATATTGAACACAAACTCATGCAGACTAAACTGAAAACAATTAAAAACATTGTTAGAAAATTAAGTTGGGCCGATCATATGTGGAACGGTTTTGCTTTTCATATTCGTAGGTCTGAGACACTCTGCAGTGTCCAATGGGCATGTGCAGTTAGACTTGGGTTAGATCTAAACATGTTACAAGTCCCTGCCTTAGTGCGATAGAACAGACACAGAATAACAGTGTGTGTGGGGGAGAGAGCAAGAGGGTGGTGACCTGGGCTGAGTTTAACCTTGTCCTCTAGCCATGCTATTACACTGCATATTGCTTGGTGTGGCTTGGTGCTTTCCAACTAAATACTTCTTCCAAAAAAGGAAGCTTTGACAACAAGAACACTGGTCTCTCTGAACTTTGCACATTAAACTCGAGGACCATCATTGATCACTTCAGGCCTTCTGCAGCACAGTCTATGTCAGTTTTGCCATTGACTTTCACTATCGTGGAATCATAAAAGCCACTAACAAAAGTATTTCAAGTGCCACAGTCAGAGCACTCACAGTTAGGTATGTTGGTCACCAAGGGCAATGCCAGCACTTACTGCACATAGTGCTCCACAGAGAGAGACGATTGCATTGCTTTGATCTCAACATCATGCACTTGCAATCAGGTGAACAACAGAATATGAAGGTTTTTTTCTGAGGTGCACATCATGTACACCTGTAGTTCTTCCTCCATCTACTGTACTACTGAGTGATGCGTATAGCCCACTGCACACCCCTCAAACCACTCTCTCTCTCTCTCACACACACACACACACACACACACACACACACACACACACACACACACACACACACACACACACACACACACACACACACACACACACACACACACACACACACACACACACACACACACACACACACACACAAAACCACCTGCTCTGCCCTCTCTGGGGAACCTCACGACCAGCGATTATTTTCCTTCTTTTATATAAAAAAGAAAAAATGCAAACAAAAAGGAAAGAACAGAATGAATCTCTTCCTGCGTCTACAGGGATGCATGGTCTATGTCCCTGAGCTTGGGTTTCTGCTGATAAAGGCTCATTCGTCTAAACACCAAGGGGACCTGCGTTATGTTCCTTTGCCTATCAGAGCTTTAGAAAATGGAGTCGTTCGTCTATTGTGTTCACAAATACAAAATGTCTCTTGTGCTATAGAAATCACTGTATGATGAAAGGATGATCATACAAAAACGTGACTTGGTTTACAAGCATGTAATGCACACCACAAATGGTGCTAATAGCGTGTTGTTATACACTAAAAAAAATTGACACGCAGGTGCTTTGTGTTACGGAGTAAGACAATGCACAGAAATAGGTCTCTTTTGTTGAGGTAAGCAGTGCCTGAAACGATCACTTCAAATAAGGTGTGGAATCGTATTATTGCTTATGTATAGCTTAATAATGATCCTATTATTTAGTGTACACGAACAAGGTTAACTACAAATGGAAAAATCAACAACATAAAACTGTACAAGCAAATTTCCTACTGACGTCTGGTTTCTTCTTCCATCTGAAACCAATAGACATGAAAGGAACTTAATCGGAGGGAAATTTTGATATTTGCAGATGACCTTTTGCTGAAATGGGTGTGAACGGCTGTGAACGACGCAGTGGCATTTGAGAGGAAACAGCCATGTTGTCATGTTGTCATGTTTACATGCGGCAGCTAACAGGGTTATGCACCAGTGTTTGTAATACTTGGAATTGACAGGCAGAAAACCATGCTATTATGGTATAATTAAACACACAAACACACGCACGCACGCACACAGGTGCACGCACACACACACACACACACACACACACACACACACACACACACACACACACACACACACACACACACACACACACACACACACACACACACACACACACACACACACACACACACACACACACACGGTACACTTGGCAAAAGCTCACAAGAGTACAATAAAACGATTAAAATCAATTAAAACAAACTTAAGACAAACTAACTATGTCCCACCCTTAGTCCAGTTTCCAAATTCCTTAAACCGCTCCATGTGGCGTTTTATAAAATACATCAGAAAAACAACGTTCATCTTCTAGGACCAGATTATCAATTTCCCCTGTATCACTCAGGACAGTGAAAGGTTCTTCTGTCTGTCCTACAGAACACACAGGAACGAATCCTACGGGTGTAACTGTGTTCAGGGCTCTAAATGAACACCCACAAACCAGCCAAATGCTGGTGAAAATTCATTTTGGGTGGTCGAAAAGAAGACTTGCTAGCCACTTGAACTGATAGTGAGTGTACGGTACTGTATGTGTGGCTAGTAGGATTTGACATCAAATTGGCTAGTGATGAAAAAAGTAAATGGAAAGCCCTGACTGTCAGAAAGAAGTATGCGAGTACAGACCTTGAGCATGTCCTCTAAGGCCTGACAGGCAAGTGTACTGTGTCTGGACGCAGCACGCAGCACTTGGCAGGCAGCTCCTACCTGTAGAATATCACCTGGTGTGACAGTGATCATACTCCTCAATTGTCAAAACACCTGAGAGCTGGCTGTGTGTGTGTGTGTGTGTGTGTGTGTGTGTGTGTGTGTGTGTGTGTGTGTGTGTGTGTGTGTGTGTGTGTGTGTGTGTGTGTGTGTGTGTGTGTGCTCTTGGCCGCTGCTTGTCAGCAAAGATTAGAAGGTCACCGCGCTGTGTTCAGTCACTGCCATCATAGATGACCGGCTTCTCCACTGTCAGGTGATACATCACCTTCTTAGCGATGAACCTGCAGAGAGAGAGAGAGAGAGAGAGAGAGAGAGGGAGAGAGAGACAGAGAGAGAGCCAGAGACAGAGAAAGAGAGACAGACAGACACAGAAAGAGAAAGAGAGAGAAAGAGAGACAGAGACAGAGAGAGAAAGAGAGAGAGAGAGACAGAGACAGACCGACAGAGAGAGAGAGAAGGGAGGAGGAAAGAGACATAGACAGAGAAAGAGAGAGAGAGAGAGAGAGAGAGAGAGAGAGAGAGAGAGAGAGAGAGAGAGAGAGAGAGAGAGAGAGAGAGAGAGAGAGAGAGAGAGAGAGAGAGAGAAAGACAGAAGAGGCGGAGAGTCGTGATGAGAATCATGAGTGCACTGCATTTGTCTTCACATTCTAATTTCTGACACAAAATACTGTAGCGCCGAGCTGTTGCCACTACCCAGGCTCCGCCCTCGCAGTGACTCAGCTGCACACGCTCGGGAAAATTGTTTGTTCAGGTACATTCGGGTTCCATGCACAGCGGAAAACTCTACCCACTTTGTCGGGAAGCAATCAACTTTGAGCATTTCCAACCGTCCTGGGTAGAGGCGTGTTCAAGGCAGTGACGTGGTTTGAGCAGAGACGTTCTATTGGGACTAAGAAATGTTTGGTTTAAAGTTTTGCACAGCCTGTTCTTCCCTCGACCAGTAGCAAACCAAGGGAGGTGGGCCAACCATGCCGTTTAAGAATGCTAGTTGTTATGCTCTTGGTCAGACCAAGCCTCGAAGAGATTTGAAAGTCATGATAAACAGGCTAGTAGCCACTTCAAAAAGATGACGGAGGCAGCGAATAAAATGTATCTTCTTTTATTTCCTGCCCTCTCACAGTCTAATGCAGGCAAAAGGAGGTGTCCCCCAAGAAAACAACAAACACTAAACTATTAACTTAGACTGAACTAAACTCCCCACTACACTTTCACACGTCTGCCCTCTATTGAAATCTTCTCAGTTCTGACTAAAAATAATTCACGTCTTTGAACCCTTATCAATAAATCCCCCTTATCAATACCCGTCCTATCTAATCCCTTAATTATTCCCACCCGGACACCTCCCCCCAATCAAAACCCATCCCAAAACTGATTAGCACACGCACAGAATTGTAGAAGACACACGAGTGAATGGGAAACAACCTTCATGCGCTCAGATTCAAATGCACATTCACACACTTACGGACACAGACAGAGGGAATCATATGGGGAAACGCACAGTCCACTCCAGGGGGCTCGGCGCTATACTGCCCCCCACCGCCCCCCCCTTTAAGTTTCCTCGCCCCGAAACCAGTGGCACTGACGCGGATCTCTCCGGCGCCGCAGGTGGTAACGTGAAGCTGGTCCCGGAGCTGTGGGAGGGAGAACAGCGCCCTGGGGTGTGGTCAGGGTATTCTCAGGCGCAGGGGGCTGCCATCTGTACCGGCGCCTGGCACGGCTTCCCCTGTCTCTCCGATGGACAGCAGGCACTGGCGGGGACGATGGCCGCTCAGCCGCGCCACGGGGTTGGCGACGTCGCCGGCGTACCCTGTGGTGGTCGTCAGGCACTGAGGGGTACATGGCTCTGCAGGACCTTTTCCGACTGCCGGTGAACTGCACAGAAGAAGTGGAGCTGGGCGGCTCCTGCCCAACCTGACGGCCCCCGGAGGGTCTCCACCCTTCACCCCTCCACCGCGGCGCAGCGGGTTCAGCCCATCCCGGTTCAGGGCGGTTAGCCCCAGGGGACCGCTGTGGAGACGCCCGCACAAATGGTCTCCGGTCACCGAGATAGGGGGCCAGCCTATCCCGGGGAAGGACTACACATCTACCCCCAGGCTTCCTCCGGACCCGGTACGTCTCCTCCCCAATACGCTCGACGACATACGCCGCCCCCTCCCATTCCTGTTTAGACGACCTTCCCTTTAGCCATTTCGGGGCATACACCCAGACCAACTCGCCCGCAGCAAAGTGCCGCACAGTACCGTGGTGGTCATTGGCGGTCTTTTGCCGAGCCCCGGCTTGGATGGCCAGTTGGCGGGCAGAGTCTTGTGCTACCTGGAGTCGATCCTGGAGCTGGAGAGCATACTCCTGTCCAGCAGGGGGAGCGTGAAGTGCATTATGGGGTTGGCCCATTAGTAGTGAAGTAGACATGCGTAACTCTCTGCTCAGCATGACCCAGTTGACCCATGACCCAGTTGCTTCTTGCACAGCACTGCGGCTTGCCAGCAGGACAAGGGGAAGTTGTTGGCGGTCTCTCCAGTCTCTCTGATCTTGCTGCACGCACAGGGCTAGCTGGGTAGCGTGGGTGCGGTTGTACCTTTCCACAAGGCAACATGCACGTGCTAAGATACTATACAAACGCACATTCACACACAAACGGACATAGACAGAGAGGGAATCGGCTGCAACATGATCTCTCAGAATTCCGTGGAATGGACACTGTGTCAGTTTCACGGATTTTGCCATAATTCCGTGCCACTGGACACAGAAGTGTTTTCCGTGATGGAAACACGGAAGTGCTTTCTCTTTATTCCCACAGCTCTATGTCTCACAGTCTTGTGCTTTCTCAGTTTTTATTCCTCAAAAAACAATTCTTACTGACAGGTTAGGGTTTGTTTTGGTCTGGGCACAGCAAATATTATTTCGTTTATTACATGCATTTGATAGCCTTTCAACCAACTGGAAAAAGTCTCTCTCATAAACATGTCTTAACTGACAGGTTAACGTTAGGGATTGTTTTGGTCAGGGGACAACTTAAATCGCTATAGCATTCTTGTTTCATATTAGAATATGGTATTTATTTTCTAATGATAGACTTAACATAGTGCTGTGGGAATATAAAAAGCACTTCCGTGAGTCCATCACAGATAACACTTCCGTAACCCGAGGCACGGCATTTTGCCAAAATCTGTGAAACTGACACAGATTTCGTGTCCCAAAGATCTGTGTGTATTCCACGGAATTCCGAGAGATCAGGCTGGGGAATCATATGGGAAACACACAGTCCAGTCCAGGAGTCTCAATGCTGCAATATCTTAAACCTTAAACACCATATACCGTACATGAAATTGTCTACCAAAACTGGCATACCCATAACAGACTGGGCAATTGTAGATCACTAGGACTGCCACTGCACGCACGCACGAACGAGCACGAACGAGCACAAACGCACACACACACACACGCACACACGCACACACACACACACAGGCACGCTCCCACACGCACGCACGCACACACACACACACACACACACACACACAAATAAGCAAGCAAACAAACAAACAAACACATGAACACACAGTAGCTAATGAGGAGTACTGTACCTGGAGAATGAGTTGTCGAAGACCAGCATGTAGAGGCCTGGGTTGCGGACCTTCAGCTGCCCCTGGATGGTCTCCTTGTGGGAGTTACAGCGAGTCAGAGGAATAAGAACCTGCGAAACACACAAGCACACACAGATGAGCGCAAGCACACACACACGCACGCACGCACGCACGCACGCACGCACGCACGCACGCACGCACGCACGCACGCACGCACGCACGCACGCACACACGCACGCACGCACACACGCACGCACGCACGCACACACACACACACACACACACACACACACACACACACACACACACACACAGAAAATGACACACCAAATGAAAGTGGGGAAATCATTGAAATATAACACTGCATCAGCGTGTTATCAGCGTAAATACACACACACACACACACACACACACACACACACACACACACACACACACACACACACACACACACACACACACACACACACACACACACACACACACACACAATACAGACCGTACACCCACCTTGGCCTGATCAAGGGGTCAGTGAGTTCATCCTTTCGGTAGAGTATACTAAAAGAGATTTGGGCTTGAAAGAGATAAACCAACACACGTACACACACTTCAACACGCACGTGCACAAAGACCACACACACACACACACACTACAAACCGCACACACGTACACCCACCTTGTCCTGATACAGGGGTCAGTGAATTCATTATCTCAGTAGAGGATACTAAAAGAAACACTCTTGGGCTTGAAGGAGATAAGACAACACGTGCACACACGTCTTCAACACGTCTTCAACACACACACACGCACACGCACACGCACACACACACGCACACGCACACACACACACACACACACACACACACACACACACACACACACACACACACACACACACACACACACACACACACACACTACAGACTGTACACCCATACACCTACCTTGGCCTGATCCAGGGGTCCGTGAGGATGCTAAAGGAGACACTCTTGGGCTCGGAGGAGAAAAGCCACACACACTTCAACACACACGCACACACACACACACACACACTACAGACCGTACACTCCAGGGGTGTGTGTTCATCCTCTCTATACAGGATGCTGAAGGAGATGCTCTTGGGCTCGGAGGAGAAAAGCCAGCACACACATACACACACACACTTCAACACACACACACACACACACACCCTACAGACCGTACACCCACCTTGGCTTGCTCCAGGGGTGTGTGTTCGTCCTCCCGGTAGAGGATGCTGAAGGAGACGCTCTTGGGCTCGGAGGAGAAGAGCCAGCTGACGGTGGGGCCGCGCTCAGCCACCCGGATGGGGATCACGCTGTAGCTACTCGGTCGGATCTGCAGCTCGCGAGACGCGTCGCCAAACACACACACCTCCTCCAGGCTCAGATATATGGACTCACTATAGGAAGGAGGGATGGAGGGAGGAAAGGACAGAGGGAGAGAGAGGGGGGAGGGAGAGGGAGGGAGAGGGGATAGAGTGAGAGAGAGGGGATAGAGCGAGAGATAGATGCAAAGAGGGATGGAGAGAGAGGGCGAGAGGGGGAGAGAGAGCGGGAAGGAGGGGTGCACGGATGGAGGGAGAGAGAGGGATAGAGGGAGAGAGAAGGATAGAGGAAGAAGGGGGATAGAGCGAGAGAGAGGGGGAGAGGGATGGAGGGAGGAAAAGAGAGGGGGAGGGAGGGGGCAGAGATGGAGGGAGAGAGGGGATAGAGGAAGATAGAGGGAGGGATAGAGCGAGAAACAGAGGGAGAAAGGGATATGAGAGAGGGGGGGGCAGAAGGAGAGGAAGAGAGAGACAGGGATAGAGAGAGAGAAGGGAGGAGATGGAATGTGTATAGGGAAGGGTAGAGAGATAGAGACAGGCATAGAGGACACAGAGGAGATAGTAAAATATATGAGGAGAAGACAGCTTTCAACAATTTCAGACCATCCAGGATCCATCCATGTATTTTAACAATCATACATTTATTTTACTAAATATTCATATTACGTTTTATCTACTTAAATTATTACTTAAAGCAATTACTTAGAGTCCCTGTGCACAACCAGTGTCCAGGTGCTGGAGATGTGCAGCCAAAGTAATCCAAGTGAAAGGGGGATAAATCAGTACACAGTGGTCTTCTTTTGCTGGTGGTTTATTAGGTGAACAACGCGTTTCGCTGTAGCTTCATCAGGTTCACAGAGTGCACCCGATGAATTAACAGCGAAATGCCTTGTTCACCTAAGTGTGTGATGATTTATCCCTGTTATACTTGTATTACTTATTCATATCCCCAATATCTAGGAATGGTCACCTCAGCTCTCCTGATTGGAGGAGGTTGATCTCGGCGTCCTGCACGGTGGCCACGGTGCCCTCCTGGTCCTCAGGAGTCAAGTCCCCTGCTGCCCTCCCCTCAGAGCTGCGGAGGAAGAGGAAGAGGAGGAGGAGGAGAGGAGAGGGGGAGGAGGGAGAGGAGGAGGAGAGGAGGGGGAGGAACAGGAGGAGGAGGAGGAGGAGGGGGAGATGAGGAGAAGGAGAGGAGAGGAAGAGGAGAGCAAGAGGAGAGGAGGGGATGAGGAGGGAAGGAGGATGAGGAAGAGGAAGGATGAGGATAGGGGAGAGGAGAGGAGAATATGAGGATGAGGATGAGGAGTAGAGGAGGAGGACGAGAGGGGAGGAAGAGGAGATGAGGAGGAAGATGAGAGGAGAGGAGGAGGAAGGGGAGAGGAAGAGAGGAGGAGCGGAGGAGGAAGAGGGGAGAGCAAGAGGATAAGGAGAGGAGAGGAGGAGGAAAATGAGAGGAAGGGGAGAGGAGGATGAGGGGAAGAGGAAGATGAGAGGGAGAGGAGAGGAATGGAGGAGGAAGAGGGGAGAAGAAGAGGAAGATGATTGGAAGAGGATAAGGAAACGAGAGGAGAGCAAGAGGAGAGGAAAAGGATGAGAGGAGAGGAAGAGGAGAAGAGATGAGGAAAAGGAGAGGAAGAGGAAGGAAAGAGGAGGAGGAGAATGTGGAGAGGAGAGGAGAGGAAAAGGATGAGGAGAAGAAGAGGAAGAAGAGAGGAGGAGGAGGAGAGGAGAGAGGATGAAAAGAGGAGAGGAGAGGAGAGGAGAGGAGAGGAGAGAGAATCAGGAGAAGAGGAAGAAGAGTAAAAGAGGGAATTACACTGATATTCCCAACGGAGCATGTTTGTTTCCCACATACAGTAGACATCCTTAAACACACTGCAATGCAGACTTAACACATCCATGAACACATCCATTCTGATATTCACATCCTAGTCAGGCCTGAGATGTGCAGATCCCTGGATCCAATTATTCCCCCCAAAACCAGTGGAGTTCAAGCTCATCTTTTTCAATTGACTGCTGCATGCATGTGTGTTCATGTGTGCGGGTTCATGTGTGCGTGCGTGCGAGCGTGTGCGTGTATGTGTGCGTGGGTGCTGGATGTGTACTTAAAGGTCAGCTGATGAATGGGCCTCAATCTCCCCCTCCATATGATGTGTGTGTGTGTGTGTGTGTGTGTGTGTGTGTGTGTGTGTGTGTGTGTGTGTGTGTGTGTGTGTGTGTGTGTGTGTGTGTGTGTGTGTGTGTGTGTGTGTGTGTGTGTGTGTGTGTGTGTGGGTGCTGGATGTGTACTTAAAAGGTCAGCTGATGAGTGGGCCTCAATCTCCCCCTCCATATGACGTGTGTGTGTGTGTGTGTGTGTGTGTGTGTGTGTGTGTGTGTGTGTGTGTGTGTGTGTGTGTGTGTGTGTGTGTGTGTGTGTGTGTGTGTGTGTGTGTGTGTGTGTATGCATCTGTGTACTCACTGGTCAGCTGATGTGTGGGCCTCACTCTCCCCCTCCTGTGAACCGGCAGTGGTGCGCGATAGCGAGTCGCTGTCATAGATGCCGTTCACTTCCTCCTCTGTGATGATGTCATACGCCGCATCATCCTGTTTGGGGGCCGGAGCCACATCTGCATCTGCTTCTGGATCCGTCACTAGGCAACATAAAACAGGAAGTTTGTTATAATGCAGTAATACAGATTACATTACATTATATAAATACAGATATTTTCCAAAAGTCAGAGTAGTAGTTTACTAGTGTGAAAATGTTCATTGTACATTGTACACTGTACACTGTACACTGTACAAGGGTTCCTTTTACCAACATGATCTCACAGCATTCCGTGAAATGAACAAGGACCATTGTGACACAAAATCTGTGTCAGATTCACAGATTCGGCAAAAAATTCCGTGATGGAATTTCTTACTGACAGGTTAGGGTTAGGTTTGGTTCTGGGTACAGCTTGTACTCCTAGCCTTTTATTCATTTCGTACAGGATTTTGGTAGCCTATCAACCAAGTAGAAAAGATATTCTTTACTGGACCGGTCAGGGTTAGGGATTGTTGTAGTCTGAGCTCAACTTAAATTGCTATGGCATTATTTTGTTTAGTAATAGAATTTGATATCGACCGACTGTAATATTTAGGCTATTCCTTTTTTTTTTTTTTTTTTTTTAATGTATTTTTAGGGGCTTTTATGCCTTTATTTTGATAGGACAGTCTGAGATGGTGACAGGAAGCGAGTGGGACAGAGAGACGGGGTGGGATCGGGAAATGACCCCGGTTACTGGGTCCCCTTGGGCATGCAAGCCCAAATGTGGGGGGCTTAGCGCACTGCGCCACAGCGTCCCCCAAAACATAGGCTATTCCAATACCGCTTTGTCAGTTTTCTAATAATGACTTGTATAGTGATAGATACATAGTTCTGTGGGCACATACACAGAACACGGACACGGAATTTTGGAAAAATCTGCGAAACTGTCACAGATTTCTGTGTCCATTTCACTGAACTCTGTGAGATTAGGCTGCTTTCATGAACGCAACAATGTGTAATTCAGTGTATTTATACAGTCATTGAACTAGTACCTAGACAATACCACTAACATTTAGTCTAAACCCCACCCTAACCCTAACCCTAAGGTAGAAAGCGAATATATTGGGAATTGTTACAAAACATGATAGTTTAAGAAGTAGATACGCTGTGGCAGGCACTGCAGAATAAGGAGTTAAAAAAGGGATCGATGTTGCAAATTATTTACATTTCCGTCACTACATGCTGTGAAGTTGTAGCCCAAAATCCAATAATGTTACTCTCTCAATCAATTGGATAAAGATTTGAACTTCTGTGGACCTCATTTGGGAAAAACAACCCTCAAAATAACCTCATAAAAGGTTGAGATTGAACTGTACTCAGGGCCGGTTCTGGCTTATTTGGTGCCCTAGGCGAGTTTGATTTCTGCCCCCCCCCCCCCTACCTTTGAAAGAAAAAAAAATCTTATATCTCACAGAACACAAGACTAATATCCTTAGTAAGCTTAACTAAATAGCATCAAGAACAATAACCGTTTTTCATCAAATGGATTTGTGGTTCTTTTTGACAGGCGACCAACACATCAGATTGAGTCGCATGAAAGTAGCTTCACTGTGTGGTGTGTTGGATGTGATGGTGGTGGGGCCCCCAACCCCAGATGAGAGGGAGGTTATCAATGTGTTTGAATTGTAACGTGAAATTGAAATGCCAGGAGAGTGATACAGTACATTTGCATGTAAAATGCATGTGTAGACAATAAGCCTACCAAGGAGGTCTGCAGTGATCTACACTATCTACAGCATCACAAAGCATGGCAGCATAACAATTTTAATAAGCTACACATTTGTGCTGTCTTCCAAACCAATTTCATTTCTGGACTGGAAATAGTGGTGCATTTGTGAGTAGGAGAATGAGAAGGGGGGTATCTATGTGTTTGGAGGGACGGGTGAGAGAGAAAGGGAGAAGAGCTGTCACGCTATTGAATTTCATAATATACAAAATATAGTAAATAGCCTCACTTGTCTGCTGTGCATGGTTCTGTTACATGATTAATGTAGGCTATGTCATTCTGGTCTGGAAATTAATGTTTTTTTTAAGCTTACAACAAGCAGGTAATTCATGTGGATGGAAGGAGATATGGCAGCTAAAATTGTTTTAAACATTGCACCAGTCTTACTTTACATTGCTTGTCAACCTAAGCAAGTATTATGATATCAGGTGGGTGTTAGTGAGTAGTGAGTAGGCTACTAACAGCTAGGCTACTTTACTGGATTTCATTGCTTGGCATACTTGGCTAATGTTAGCATGCTAACTAGCGATTTCTCTGATCAAAAACAAAGCTCTTTTTCTCTCTAATTCCAAATAGTAACCTCATAACTATTAGGCTTTCCATAATCACAAACGGTTGCTGATTAAATCACATAGTTCCAAAACACCCTCTGAAACTCCTGCATCATGCAATGAGTGGTTTAATGAGAACATAACAATCTCCATCCAGCAGAGCAGCACTAGGCTACTGTTTGTGCTTGCCCCCTCTGTCTCTCGAGTGAGTCTCCAAATTCAAAATAGACCGCACGCTGTCACTCGTCCCGCCCCCTTTCTCAGAACTGTCTGTTTATTGGTTCACAGACTTCCCAGAGACAGTTGGAAGAGATATTACTATTGGCTGAGGGGCGCCTTGCCGTGAGGAGCGCTTTCGCCACTCTTTGTTGATTGCGACTTCATAAAAAAACTTCATATCGCAAAATTACGCATAGGAGAGCGCCATTTCGGCGCCCCTTCCTCACATGGCGCTCTAGGCGACCGCCTAGCCGGCCTATGCTAAAAACCGGCCCTGACTGTACTCCAGCATATCCGTTTGAAATCAATCGTGGCTATTATGCTATTGGAGAGCAAGCCCATGCATGACGTCCCAGCAAAGAATCATTTCTATTGAAGCCTGTGAGGCAGCTGTGGCCCTATGAATAGAGAATTGATCTTGGCATCGAAGGACTGCAGGTCCAATTGTCATTGCCGGTAGGAAGAATTAAATAGCCTAACCAATGCTTTCCTGCATCCTGAGGAGTACTTGAGAAAAACATACTGTATATAACCCTAACCAATGAACTCCTACAAGATTGTACCGGGTAACTTCTATAACTTGTATTATTTTCAACATGGCTGACTCTCAAGATGGAGAGGGAGTCATCAACCAGACCATCCTGATATTTCAGAGGACAGTATTTTATTTCAATGGCTAATAGACTTGTGTCAAGATCAACAGCATTTCGGAATTAATTTATGCCACTTCAAACACTTTGCACCGAGTTGGACTAGTAGTGTATTTTCTTTAAAAAAAAAAAAACAATCTATGTCTTATTATTATTATTACCTCCGCCAAGGAGGTAATGTTTTCGGTCGCGTTGGTTTGTTTGTCTGTTTGTTTGTCTGTCTGTTGGTTTGTCAGCAGCATAACTCAAAAACCAATCAACGAATTTGGATGAAACTTTGTGGAGTTGTTGATAATGACCCAAGGAACAAGTGATTCAATTCTGGTGGTGATCCGGATCACGAACCGGAACCAGGACTTTTTTAAAGATTCTGTCAGCAGGGTAACTCAAAAACTAATCAACTCATTTGGACGGAACTTCGTTGAGTTGTTAGTAATGACCTAAAGAACAAGTGATTAAATTCTGGTGGTGATCTGGATCACAAACCGGAACCAGGACTTTTTAAAAGATTCTTCACCATTGCTGGCCTATACATCTAGACACCCACAGTGACCAGGAATTGAATTGCGGGGACGTCAAAAAGAAGGCAAGAAGACATAAGGGCTTTGCATACTTTACGTGCGTAATTTGGCGCATTTGGTGCGAGAACCATTAAAATGTGGCAGACCATTCATAGTCAAAAGCGCCATTTACAGGCTTTTGCTTGCATTTTCAGAAGTGTGCCCTCTGCTGTTCATGAGAGAAACGGCAGAATCTGTCGCAACTCGCAGTGGGAGTTCTAGAGATGTGTAAAAATAGAAAGCCAAACACCGCTGCTGTAGGGTTACTGAACGTCTGACTTATGACTTACCACAATAAAACATAGATCTTTGTTGTAGCCTACATTGCCAGATCATTCCAAGACCATGTGAGAGCATTGTTCTGGCTGCAGAATTTATAAATAGATCGCCAAACACAACGTGCTTCTGAACAAAGTAAACAATTGTTTCACTGAACAACATTTAAGGGAGAAGATAAAATAACCCTATTAGACATTTTATTATCCTCAAAATGATGCAGGGTCCATTCTGCAGTACAGTAGCTGTAGCCATATCTCTTCGCAACTCCTGCTTTGTCTGCCTACATGCATGGTCGCTGGTTGCGCATGCCAAGTTACAAAAAATCTGGGGTGCACGACCTCACGCCGCGGCAGCTTGCGGAGGGGCGTGTGACGTCATTTTGAGCGCATACCATCGTCGCCAGGGAGGTATGAATGAGGTTATCGCCAGTTACGTTAACTATGAATCCGCCTTTAGGGTGTAACATAGTCAAATGTATCAAGCAGCTTCCATGGAGGAGGTCTGCGCTCTCTGAGTGCTTCTAGTATTTGACCTGTTTTTTTTTTTTTACTATATTTGATTTAATCCCTCTTGCGATGTACTGTATATTGCCTTGCAAAGAATGTTGCGTGTATCTTGTATTGTCTTGCAATGTATAGCCTACTATTGTTTATCATGTACAAACCCCAACTCCGATGAAGTTGGGACGTTTGGTAAACAGTGAATAAAATCAAAATGCTATCATTTTCAAAACATTCAATCTATTCATTAGATGGAGAATAATGAAAAGACAATGTATTAAGTGTTAAAACCAAGAAAAAATATTGTTTTGGGGGACATATGTACTCATTTCTAATTTGATAAATCCAACACGTCTCAAAAGAGTTGGGACGGGGATCAGTGAAATTTAGTAAACATCCAAATAAGATAAAACAACAAAGAAGAACATTTCAAAATGAATTGTACTGACGGACAATATAGGTGTCCAGGTATAAGATCATCACAGAGAGGCTGAGTCACTCAGAATTAAAGATGCAAAGGGAATAACTACCATAGTTATTACATACATTTTTGAATTCCCTTTGATTTACCACGATTGAGTGTATATAAGACATATTTTTGTTAATAAAATCATTGTATAGGTTCATGACATCATGAAATATATATTGGCTGTAGTCTCACTCTAGCACTCCAGGAATTAGAGCTATTGAAAATTGACCATATTAAGAATGCTTAATGCATGAAAATGAGACAGGGGTGTAACATTCTCCTAAGCACCTGAGCTCACTTGAAATAGACCCAGAAGACATGGGAAACTGTCCTTTGCTTACAGAAGTCAGCAGAAGTTGCAAAAGTCCATTCTTTTTGACAATAATAGAGCATTGCACATCCTGTGCTACAGTGAAAATGGACCATCCAACTTGTGTTAGTGCTAGCTTCAAAAGTCAGCCTCCATGATGGCATGCGGGTGCAGTAGTGCATTGGTTAAGATGTTCTCACTCATCTGTAGAGTTAAATACAGTGCTGAATGGTATAAATGGGTTTTAAACAGCATGAAAAGCCACTCATGCATTATATTTTGAAGGGAGATCTTCGATTACTGCCACATAGTAAGGTCAAATTGCATTCTCTACTATGTTTTAACAATTTGGCTCCATCATAAGGACCAGCAGGTGATAAAATGGTGGGTTTTTGGTCAAGACCTGTCACACTGTAAGCACTACAGAAAGGAAAACATTGCAAAACATGACAAGGAATACATCCACCATTTAANCNGGTGAAATAATTTCCAAGATAGGAATTAACACTGTTTTTTATATAAAATCATCTCATCGGTTAATGTATTTAACTGTTAAGTGTTGTCTTTTGTTTTGTTTTTAGTCTTCCTCGACATTTGCTGCCATTTATTGTCCCCGTCCCAACTCTTTTGAGACATGTTGGATTTATCAAATTAGAAATGAGTACATATGTCCCCCAAAACAATATTTTTTCTCGGTTTTAACACTTAATATGTTGTCTTTTCACTGTTCTCCATCTAATGAATAGATTGAATGTTTTGAAAATGATAGCATTTTGATTTTATTCACTGTTTACCAAACGTCCCAACTTCATCGGAGTTGGGGTTTGTATTATGATTAAGCTGCTAGACACCTTAGTTTCATTCAGGATAACTACTGGAAAACTACTTAAAGAGACGAAAGGTGAAAAGTCTGCTTTAATGCTGCTATCCTACTTTATCTTTACATGAGAGGTATTTCAGCTGGAGGTAGATCAGCTGGCGTTAAGAGAATTCATAGTCTGGGTGAAAGAATGACTTCATATGTCTGGCCTATTCTTCCTCTTCTTCATTATTTCACATCAGCCCTTTTCATACATAAATTTGCACCAATCCATTTCAGGGACTCTTGGGGTCATGATGATGGATTCAGAGTGCACGCAGACTGGCTCTTGATGTGTTTTGATGTGTGGAGTCTTGATGTGTTTTGATGTGCCTTTTGGTGAGATTTGCAATGACAAACTTCCAAGCAACTCATACCGAGTGAGGTCAAACACGCACGCACATACACTCTCACACACATCCTGTCCTTTCACGGTCAATACTTTTGTGCTCTAAAACAGAAGTGCAAGACTTCACATCATTGAACAGAATGACTTTCTTTTATATATTTAAACTTTGTTGGGCTTTTATGACTTTATTTCAATAGGACGGTGAAGCAATGAGAGGAAGTGAGTGGGGAGGGAGAGACGGGAAAGGGTCGGACTCGGCAAAGGACCCGAGCCGGAATCGAACCCAGGGCAACAGAATGACTTTCTAAATGTGACTGAGTACAAAAGCACAAAGTTGCAGCTAGCCTGGGAAACAATGTTGGAAGGGCATGCAGGGGTAACTGGCCTTTCCCCAGGGCAGACTCCTGACATGATGTTTAGTTTAGTTTAGTTTGTGTGTGTGTGTACTCGTTATTTACTCTTTATTTAAAAAAACAAAAAAAACAACTGCACTTGTTCTGTATATCTCCTGTGCACTTTGTATTTGCTTGTGATGTTGGCTTGGTTATGTCCTCTTTTGAAAGTCGCTTTGGTTATAAAGCGTCTGCCAAATGCAATGTAATGTAATGTAATGTAACAACATTATATAACCCTTGAAAAAAATCTACAGTCTACAGCCCAACTTTATAGTCATCTTTCTACTTTAGTGTGCATGTGTGTGTGTGTGTCTTTACTTTTCACAAGGTCTGAAAAAGATGTCTATTTCCTGTTGTTTTGTTGGGGTT
>NC_085862.1:24438928-24661428 GCF_034702125.1 Engraulis encrasicolus | reverse complement strand
TCATTGTGCCAAACTTGGCCATGGCACAGGCAACGGCTAAGGCACCATACCGTTACTTTTGGGGGGCTTTCCCCCATTTAACACCCAAACTGCAAATGAGAAAATAACCTTTGAACTGTGCTTTCGCAAGATATTGAATTAACACATTTTAGTCTGATGATGTGTATACGTTACTTGACCTTTGTCGCCAGCAGCGACATATACGCTGCAGTCAGGCTCTTGAGATTTGAGGGTTTTTTTAATTAAAAATTTGGGTACCGGTATGTTAGAACTGAATGCAGATATTCAAATGCAAATGAGGGCCCTAGCGTTTAAATGCAACTTATTTCATGTTTTTATGTGCTTCGGAGATATTTAGGTTTAAATAGGCAAATGACACCTTTTCCCAAAAAAAGGCTTAGGCATTCAGCTGGCTTTTTTTGCAGCTGCCTAATCGTGCGGACACACAGCCGGAGTTGAAAGAGCTAAAACGCTGCTGACTCCCGCCTGGAAAGCACAGGTCAGTGGCAAACGATTCAACCTGAAGTGTTCGATCAGGAAGAGCGACCAACCGAAGCTCGTGTTCAGAAAAATGACAACATTCCATTGGCTGACGCCTACTGGGCAAAAACATTTGTTTTCAAAAGTATGCATCACACTAAGTGTTAAGGGTTGTTCATTAGCATTACCCAATGAGTTTTAAAGTGAAAAATGGCCTCTGTTATTTTTTTATTTGCTTTTTTTTTTTATTTACTTATTTTTAACTGCAGTTCAACTTCCATTTTAACGCTTTTGATGCCCTTGCCGCAAGAAGCGCTTTTGCAGCTTTTGACACTTCTGCCGCCTGCTCTTCCAATTACTTCCACCGCTTTCAACACGTTCAACGCCGGCGGTGTGACTGCACGGTTAGCCTAAAATGGGTTCAACTATACTCAGGCTCCGCCCTCACAGTGACGCAACACCTTCGGCTCAGCTACACAATTTTTTTAAATTGTAAAATTTTATTGTAAATTGTATTGCAATTTATTGTAAATTGTAAAATTTGTAAATTGTTTGGTTCAGGTACTTTCGAGTTCCCTCCAGAGCGGGAAACTCCACCCACTTTGTCGAGAAGCAATCAACGTTGAGCATTTCCAACCGTCCTGGGTAGAGGCGTGTTCAAGGTAGTGACGTAGTTTAAGCAGAGACGTTCTATAGGGACTAAGAAATGTTTGGTTTAAAGTTTGGCTCAGCCTATTCTGCCCTCGACCAGTAGCCAACCAAGGGAGGTGGGTCAACCATGCCGTTTAAGAATGTTAGTTATTGTGTTCTTGGTCAGACCAAGTCTCGAAGAGATTTGAAAGTCATGATAATCAGGCAAGTTAAACTTTGGCCAAGGACGTCTTGCCTTGCCTCACGAGGCCTCAAGCAACAGGAGAGGACAGGAGGTACTAGACTGAGTTGGACACGTGGCCCGTTTTTTGAGAAATATGGATTATTTGCTTTGGGAAATATTTTCCCACTAGCAGGGACGTGACGGGACACTATCTTGATCGTTTCCCGAGATTCCTGTCTGACTGTTAAACAGGGTCTGCTATATTCATGTATGTTTTGCTGAGATAACATCTCCCTCACTTTTTTCCATATTGATGGATGTTGAATCAGGATTATGTATTTGGCTTGGGATTCCTGCATTTCTCAGAAACTGGTGACAGTCATCACACACACAGACACACACACACAGAGACACACACACACACACACAGACACACACACAGACACAGACACAGACACACACACACACACACACACACACACACACACACACACACACACACACACACACACACACACACACACACACACACACACACACACACACACACACACACACACACACACACACACACACACACACACACACACACACGCCAGATGGCAGATATGTTGGTGTCAGCCCTTTGTTCCTAGCTCCTACACATGTTCCAACGGCTCTCTGCAGCAAACAAGATTTTGTCTTAAAAAATGTCTTACTGCAAATGGACGAACAAAGGATCTAATTTTAAACAAGCTCTTCTGCGCCTACATTTCCTACAACGATTCTAAACACGTCATAGCAAATGAACAAACAAAAGACTTAATCAGTCCATTTTTTCCCCAATCAGCAGCAGCGGCAGAATCACAATGATGATGAAACAAACAAATTGGAAAAGGGCTGACCAAAAAGGGCCTCGGCTTACACACACGCTATCCACCTGCTACACCCGTTTGTTTTTCACGAGTTCAACACAAACACATGAAAACATGCTTTGGAAACACATGGCTGTGAGAACACCACATGACAGATACCTACTTAACACACAGACGAGATACACGTCAGCCCGGTGGAGGAGTGCACAAGGGGCATGTAAAAAATGCAATTTTTACAGGCGGGATCTGTGTGTGTGTGTGTGTGTGTGTGTGTGTGTGTGTGTGTGTGTGTGTGTGTGTGTGTGTGTGTGTGTGTGTGTGTGTGTGTGTGTGTGTGTGTGTGTGTGTGTGCTGTGCTGTGCTGTGCTATGACCCCTCACTGCTTTGTTGCTGTGTGAGGGGTGGGGGTGGGGGGGGGGGGGGGGGGGGGGGGGGGGGGGGGTGGGGGGGGGTGTTTGTGTGTGTGTGTGTGTGTGTGTGTGTGTGTGTGTGTGTGTGTGTGTGTGTGTGTGTGTGTGTGTGTGTGTGTGTGTGTGTGTGCGCTGTGTGCTATGACCCCTCACTGCTTTGTTGCTGTCTTGTGTCTGGTGTACTTGTTAATAAGCTGGCAGGCTAGAGGGGACCTTGAGTGTCAGACATTGATCTCCAGAGCATTGCAATATGGATGCACTCACACACGGACACATGCACGCACATAAACATATATATCTCTTAAAGGACATGTGCATTATTTCGAACATTTAGCCCCGTTTCTGAATTTAATAAAAGTGGAGTGGTCCTCCCCATTTTTTTTAGGTTATTTAGCGAATTGGGATTTTTTTTGAATGGTCTTTTCGAAGGGCGTGTCCTTTTCTGTTCTTAAAACCACCCTAAACATTTGTTTTCAAAAGTATGCATCACACTAAGTGTTAAGGGTTGTTCATTAGCATTACCCAATGAGTTTTAAAGTGAAAAATGGCCTCTGTTATTTTTTTTATTTGCCATTTGGTGAATTAAAGAAATAAAACACGTTTTCAAAATGCTAAATAAAACACACCAAGTCACTGCACAACTTGTTATGGAATACCAGTGAACACCACGTAACACTTGGTTTAGTGGCACTTTCTTGGTCAGGGCCGCTGCTACGGTTTTGGAGGCCCTAAGTATACCTGGTCAGGTGCCCCCCCCTCATAATTAAAAACAATCTAGTAACTAATACATATAAGTTTACAATGTAATTCAATATTTTTTTCATGAAGTTTTTTAGTCAATCTCAATGCAAGAGGCCTCAATTTTGGGGACAAAGTGGTGGGTGCCCCAAGCACTGGTTGGTGCCCTAAGCACTCTGCGTACTCTGCTTATGTCTAGCGGCAGCCCTGTTTAGGGTGGCTTCATACGTACTTGATGAGTTCCACGAGGCGTTCCTCCAGGTGCTGCTTGGTGAGGCTGAGCTCCTGGATCTGCGAGCCCAGGTTGTGGCGCTCGCTCTGGGCCGCCGTCTGCATCTGCTCCAGCCTCTCCTTCAGGTCCCCGCGCACGCCCTGCACCGCCGCCAACGCCTCCTCCGTACTGCAGGGAGCGAGAGAGAGAGAAAGAAAGAGAGAAAGAAAGAAAGAAAGAAAGAAAGAAAGAAAGAAAGAAAGAAAGAAAGAAAGAAAGAAAGAGTACAGTATCATTTATTAATGCCAAGGGGAAATTAAATCGTACACAAGACAGTTAACACATCATTACATATATATTTACCATAAGACAGAAAAAAGACAGACAAAAACACAGAGCTACTAGAGGGAGAGGGAGAGAGAGAGAGAGAGAGAGAGAGAGAGAGAGAGAGAGAGAGAGAGAGAGAGAGAGAGAGAGAGAGAGCAACAGGGTCAAGTGTGGAGCGGAGAAGAGAGGGAAAGAGAGGGATGGGTGGGGATGACAGGGTGAGAATGGCAGAGACGTGGGGTTGACAGAGAGACGAGTGAGTGGAGTCAAGCATACGAGACGAGAGACAGAAGGAAAGGCAGGGGGAAAGACAGCATGAGAATGGCAGGGACATGGAGAAGGGAAGGGAGAGAGAGAGAGAGAGAGAGAGAGAGAGAGAGAGAGAGAGAGAGAGAGAAGGAAAGAGGGAGAGATAGAGAGAGCGAGAGAGAGAAAAACAGACAGACAGACAGACAGACAGACAGACAGACAGAGAGAGAGAGAGAGAGAGAGAGAGGGACAGAGAGAGAGAGAATAGTAAGAGAGGCATGAGAGAGAAAGACTTGATGTGGGACAGAGGGTGACGATGAGATGAGGGTGAAGATGAGAGAGAGAGCCAGATAGGTGAGCGGAAGGAATGCAACATAACAGGGCAAGGAGCACAGGGACAGAATTATAATAACTGACAGAAACCAACCATGCAAGCCTTTTTATTCCTGTGAGATCAAAGATATGTACAGTGCATTTCCTCTTCCAATTTAGCTTTACTGTGTGTGTGCGTTTGCAAGTGCACGATTGTGTGCATGTACAATTTGTGGAGAGTGTGTGTGTGTGTGTGAGTGAGTGTGTATGTGTGTGCGTGTAACTACACCAATCTACCTTCGTGAGGCCCCTGCTACTGGAGCACACCCAAATACTGGACCCCATATGTTTTGACCACTTTTGCTGGGGTAGTGGTGAACCGTGAAGAAGCAGAGTCGCACTCTTCCTTGTGAAAACTGTACAAAAGTACAAAAGTAAAAGTGTAAAAACATTTCCTCACTGACATGTTAGGATTAGGGATTGTTTTGGTGTGGGCACAGTTTAGCATTCTTTTAGCTATTGTTGGGGTTAATAGAAATGGAAGGGCCCCAGAAAGATGGGAAGGATCCCAGAAAGATGGGAAGGGCCCCACAAGGGCCCCACAAAGATATTAAGGTTGGCCTCATGGTGCGTTACCTGCCCAGCTTCTCTTTGAGTTTGAGGATCTCCGCCTCCTGCTCCCTCATCTCCTTGTCTCCTTTGCTGATGTGGGCGTCCTTCTCCTCCAGCAGACCAGAGTAGTCCTCATTAGCACCCTACACACACACACACACAAACACACGCACACCCAGGCACACCGGCGCGTGCACACACACACACACACACAGTAGGACAGACAGACACGCATGCACACAGAAACACAGAAACACAGACGAAAACACACACACACAAACACACACACGAACACACACACACAGAAACACACACACACACAGAAACACACACACACAGAAACACACACACACATACACACACACAGAATGGAAAAGAGACCGGCAGGTGGGAGAGAGAGAGAGAGAGAGAGAGAGAGAGAGAGAGAGAGAGAGAGAGAGAGAGAGAGAGAGGAATTATTGATGAATGGATTCACACAACTCAATTGCCACATCATCCCATTCTGACCTAGTAAAAATTAACCACTTTGCGGTATTGCCACAGAGTTCATCCACTTTTGGAAAGCTTTGCGATTACGCCTGTGCGTGTGTGCGTGTGCGTGTGTGTGTGTGTGTTCGTGTGCGTGTGTGTGTGAAACTCTAATTTCACAGCGGGGGTTCTAAACTTTAAAGACCAATACTAATCATGATTTATATCCCCTATATTCCCCTCCATCACCCAGATTGGAAACAACTCATTCCTCTCGCACCCCTCCCTCATTTCCTCTCCTCCGTGCTCTCAATGCCTCTCTACCCCCTTCATCCAGATCAGACGCCTCTCCTCCTTACAACTCCTCCTCCTCTTCTTCCTCACTTCCCTCCTTTCTTCTCCTTCGTGATCTCAATGCCTCTCTACCCCTTTCATCCAGATGCCTCTCCTCCTCCTCCTCCTCACTGTCCTCCTTTCTTCTTCTTCGTGCTCTCAATGCCTCTCTACCCCTTTCTTCCAGAAGCCTCTCCTCCTCCTCCTCTTCCTCACTTTCCTCCTTTCTTCTCCTTCGTGCTCTCAATGTCTCTCCACCCCTTTCATCCAGATGCCTCTCCTCCTCCTCTTCCTCACTTCCCTCCTTTCCTCTCTTCCCTGCTATTGCTGCCTTCGCACCTTACCTCTTCTCAGTTTCTCCAACTTCTCTTTCTCCTCCTTCCTCCCCCTCCTCCCCTTTTCCCCTCCTCCCTCCCTCCCTTCCTTCCTTCCTTTCCTCTCCTCCCTGCTCCTCACCTCTCTTCACTCCCCTTGCTGCCTTCCCACCTTGACTCTCCTCCATTTCTCCCTCTCCTTCTTCCTCCCTCATCTCCTCCCTTTTTTCTCTTTCCTCTCCTCTCTTCTCTTTTCTTCCCCCTATCCCCCCCTCCCCCCATCTGGCTCTGCTCTCCTCTTCTTCAACCCCCCCCGGTCCTGAGATTCCTCTCTCTCCTTGTTGCCCTCCCTGCTCTCTTCTCTTCGCCCCCTTCTTCTGCCTCCTTTCCTCTCTTCTCCTCTCCCACTCCTTCATCCCCCTTCCTCAGATCTCCCTCTCTCACCCTTGCTCTCTCTGCTCTTTTCCCCTCTTCTCCATCCTCTCCCACCCCTCCATCCCCTCCTCTTCTCTTCTCTTCTCCATTCCCCTCTCTCCTCCTTCCTCTCTCTGCTCTGCTCTCCTCTTCTCCATCCCCCTCTCCCTCCTCCTTCCACTACTCCACTCTGCTCCCCTCTTCTCCCTCCTCTCCTCTCTCTCCTCCTTCCACTACTCTACTCTGCTCCCCTCTTCTCCCTCCTCTCCTCTCTGCTCGCTACTCTTTGCTGAGTGCCTCCAGTCCCTCCAATTAACCTCCCACACTCACACACACTTCAAACACAGCACTACACCTCTTTTCAGTCTCACTTGTTTCTCATTCTTTCTTTCTTCTTTCTTTCTTTCTTTCTTTCTTTCTTTCTTTCTTTCTTTCTTTCTTTCTTTCTTTCTTTCCCCTCTTTCCATTATTTTCTCTCACTTGCCTTCAAATCTTTGCATTTGTAATGATCCCATTACTAATACATCGTTTTGTAAGAGTCGAGTCACCCATAATTTCACACATTCATCAGGCTTAAAGCTGTTCACACGTGCGCGCACACACACACACTCGAACACCACACACACACACACACACACACACACGAACACACACACACACACACACACACACACACACACACACACACACACACACACACACACACACACACACACACACACACACACACACACACACACCTCCCTTCCTCCTAATTGGCGGTGCTCCATTTCCCTGTGTTACGTTGGGAAGAAGAAAGGAGAGAAGTTGCGAGGACAGATCTACATCTCAGGCTTTGAAAAAGGGTGGCTGGCGACCACAGAAATGTGTTTCATGAGGCAACTAAAGTAACCAAGGCAACTAGCAGTTCAGGGCCACACAGAGCCTATTTGATCAATAACACAATAACACAATTGCAAACTATCGCAAATTTCTGCTTCATATCGTAATAGAGCTTGAAAGTGACGTCACTTAACCCGATTTCATGGGACCTCAACAGCGTTTTTAGCTGAAAATCGTAGCATGTAATCCAATGGCGGTATTAAAATGATATTTCGATCCCCTTCGAGTTGTGCCACCAGCTCTACATATATTGTTTCTGATATTTTTGTTTAATTTTTCGTACGAACCCCCAAACCTTTTAGAAGGGTGTGTTTGGTAACACTTCATAGTACCGACTCCTTGTTAAGCATTAGTTATGCATTTGTTAAACATTATTAAAACCTTAAATAACCCTTTGTAAAACATTTGTTAACCATTATCTCTTTATTATTTCCCATTACTTAATCATTAACATACACTGTTAATGGTTTTTGATACTGATACATGTGTGTGAGAGAGTCGGGGAAGGATTGGCAAATGATACAGAAACCATTCATCATTTGCCAATCCTTCCCCGACTCTCTCGACACATGTATCAGTATCAAAAACCATTAACAGTGTATGTTAATGACTAAGTAATGGGAAAAAATAAAGAGATAATGGTTAACGAATGTTTTACGAAGGGTTATCTAAGGTCTGAATAATGCTTAGCAAATGCATAACTAACGCTTAAAGGTACACTGCAGGAAATGGTCAAAAAAGGCACTGCAACTATGCTGCTCATTGAAACTGGGCTGCCTATTGCCAAATTCGATCTTTACATGAAAGTTTACTAAGTAATATGGCGCCACCTTGTTTACAAGATTTTATAAAATATCGTCAAACACGAGTAACTCGAGCAGTGGTCAATAAAGATGTAGAGATTCCTTTCAGGAAAACCTCTTTCAGTCAAAATGCATTATCTACTAAAGGCGGCACATTATGGAACTCTATTCCACTGCATATAAGGGAATGTCCCTCTTTACCCAGGTGAAAAACCCATATACTTAAAGTGTACATTTTTTGACCGTACTTAGCACAAAGTGTACTATTTTCGGCGATTTAAAGTGCGCTTCATTGCACTATTAGTGCACTGGATCACTACTAAAGCAGTACTTCAGCACACTTGCAGCACACTGAGGATGCTAAATTGGCACCGCTTTTGGACAACTTCAAGTGCACTACGAGCATACTTTTGAAAGTATGCTCCAAACACACTTTTCATGCATTTGTATGGCATTCAGAGTGTGTTGGAGTACACTTCTATGAAATTTTGTTGTTACTTGAAGTTCAATAAAAGTATGTTAACTTCATGCTTCTTTGGACTACATTGGAACACTTTAAGTCTGTAAAAAGTATATCATTAAGTATTGTAAATATATTAACAGGTATGCTTGAAGTATGTTTACAGTACACTCCCAATTACATGAAATAACATAAATGTAACTCTACAATCCATGCTGTTACTCAGAGCTTGTACATTGAACACATCCAGAGGTCACTTTATTGATATGCATGCATAGCCTGACTGCCATTTACAGTCATAGTACATCTGGACAGAGATTTCAGATACACATATTACTTTGACTCCAACTTGTGCCAATATTCTGCACTTGGACACTCACTTAGATTCAACATCTTTTATTTGGTCAACTACCTCTGACTTACCTGCCACAATGTCATGATAGGAAGTGTGAGCCTATATATGAAGAGTTCAGATGCAAAACCCCCTAAGTGCCATTTCAGAAAATAATCTTAATTCATTTTTATTTAATACAAAGCTATCAAAATTGCATATTTTTAAATTTTATTTATGTAATATAAGTATTTATATGTATTATCAAGTACATGAATGTAAACCAAACCAACAACGGTGTTCTCTAAAAATATAGAAGTGCAGGTCTTCAGAAATGGAGTTAGGGGGTTTTGCATCTGAACTCTTCATATACCAGAGCGTATACATGACCATCGTAATGACGGTGGGAACATGGTCATTTTTTTGTGTTCCACTTAAAATTAAATAAAAACCCTACAATAAACGCAGAATATAACAATGAGTAATATTTTCATGCAAACCAAAGATATTCCTTAGAGGTCAATGGCTTTCTGTTTGAGAAATTGAGCTCCAAGAAGTGCATTGCATGATGGTACATGCATGATGATGTATGATGGGTAAATGCACTTTGTGTAAGCACACTTTGAATATATTTGGATGAAGCACAATCATGGTGCACTTAGAAAAAGTATACTTCCAATATGTTAAAGTGATTTACTTTAAAGCGCACTATAGAAAATCACACTTCGAAGTCACTTGGGTGAAGTATAATCAAAGTGCACTTTAAAAAAGTGCAATTGCAATATGTTATTAAAAAATACACTTTTAGTAAGTTCACTATTAGAACACTATTAGTATATTCCTCTAAATACACTTTAGCGAAACATCTTCCAAGTGCACTTTATGTATGGTTGGCAAAGTGTACTTTCTTTGAGAGCAACTTAATTACATCTAATTTTAAGTACACTTTAAATAAGCATATTGTAAACATACTTTTTCTTAGCACAAAAAGTGTGAGTGCGCTTTTAACATGCTAAGTACACTTCAGTCGTGCTTTTATTGTACTAAATTGAACCACTTTTTCACCTGGGTAGCCACCTTTAAGATGGAGTATAAAAAGTGGCTTCGAGCCCAACAAACATGTTCACACTGATGGTCTGAGCCTCTACACAGTGTACACGCACACACACACTCACATAACACATGGCCCTATTTTGGGACCTTTTTCTTTTCTCTCTTCCTTTTATTTACATGCATGCTTTTTGCTTCTGTAGTGGGTTTTATTTCTTTTGTTACTAACAGTCTGTTTTGATATTGGATGAATGTTTGGGATTTTAAATTCTATTGCTTGTAAACATCTAGCCTGCCTATTTTGGACACCAGATGGAAATTAGCCCTTGGGCTACAATCTGGCATATTTACATACAGTATACTGTATGTACATGTATGTATATGTTCATTAATGTGCAATGTCCTGAAGAAATAAAGTAAAGTAAAGTAATAAACAAATATTTTTTAGTATGGTCCAAGTAGAGTCATTTTTGCAGCTAAAAATGGCTATTTTTGGAAATTCAAAATGGCGGACCATGGAGAAGATCCCCCTTTTCATGTAGGAAAAGTGCAAATTTTCCAGTCAGAATGAATACTGAAGATACTGAAGAAGCACATACTGTAACTAAAGTTAGCAAAGCCATCAAGGGCTCGCTTCACTGTCTGCATCCACAGAAAATTTCAATGCAATCTGGCCTCTGTCGAGTCCAGGGGTGGTTTGGGTGGAGTGGAAGACGAGAAAGATGAAAGAAGAAGAGGTACATGGGAGACAATGAGAAAGGACTGATGGCGTCACGAGAGAAAGGACTGATGTGACGAGAGACAGAGGGCAGGGCATAGACGAGAGAAAGACGTTCTGACAGTTGGGGCTGAATGTGAAGCACGTGAAAAAAATATGACAATGTGAGAGACTTGCTGAGTAGCACTCAGTAAATTCGCTAGGCCAATATGTGGACTCTGAGACTAAGCCTACAGTAGCATGGCTGCTCCAGTTTCTGCAATGTAGAAGTCTGGTGTCTGTGCCCATGTCTACGTACGTCCAGTGTTTCAAAAAAGAACAATGCATCAAAAACAATACATGAAAGATAATCAGTTAAAAAACTAAAACGACAACCACAAAACGCCAGACAGATGCAAGGAGCTTAACAGATTCACAAAACTTTTTTAGACTGAGCTTCAAGACAATACAGGCCGTAGAAAATAAAAGAGCAAGGACAGAGACATGTTATGGTTGAAGCCTATCATCCGTCTTAGCGATTTAAAGAAACATCACCAGGCACAAGAGGATCTCTCTGGCTCCCACTTCAATTACCCAAAATCCCCCAATGTTACACCTCAATTTCTGAGATGCAATCTCTGGGACTCTCTCTCTCTCTCTCTCTCTCTCTCTCTCTCTCTCTCTCTCTCTCTCTCTCTCTCTCTCTCTCGCCACATTCAGACAGACAGAGAAAACCTTGGCTTTGTCACTGTCTATTCCCATGCTTAATCTCGAACCAGTCAACATATTCACACTGTAAATCACAGCATTTAAGGAAACAAAAATCTGGTTCCCAATTGGTAGCGACTACTGTTTTTCTAAGTGAAGCATGATGACGTTTATTCTCTCATAAAAGCTGCATTTAGACTGACAGATAAAAACCCTGGGTCTGTCACTGTCTATTCCCATGCTTAATCTCCAACCAGTCAACATATTCACACTGTAAATCACAGCATTTAAGGAAATAAAAATCTGGTTCCCAATTGGAAGCGACGACTGTTTTTCTACGTGAGGCTGGCATGATGACGTTTTTTCTTTCCATTTTTTCCAGACGGGCTGTTCTGAAAACAGCTTGTTTGTGTGTGTGTGTGTGTGTGTGTGTGTGTGTGTGTGTGTGTGTGTGTGTGTGTGTGTGTGTGTGTGTGTGCGTGCGTGCGTGTGTGTGTGTTGGGCTGTGCTCACCTCTAGTTCGGAGACTTTCTCTGCCAGGCCAGCTGCTCTCTGCTTCTCCATCTCCATCTCCGTCTTCATGGCCGTCAGCTGATCGCTCAGACTCTTGAAGGTCACACAGGAAAGAACGCGCAAAAGAAAGTGTGAAAGAAAGAAAGTGTGAAAGAAAGAAAGCATGAAAGAAATTGTGAAAGAAAGAAAGTGTGAAAGCGAAAATGAAAGAAAGAAACATAGATTGATAGAAAGTGTAAAAGAAAGAAAGAAAGGAGAGAAAGAGCAAAATTAAGAGAAAGAAAGAGTGAAAGAAAGATTGAAAAAAGAAAAGAAAGAAAATGTGAAAAAAGAAAGAAAGAAAAAAAGAAAGAAAGAACAGGTTGCTTCTCTATCTCAACCAACACAGATCTGATAAGCGGCCCAGCAGATCAATACCCCTGAAGGCCGTCCAGAATGGAAACTAAATTGGTAGCTATAACCTGATCCTGATTCCTTATTCCATTTGATCTCCAAGTAAGTGGAACGTCAATACGTATAATGTTCTGAAAATACACACACTAAAGCAAAAGCGTGTATTTCTGCATGAATGGCTTACTATACAACCCCCCGACACACACACACACACACACACACACACACACACACACACACACACACACACACACACACACACACACACACACACACACACACACACACACACACACACACACACACACACACACACACACACAAACAGCAGTAACGGATACCATTCAGATAGAAATTTCGGGATCCAGGATCATTCTGGGGGCCCCACCATACGCAAACGACAGCGTTAATATTTATGGAAATAGCCCTTATACTGTCCCAACCACACCATTAAAGTACCGGTATACTACAATAGTCCTCTGTAGAACCCAATGAGGTTCTTGGTCCTCTGAATCATTCTGATCTACAGTACACTGCTTAATAGTGACCCTAAAGGCTAGGATATGCTAGCTGTGCGACCTCATGCACACATACAAACATGTGCAAAACATGCAACCTGAAGCAAGCATAGTCTAGCCTTAAAAGTGCACTCTGTAATATTTTTAAGAGTTCATTTCCAGAATTCTTACCAAAACCATAAAATGTGAACTGTTCATTGTGACTGGGAAAACTGCACTTTTCATACATGAATACACATGTATGGATCTTCTCCATGTCTGCCATTTTGAATTTCCAGAAATAGACATTTTATCTGCAAAATGTACTGTACTTTGGACACACTAGGAAACATTCATTTATTCCTTAGCAAATTTGGCAATAGGCAGCCGTTTTAATGAGCAGCATACAGTAATCGCAATACCTACGTTGGCCGCAATCCTACACAGTGCACCTATAACTTCAACCATATGATACCTTGTGTAGCTCTGGACCTTGAATCATCCTGATCTAGCCCCCCTTCAGTGCCACCTCTGTCAGCAGTTAATACAGCATAAACTACAACCTTCCTCTAATACATGAGCTGAGCACCCTGACCTCATATATATTAATCACGCCTTTCCCCTACTCCACCATTTAAGAGGCTATAAGAGGCTATAGCCCCCCTACATTCATGCACTTGCTCAGTTGTAATGAGCTGTATGTGAATGTCAAGAGGAGTAATTGTGTGCACATCCCACCAAATTGGCCAAGTGCAGGAAACGTGAACTAAATGTCCAGTGGCAGGACAGAATGATGTCTGATGGAGGGCTAAAGCGTGTATCTGGAAAGACAAGAAAAGCTGTATGCCAGGCCTATTCAATTGGTGGCCCCAGGGCCAGATCTGGCACCCGCATGGCAAGGTTCTGGCCCGCCACATGAGGTCTGAACGAAATGAAAACATAAGCACGCTATCTATAGATAATATTACGTTCTGCCCTTTTACTGTGAGGATTTTTATACACTGGCCCTCAGTGACTTTTAAGTTTCCTTTCGACCAGTATCTCACCATGCTGGCTTTTGGGGCAGGGCAGGGCAGGGCAGTCATGGGTGAGCGGTTAGGGCGTCAGACTTGCATCGCAGAGGTTGCCGGTTTGACTCCCGACCCGCCAGGTTGGTGGGGGGAGTAATCAACCAGTGCTCTCCCCCATCCTCCTCCATGACTGAGGTACCCTGAGCATGGTACCGTCCCACCGCACTGCTCCCCATGGGGCGCCACTGAGGGCTGCCCCCTTGCACGGGTGAGGCATAAATGCAATTTCGTTGTGTGCAGTGTGCAGTGTTCACTTGTGTGCTGTGGAGTGCTGTGTCACAATGACAATGGGAGTTGGAGTTTCCCAATGGGCTTTTCACTTTCACTTTTGGCTTCTTGTCAGCGTAGTGCCTGTATCTGGTATGGTGCGTACTGTAATCTGAAACTGTATGCCCTGTATGTGGTTTGGTATGCAAATGCTATACACTGGCATGTTAGTTGTGCTACCTGACTTGACTCTGCTGATATGCGATGGAATTGGTATACCTGTACCTGGAAGTGTATTGTAATGATGCTCTCTGGTTTCCGTGCCTGTATCTGACTCTGCTGGAATGTGATGGAACTGGCATAACTGCACCTGTGCAATGTACTGTACACATGTGTTTGCATTTGGTGTGGTTTGTAATGTCTGGGTCATGCTCTTCTGGCCATGTTTCCGTACCTGTATCTCGCTCTGTTGGTAGATGATGCGTACCTTTGCGTACCTTTATGGGATTATGCGTACCTGTATCTGGCTATGCTGATATGAGATGCGTACCTTTATCTCGCTCTGCTGGTATGAGATATGAGATGCGTACCTGTATCTGGCTCTGCTGATATATGATATGAGATGCGTACCTGTATCTGGCTCTGCTGATATATGATCTGAGATGCGTTCCTGTATCTGGCTATGCTGATATGAGATGCGTACCTGTATCTCGCTCTGCTGGTATGAGATATGAGATGCGTACCTAATATATGATATGAGATGCGTACCTTTATCTGGCTATGCTGGTATATGATATTAGATGCCTACCTGTATCTGGCTATGCTGGAATATGATATGAGATGCGTACCTGTATCTGCCTCTGCTGATATATGATATGAGATGCGTACCTGTATCTGGCTCTTCTGATATGAGATGCGTATCTGTATGTGGCTCTGCTGGTATATGATATGAGATGCGTACCTGTATCTGCCTCTGCTGATATATGATATGAGATGCGTACCTGTATCTGGCTCTTCTGATATGAGATGCGTACCTGTATCTGGCTCTGCTGATATATGATATGAGATGCGTACCTGTATCTGGCTCTGCTGATATATGATATGAGATGCGTACTTGTATCTGGCTCTGCTGGTATATGATATGAGATGCGTACCTGCATGTGGCTCTGCTGATATGAGATGCGTATCTGTATGTGGCTATGCTGATATGAGATGCGTACCTGTATCTGGCTCTGCTGGCTCATGATCTCGGAGCTCATCTGGAAGCGTAGGGCCTGCACCTCCTGCTTGCCGGCGTCCTGCTGGCTGCGGTGCTGCGCCTCCTCCTTCTCCAGCCGCTCCTGCACCTCCAGCAGGGCCTCCGGAAGCTTCTCGGCCTGCTGCAGCTCCTCGCGCAGGCTCTGGTTCTCCTGCCGCAGGGCGGCCAGGCTGGCGTTCAGCTTCTCCGCCTCCCTCTGCGCTTCCTGCTCCGACTCCTCGCGCTGGCGGCACGCCTCCTCTCGCTCCCCGGTCAGGCGGCACAGGCTGATACCTGATGGCAATTTTATTTGGTTACTTACACTTTTGGTTTAATTTACTACCTGTGATGTTAATTAAGAACAGTTGTAACCAAGTATGTTCTGTAACAGCACTTTACCTTAAGGTTAGGGTTAGCTCTGTACAGTGTAAATACATAATAATACATGTTGATACATGTAGATACACTTTGATCTCTTACATTACATTGCATTGCATTTGGCAGACACTTTTGAACTAAAGCGACTAACAATTGAGGACATAATAATCAAAGCCAACATGGAGATGCAAAGTAGGGGTAGTTCTTTTTTATTTTTATTTTTTTAAGTATATTAGCACAGGGTTATGTAGAGTACACACGCGCACATACATATCATGCCATCGAGTTCTAGAGTTCTTGCACAAAATAAATTATTATTAATTATTATTATTATTATTATTATTATTAATAAACATGCGGAGACATTGCATTAGCATTTAAAATGTTATGCAAAATTTCAGATCGTTTCATCATACCCAGCTCGGCCGTCTCGGTGTTGGCGCGATGGAGGGACTCGCGCGTCTCCGCGTGCTCCAGGGCCAGGCGCTCCAGCTGGGCCTTGAGGTCCCGCACCTCCCCCCGCGCCTCCTCCAGCTGCTTGCCCAGGGCCTCCTCCTTCTGCCCCCGCTCCTGGAGCTCCGACACGTGGGAGCGGTTCAGCTTCTCCTCCTGCTCCGTGAGACGCTCGGCCCGGGCCGAGATCTCCATTCGCGCCTCCTCGGCCACGCGCAGCTGCGCGCGGGCCTCCTCCGCGTCCCGCGTGACGCTCCTCAGCTCCCCCTGGAGGCGGCCCAGCTCCTGTACACAAATATAGAACAGTGGTTCTCAAATTGTTTTGAACAAACGCCCCCTTAATCGCATCATGAGCCTCCCAACTACCCCTTGACCTAATCATAGTAACCCAGCCAATGCCCCCCTTAGTATTAAAAGTAAAATAAACTAATGTCCCCCAATGGCAAAAGCACCGCCCATTCTAAGCTTTATCCTTCTCAAAGCCCCCCTAGGGCTCCCCAAGGCCCCCTGGGGGGCTGTAGTACCCCCGTTCAGAAACACTACTATGGAATATCTTTTTATTTGTCATTGTAAGAAGTACAATGAAATTGAGCAGTCCTTGTTCGGTGAAGCCATAAATAACTACTCCCTAAACCACACACACATATCACAGCCATACACATCCACATGCATGATGTAGGTATAAAACTATACTTTGGTAGCATAATTTAGTGCACCGATAGCTGTGGTAAGAGCTGCTTTTCAGTGTATTTGTCCTGGTTGTCGTGGACCTGTGTCTACTGTACCTCGCTGCGGGCCAGCAGCTGCTGCTCCAGCAGGCCGGCGTGCGTCTGCGCCTCCCTGCGCTCATGCTGCGCCTCCTCTAGGCAGCGCTGCTGGGCCTCCTCGCTGCCCACCTGCAACGCAGCATTGTCCTCCTCCAGACGCCGCACTCGAGCCTATAGGAGGAGAGGAGAGGAGAAGAGAGAGGAGGAGAGGAGAGGAGAGGAGAGGAGAGGAGAGGAGAGGAGAGGAGAGGAGAGGAGAGGAGAGGAGAGGAGAGAATGTGAACATAGTGTGACTGGTTCCAACATATCAAGTAGCATTGCGTGGTGCTACAGGCGAAGAAGTCAGGCCAGTGAAAGTGTTATGAGTCATTTATGAAGTGTAATATGCCAATCTGTCATGCTCAATTTCCATTCCGTGGTG
Organism: Engraulis encrasicolus; assembly: GCF_034702125.1. Classification (NCBI taxonomy): domain Eukaryota; kingdom Metazoa; phylum Chordata; class Actinopteri; order Clupeiformes; family Engraulidae; genus Engraulis; species Engraulis encrasicolus. The sequence goes on along the minus strand of NC_085862.1, from coordinate 24,644,025 downwards.
CTGCACCACAAAATGGTCTATGTATGGAAATCACTTTGATTTTAGGTGCAACTCCCAACTATCCAGAGGGTTGTAGGCTTGAGTCCCATGTACCCTCGTCCTGAGCTGATGAGCTCCTGAGGAAGGCACTCAACTAAGGCAACAGCGCCTGCTAAATGCTTTTGGGAAAAGGTGCTCTCAGCCTATAAAAACCTTAATATCTCAGCCTCTGAAGAACATGAAAACATGATTGCATTTAAAAGTAAGGACCCTTATCTTGCATTAGAATGTGTTCTTTCAGCTCTAACATACCCACAAGTTTAATTTAAAAAAAAACTGAAATCTTAAGAGCTTGAGATTTCAGAGTCTATGTCGCTCCAGGCCTAGGTCAATGCAGTGTACAAGCAGCGGCAGGCTGAAATGGGTTAACATAAATAACTCTAAGCCGCTTTAGATAAAAGCTAAATGTACGTAATGCAATGCTATGAATTACCCCTTCATACCTGGGGGAGAGAGACAGAAGAGGTATGTTTAAGTGTATGGTGTTTAAGTATGTGGAACTAATTCAAGTATTTCATTTTGCTTAATAACTGAGAATGTCAAATAAAATCATTAATTCATTCCTTCATTCATTCATTCAAGAAGGTGAAGGAGAAAGATGAAGATACACGTAAGAGAGCAGAATAGATGGCAAGAGCGAGGAGGATTTTAAAAGTGCCTCAGCGCCTGTAAATTACTCTATAATTATCTACTGCAGCCAGAGATTGCATAGCTTACTCTCTAGCACACTCTGTTTCTATCATTTACTGTACATTTGACATGAAGTAACATTACATAACACAGACCAACAACAGAGATGAGTGGAGATCCTTCGTCCTTGCCACTAGGCACAGCAAGGACTGAGTAAGTAAGTAGTGAAGTCGGTACATTCGGTACACCATAATTTCCTCTGTTGGAGGCACCGGGTCTACGGGGAGAACCATACCCTCTAACCTACAACCAGGGATTTTATATTCTACTCTTTTTTTCCTTTTTAACGGCCAAGCTTTCGGTTTATGACCTTCCTCTCAGGGCTCAGGGCTCATAGTTTTTGTTTGGCACCTTTTAATCGTGAGTGCGGTGTAATTCGTTTAAATACATACATATTCTACTCTTCGAAATCCCGTTACTACCTTTTACTGTACATTTGGCATTCATTAACTGCATATCACATATACTACAATTTCCTACTGGGCATTACGTCTACAGGGAGCGCCATACTCTCTAACCCAGTGCTTCTGAACCAGGGGGCACGCATAGCACTATGGGTACTTGGGCACGCTTCAGGAGGTACGTACGTGGGAAAACTTAAAAATGTACGGAGCAGTCACCTAGGGATATATTAAGACACATGGAGCATGACTGAGGGGATCCTCATGGTGAAATAAAAAAGGGCTTAGAGGGTAGACGAGATTTAAAAAAAAAAAAAGGTTGGGGAACACTGCAGTGCAACCTAGTAGTCCTGCCATTTCAACAACAGGGGAAGGAAAAAGTAGAAAAAAGGAACACACAGTAACAGAAGTAGGAGAAGAAACAGCAGAGACAGGAAATGAGAAAAGAGAGGGAGGAAAGAGATGTGAAGAAAAGGATAGCAACTGGGGTTGCCACCTCTGCCTGACAAGAAGCCTGCACATTTCAATAATAATCAATCCTTTTGCCTGTAAGCAATGGCTCCCTTCACCCAGACAGGCCATCAAAAAAGAGAAAATCAGGGGAAACAGACAGATGGCAGCACTAGTAGACACTGAGGTAGAGGACATAAAACTGAAAGGAGACAAAGAAAAGCACTGGGCCAGAAAACTATCCTGGAGAGAAATGGCATGATGGGGGGAAAAAGTGATTATGGTAAGTGAACAGGAAAAAGTAATTACTGCTAGTTGAGAACACTGCAGTTGAACTGATGCACACAGCAATATAGAAAGATTCCTGTGTGTATCCATCTTAAGAAATTACCTATGAAGATGATACACATAGCACCATATATCTATAAAGCAATTACCTAAGTAATTTAACATGATGCATATGCTTTGCTAAGCATACTAACGAACGATAGACCCGAACAGGCGGAAAATGTAGGCCTGAAATGAATGTTTGACTTGTCAGAAACACCATGGACTTTTTAAAAGATTTATCATGCCTCTATGGATATTATTGAAATGTTGCCATCTATTGCTCATAACTTTATGAAGAATATCGCACGAAAGTATTTTGTGTGCGCGTGCTATAGAAATAAATAACATACCTTTTGCCGTGTCTTGCCAGTCATTGCTCCTCGCTCAGTTTGTCATGCAGACTCATTTATGCTTTGGCACAAATCTCTTTGCACAACTTAACACTCAGCACTTCTTAGACAGGACCCAATCAGCGCTGAGCATGGTCGGCTGAGTGCACGAGCAATGAGAGGGAGGAGACGCGCATTATGTATGTGTCAAACGCCGTTGCAATAATGGCAGTGGTCCCAGACACAATGTTGGATGGAGAGGGAAGAATTGAACAGCATCATTCACACAAAGAGCATAAGCAAAGCCATTGCCCAACAGTCTGCCAGCAGCTTGGGGAAAAGCTGGTCAAATGTATGCAGGGCCAGATTAAAATTGCCAGGGCCCCCTAGGCTACAGGTGTCTGGGGTCCCCAGTGGAAGGCAAATTTCAGTCAAATTTACATAGACAGTGTCATAATTACACAGCTAGGAATTAAGGATAACATATTGTCCATCTGCACTCAACACGATAAATTCATTTTCAACATTGCATCCTCTCATAATTATTCTGTAGTATGGTCACTTGTGGCCAATCAGGGGGCCCCTGGCAGGCGGGGGCCCCTTGGCTGCAGCCATATCTAGCCTGTGCGCGTTAATCCGGCCCTGAATATATGAGCTGGCATCACGCACTCAACGTGAAGAAGAAACTACCGCAATCCCTAAGCCAGCTAATTTAAGACCGGCACATGTTGTCAAGATGAATGAAAGTACGTAGATGTGGCTTATTCATTCATTATGGATTAAGTCTTGCAACTACCGGAAGATGAGCCTGGCTTTTGCAACAACAAAGATCACAAGAGTTTACAAGGTGCAAGATACAGGATACAAGACGCCTTAATATTCTATACTCTGAAATGTGCAGTAATGAGCAAAGTTTTGTACTGTTAAAAAAAAGGTTTCTTCCTCAGAAAAGGGGCAGAGGTATTGAAGAGATGAAAAGAAGAATCCTGGAATGTTTCTGATCCATGGCATTACATGTTGGGGCTGTGTTAAAAAATATCGGTATCGGAATACGGTATCGCAGGCCTCTTCACGATACACGGATGCATTCTGGTAGACAATTCACACCTAGGTCACAATCTGTTTGAACTGCTACCATCTGACAAGAGATACAGATCCATGAAAACCATCACAGACTAAAAAACAGTTTCTACCCAGCGGCATTACAGAACTTAATTATGCTTCCAAAGCATATACCATTCTTTTTATTTTATTTTTATTTTTGCTTCAACAAGGAATGCTCAACTTCGTTGTGCTCGTCACAATGACAAATAAAAGATACTGTATTGTATTGTATTGTATTGTATATTGTATTGTATCAATACAGAGGCGTCAGTATCGATATTACAAAAAATGTGTTTATCAAGTTGCTGAAACTGCATTTGGCAGTTGATCCTTGCTATGCAGTAGTCCTTGCTATGCAGTAGGCCAACGGTTTTTTGTTTTTACATACACTGTTTTTACATACACAGTGTAACTTGCTCTACAGAAAAACAAAAAAGTAATATTTGATTAAACATGTCTGTTTTCTTAAAAATGTAAAAAAAAAGAATAAAAACCATCGTATTGTGAGATTGTTGCCAATACCCACCCCAAAATTACATGACAGTTGAGCAACAAACAATGTTTTTCTGCATAGTGTGTGTAAACAATGTACGTACATCATTTGCTGAGCTAGCATGCAAAATAATCTATTTTTAACACCACTACTTGCAGACCACCTACTGTGTCTTGCAGCGACCGGTTGGTGAATCACGAGTAAAACACTTAATCAAGACGCAATGACTAAAAATACAGAAAACAATTCCATGACGTGGAACCCCTTCCTGAAGTGAGTCTTGATCTGATAAACACCAAGCTAATCTGCCATTTGTTCGTAAATGAATCAGATTAACGTAACCCCCCACATGTCAAATCCAGACTAATGAAGGAGCTCTGGCGCTTCGTTTATTTGTTTGTTTGTTTGTTTGTTTGTGTTTGTGGGTGCTTGTGGATTGAACACGTGCAGTGGGGCAACAAACGACTGCTGCACACTGTGTACACCAACATGGACAGTGCACACCCACTAAGCGTAAAATAAAATATACCAGAGTTGGTCAAAAGAGACTATTTCACACCTGTTGTTCATGAACCGGCGTCAACAGGTCAGAGCCAAGAAAAAAGAACATACAGTATTTTCTACATCTGGTATGTGTGTGTGTCTGGACTGTCTGCCACGTGAATGTTCCTGTTTTTGTAAAAACTCACTTATGTGTTACAGGCTAGAGTTTAAATCAGGGATGGGGGCGGGGGCCCGCCTCCTCACTCAGTGTGACCCATAGATAAATATAACTTTTGCGCCAGCATTACAGTAAAACATAACTATTTGGCACTTTCTTTAAAACTTTTTTTCTTGGTTGTTTATCAAGGACATCATGCTAAAAACATGGTTCAGTAAATATTTGGGCATAAATGTCCAACAACAACAAAAAAAATGAAAAGTTATTTTTCATTTTGTAGTTTCTCTCATAGTTGATGTGCGTGCTCATGTGGCCCTGTGACGGTAGCGCTGAAAAATGTTGGCCCTCTTTATCAAGAAAGTTATACAATACAGTACACTGTATATGTGACGAGCACAACGAAATTGATTCCTTGTTGAAGCAATAATAAAAAATAAAAATAAATGCCCATCCATCCCTGGCTTTATCCCTCCCCACCTCGGCAATACAGACAGCTGCTACAATACTGTATTTATAGCAACACAACAAGGAGACATATTGATTACGGTGAGTTTCAGACAGCACCTGTGGATTTGATGTTTTTTCTCTTCCCTTTCACTTACACCTTGTATGTCACTCAACATACAAAGGTGCAAATATCAATACAGAAACTACTTGTCGTTTCTATCCAAAGCACATTCTCTGATTGATCCAGCTACACAGTATTCTGTTGCCATGTCAATATTGGCCCAATATACTAAAACGTGAACACGTGAACACGTGAACACGTGAACCCCCCTACCTCGTGCCCTCCACATCACTCAACAGGGGCTCTACAGCCCCCCTGCCCCCCAGGGGCGTTGGGGAGCCACAGGATGTTGGGAAGGATACAGCTGAGAGGGGGCGTTGCTTAGGGACCACTGGGGGGCATTAGTGTGTGTGTGTGTGTGTGTATGTGTGTGTGTGTGCCTGAGACAGAGAGAGAGAGAGAGAGAGAGAGAGAGAGAGAGAGAGAGAGAGAAAGAGAGAGAGAAACTGACAGTGTTGTTTGTGTTCTGGCCGAATCATGTCCAAAGACATAACTTAACTAGCCTGGGCGAAAAGCCGACTGTTGACTCTGTCGAACAGTCTGGTAAAAACCAAGAGGAATCCTGTGGAGGGTGGCAGATGGTCTGATCTTACTCTGCCATTTAAATTAATTCCTAATTCGAGTTCCTAATTCAAATTAAAACCCATATTGTGCTTTATTAACATGACTGTTACGATATAGCGTCGCAAAAGCATACAAATAACAAAACAAAAGTGTGAATATAGTTACCTTAACCAATCAGTAACGGACTTTGCGGGTGAGTTCTGCGTCACCACTCTCAACTGTTTGCTGATTGGCTAAACGCTGAGAGAACCGAGCTCGATGCTTTTGCCAGACAATGTGTGTGTGGAGCCAAAATCTCTGGGTGGAGTACATAGGATGGCGTCGCCAGGCTATAACTTAACAACGCCCAAACTTCATTCTAATTCAATAACAAAGGCACATGTGCCTGTATATCTGTTGCTGTTTGTCAACCTGACTGACCTCTGCAGCCTCTGCTTGTGCGGTGGCTCTCTGCAGCCTCTCCTCCAGCGCCCGAGCCTCCGCCCCGAGACGCCTCTCAGTCTCTCCGGCGTCGGCCATCTTGGCCTTGAGGCCGCCCACCTCCGCCTCCAGCGCGCCCCGCGACTCCGCCAGCTCCCTCTGCCTCTCCTCCGAGCGCCGCACGGTCTCCATCAGCCCCTCGTTCAGACCCATCAGCGTGCTGCACTGGGTGCGGTACTCCTCCGTCCTCTGGCCCTGATCCTTCAACAGGAAAAGGAAATTACATCACTTGACAATCAGTCAATCCTAGAGAGGAAGGCCCAAGCAGCTATGTGTGGGCAGTTCACCAAAGGCAGAAAGAATGGGTGACAGTTGTTTCAGGTCTGGTATACTATCACTGTTTCCTTGTGATGGGCTAGAAATGCTTCTCCCTCTAGTTTCTGTCTTTGACTTCAGTTTCCAAATATATCTATTTTCTGATAGCATTTGGCTCTTGTGTGTGAGTTATGCACAGAGCCAGGCATTCAATGACATGGATGCCTAACCTTTTCTTAGCATACAGTACATACCCTCATTCTAATTTCATGGAAATGTGAATTGAGCGGAAGTACACCATTCGTAACCACGGATAATTAGGATAGGTTGATGTTAGTCATAGTAACCATGGATAATATGGTGGACATTAGCAATAGTAACCATGGTAATAGTAATAGTAACCATGAACAATAAGGTGGACAGTAACTATGGTAATAATAACAGTAACCATGGATACTAAAGATGGCTACCTTGGCTAGGGACTCCATGGTCCTGACGGTGGCCCGGAGCCGGCCCGCATCCGTTTCGGCCTGGTCCAGCTTCTCCTTGAGCTGCTGGGCCTCCCTCCTGAGCGCCTCGCTCTGGTCGCGCCACTCACCCCGGCCTCCCTCCATCTGCTCCCGCAGCTGGCCCAGCTCCTCCCCCACACGCCTGGCCTCCTCACGCAGCTCCTCCCTGCTCCTCTCCACCCGCAACACCTCCTCCTGGCTGGCCTGTGGACATGGATACACATAGACACACTCACATTGCCTGATTATCATCGACTTTCAAATCTCTTTTAGAGACTTGGTCTGACCATTTGCATAATGATTAACGTTTCCCAAACAGCATGGGTGACCCGCCTCCCTCAGTTTGCTACTGGTCGAGGCCAGAAAAGGCTGCCTTGAACGTGCCTCTACCCAGAGCTGTTGGAGCCGCACAAAGTTGATTGGTTGCCGACAAAGTGGGTGGAGTTCCCGATTTCTCTGGAGCTCTGAAACAATATTTATATTGAAGATGACCTGACTAGTAGCAAAGCCGAAGGTGTTGCGTCACAAGGAGGGCATGGCCTGGCTAACACACACAAGGAAATCAAGAAGGCAGGACAAAGTGGGGTCCGTTGCCCCAGACCCAGAGCGAGAGAGGGGGCCCAGAACTGGGTCTTCATTACATTGTATGTATTTGGTGGGGGATCAGATGACTTTGTCCCGGGCCCAGCCAAAGCTGTCAGCAGCCCTAGACACACACACCATATATGGCAGCAGCAGGTTCTTCAGTCAAAAGGTAGTGGTGCCCACATCCAAAATGCAGATGCAGGACAAATGGGTGATATATTTCTTGACAGGTCACATAATGAATTATCTTTGTCATGCCAGCGCACTCGGAATGGAAAGGGAATGGAATGGAATGCCCCACCGTGTCCTAATTGCAAGCGACCATTGCATTCTCACTCGACAGTTCATATCCACATTGCATGCATACCGTACATTCTACCTATATTGCACTACCGGTATGTATGTTGATCAAAAATCCAAATTGCCTACATTCTGCTGGCAGTGAAGCGTTCAGCGAGGACAGTCCAACAGAAAATAATGTAATGGAACGGACTTGGTCACACATATTGGTTCGGGCAACATGTGGTAAGGACACAGTGAACAGTAATGCAGTCAATTATTTTTCAGCCTGACCCAGCACACTGCATATCAGTGAAGGCTCTCATTTGTTACTTTTTTTTTTTGGTCTTTTACGACTTCATTTGACAGGACAGTGTGAGAGGTAGACAGGAAGCAAATTGTGAGAGAGACGGGGAGGGGTCGGCAAAGGATCCAGGCCGGGAATCGAACCTGGGTCTGCCGCATGGCAGGCGAGAGCCCTACCGGTTGGCCATGGCAGGGCCGAAGGCTCTCATTTCTATACGTCACATTTTCCACAAAAGTTAGATCTAGCCAACTAGACTTCTTTGTGCTCCAACACACATGTGACAAAAATAACATTGTCATGACAAACCTCTGATCTGGATAGACAGAACTCTCAAAACATAAAATTAACAAAATAGATAGTTCCATAACTACAGGAATGTATCACATATTAAAACTGTATTCAACCTACCCTGACTTACAGATCCTGCCCCAGCCTCTATGCTCCGAGCACACATACACATGCAGTTAGAACACAGTGTACAAGTAATTTAGTGTCATTATGGTACAATTGTTTTCAGCCTGCCTCTGACTTAGAGCTCCTTGTACAGCCGATGTGTCCTAAGCGCGCACGCGCACACACACACACACACACACACACACACACACACACACACACACACACACACACACACACACACACACACACACACACACACACACACACACACACACACACACACACACACACACACACACACAGTAAGGACACAGTGTCATGTAGTTTATTTATGATTCACCCTTAATCAAAGGCAAAAGAAAAAGTTAGAGCACAGTGTATGCATTCCAATTTGCGACCTTGCATCCTCTACTTGTGCTTGTGGCCTCGCCCCGCCTCCTGGCCCCTCCTCCGTGGAAAAAACAATCAAGTTTCCCAGCTGTCAGCCTAGCCACAACAACTTTTGAGGGACTGTTTTTCATTCACCATCCCAATTGCAAATGAGAAAATGACTTTAAAATTGAGCTTTTGCTAGATATTGAAATATAATGCTGTTGTCAGTGATGTCATCATGACATATTACTTTGTACTTCCTGGTATGTGGCCACAAGCACAAGTGGAGGATGCAAGGTCGCATATTGGAATGCACTCAGTGTCCTGTAGAGAAATTGCCATTGAGCCGGCCCTGACCCACATCACCTGGTGCAGCCTCTGTGGCCTGAGCACGTACACACATGCGGCTAGGACACAGTTTAATGAAGTTTAAATCACTATTCAGCCTGCCTTTGGCATCATAATCACAATGTAGTTAAAAATCAAAGACACACATCAGCAAACAAGTCCCTTTAATTTCACCGAATGTAGCCCTATATTTATAAACAATAACAACAGCGTGAATAGGCTCATGATGGCACAGTGATTGGCTCTGGAACATGTTCCAAGGTAGTGGCACCAGCACACGTTCAGCCAGAAACCAGGGGTGAGTTTCTCAAAAGAGAAGTTGTTAGCCTGTTAGCAACTTTGGTAGTTGCCAATGGGAAAATGCATTGAAAACAACAAAGTAGCTAATGTAGTAAGCAACTTTGGTTTTGAGAAATTCACCCCAGAATTGTCGTCAGTAGTGTCGTCAGCACCGGGATTTATTCAGAGAAAATGAAGGCAGTATAAGACTCTGCCTGGGAGCATGTGCTGAAAGCACTGCCTGGCGGGGTGCTGTGGCGCAGCGCGTTAACACACCGTACCATATGCGGGCGACCCGGGTTCGAGTCCGGCCTGGGTCATTTCCCAACCCTCCCCTGTCTCTCTCTCCCACTGACTTCCTGTCATCTCTTCCAAGGTCCTATCTAAATAAAGGCTAAAAAGCCACACACAAAAAAAATAAAAATAAAATAAAAACTGTATTCTACCTGGAGCTCCTGGTCCAGCCTCTGTGCCCTGAGCTGGGCTTCAGCCGCCTCCTCGAGGGCCTGGGTACGCCCCCGCTGCTCCTCCTTCAGCTCGTCCAGGAGGGAGTGGATCTTCTGGGCCGAGTCCAGGTGTCCCGACGCCCGCTCTCCCTTCTCCTACCATGGAAATTAGTGGTGTCAGTCAACAATCACTTGTTGTTCTGTATATTTCCTGTGCACTTTCTTTCTGTTAGCGATGTTGGCTATGATTATGTCCTCTTTTGAAAGTCGCTTTGGTTATAAAGCTTCTGCCAAATGCAATGTAATGTGATGTAATGTAATGTAACAATAATCGATTGGGCAATGCATCGCAATGCAGGGCAGGACAATTCAATAACTGATTCGGCAAATGCCAAAATCGATGTGGCATATTTTTTCAAGTTTCAGTGTCTTCCATGGGCTTTTCCAGGGCAAATGAACTTTAAATTATATGAATGCCCTTCAACGCATTGAAAACTGTAGGGCTGATACACACAACATTAAATAACATTTTGTTCAGCATCTGACTGCATCATGACTGATGAAAAATTTCCCTTGCTTTCAGTAATGCATTACAATTCATCATAGAATCAGACTGAATCGATTTGAATCAAACTATTACCTCCCGAATCGTAATCAAATCAAATCGCAAGGGAAGTGCCCATGCACACCACTAATGGAAAGCACATTATATTGCATTACATTACGTTTAGCAGACGCTTTCATGCAAAGCGACTTACAAAAAATACGACCTACTGTAACCAGCAACACTCAATGTGTTGGGATATTAATTGATTTTAGAACTGGTAAATGTGACGGTGGGGGGGAACTAGAATAAAGTAAACAGTGATTAAGTAATGCATTTAGCATTAAAATGTTTATGTAGAGCACAGTCCAAGCAATTATGTAAATTTTATTGTTCTCTGATTTTCCAACAAAGCCATCAGAATTGCACTCTAATGGTTGACGACATGAAAAAATTATGAGGATTTCCATTTACATTGACGACTTAGGAAAGTCAGAAAAACAGATACATTTGCATAATAATTCAGAGCACAATATCCTACAACTATAAGCATTATTATTCAGATTCAGTGATGGGGAAAATGGATTCTTTAGTTACAATCCAGTTCCACATATTCCAAGAGACTTGGTTTTACCTGTCCAATTCAGCCAGGCTGGTTAACTCATTGATGCCTAAAGCGCCTGCAAAAAGTGCCTGCTGAATGCCTGAGCCCTTGTTGGGAAAGTTGCCCTCAGCCTATAAAAACCTAAATATCTCACCCTCTCATGCACATAAAAACATGAAATAAGTTGCATTTAAACCCCAAGACCCTCATCTTGCATTAGACTGTGCTCATTCAGTTGTAACATACCCACATATTTATTTAAAAAGATAAAATCTCAAGAGCCTGAATGCAGCCTATATGTCTTTAGGCACCAAAGGTCAAACAATATATACGAGCCATCAGGATAAAATGGGTCAACCCCTTAGCGCAGCACTATGGCTCTTTGTAATGTCATAGCAATGTTGTTTTAATGTAGTGCATTTTCAGCAAGTGAATAGGGTCGCTGGCGACCCCAGCTGCAGTAAGAGGCTACATGATCACCTGGTTGAACTGGACAGGTAAAACAAGGTCATGTGGAATATGTGGCCCTAGATTGTAACTAATGAATCCATTTTGGCCATCACTGTTCAGATTCCCCTTCGCACTTCCATTTACATTTATGACTCAGGAAAGTCAGAGAAACAGACACATATGCATAATAACAATTCAGAACACAATGTCCTAAAAATATGAGCATTATTATTCAGATTCATTCAATTGCAAAATTCTTTAGTTACAATCCAGGTCCACATATTCCAAGTGACTTGGTTTACCTGCCCGATTCAGCCAGGCGATTGACTGGTTAAATGATGAGCTGATTGAACTGTACAGATAAAACAAAGCCATTTGGCCCTTTTGTAACTAATGAATCCATGTTCAGATTCCCCCACACATCACCTGCAGAGAAAAATACATTTGCATTTCTCGAAACCATAGTACCTATGTTAGCTACTTTGTTGTTTGCAATGCAATTTTCCATTGGCAACTACCAAAGTTGCTAACTGGCTGACTAAAACTAAAACGATTGCCTCTTTTCCACTGCCGTTTTCCTAGTAAGCCTACAGCTTGACACAGGGTGACTCGGCCGCCCCTTTCTGCTTTTTGGATAGGCACGATACAGCTCAATTGTAAAGCAAAAACTGGCGGCAGAGTCGCGCTGTGTCGAGCTGTAGGCCTACGACAAAACCTGCAGTGGAAAAGAGGCATGATACGGGAATTATTATTGCCCCTCCAGATACCCCCTCTATGGCATCACCTGCAGTGCGGCGTCCAGCTGCTCGGTCAGCTCCCGGCCCCTGCGCTCGGCGACCTCCAGCTGCTCCTGGCGGGCCACTAGCTGGGCGGTGAGCCCCAGCTCGCGCTCCCCGTGCTGGGCCTGCGCCTCCAGGGAGACGTCCAGCTGCCTCTGGAGTTCCAGCACCACGGCCCGCAGCTCCGAGGCCTCCCCGCCCAGCTGTCCCACGCGGCCCAGCAGCTCCTTCTCCCTCAGCTCCGACTGGTCCAGCTCCAGACGCAGCTCGTCCACCGCAGAGCAGGCGGAGTCGTCCAGTAGGCTGGAGTCAGCGGGGCCCAGCCCACCCAGGCCACTGCGCTCCATCTCCGGGCTGCCCAGGAACTCATGGTGCTGATGAGTGTGGAGAGATAAAGAAAAATATTGAGCTAAATGTTTCTGTGATGAGTGTCTTTTATCCATTTATTCATCCGTTCACTACTGCGGTCCATCTCGGGCTGCCCAGGAACTCATGGGCCTGGGGGATGGAGGTGGGGATGGGGGTTGTTGATGGAGAGATGAAGAAAAATAATTGAGTTAAATCATTCTGTGATGACCGTCGTTCATTCATTCATTCATTCATTCATTCATTCATTCATTCATTAATTCATTCATTCACCAGGCCACTGCCTCCACCCAGGCCACTGCGCTCCATCTCAAGACTGCCCAGGAAGTCATGGGCCTGGTGGGGATGGATGGATGGTGACGGTGAAGAGAGATGGAGAAAAATAATTGAAGTAAATGTGTCTGTGATGATTCTCGTTCATTCATTCATTCATTCATTCATTCATTCATTCATTCATTCATTCATTCATTCATTCATTCATTCATTCATTCATTCATTCAGGCCACTGCGCTCCACTCATGGGGCTGGGGGGGGGCAGGGATGGCTATGGGCACACAAAGATAACACTGAAAAAAGAGATAAGCGAAGACAAGAGGAAACAACTGAGAGAAGTGGAGGAAGGAGAAGGACAGGGGGAAAAAAGAACAGAGAAATAAACAAAGGAAAGGAAATGAAGCGAAACCTAGGTAGTGATGGATGATTGATCACTGTTTTAATGAAAACGATTCTAAAGAATCTGAGGACCTTAGGGTTTATTTGTGTAAAGACAAAAAGCAAAACAGACTGGGTACCAAAGAAAAAAAAACGAACAAAAAACAATCAATATTTAATATCCTCCAGACTGTTTGTTCGTCTTAGTCATAGAGGTAGAAAATAACACCAGAGGTGACACGGCAATTTGCAACAGCACTGGGAAATGGCACATGGAGCTTCCCAACTTCCGTAGGTAGTGTAGGCACCTTCAGTCAATGCAAGTCAATGGAGAACATGCCCACCCGTGTCAAAATTTGACTAAAACTGTGTGAATATGAAGTAACACATTAATCTAAGACCAGATTTGAAATGTCAGGCTAAACATCTACTTAAATCAGAGTCGATAAAATACATTTAAAAATCAAATTATATACTTTATGAACATAGTTAGCAACACACTTCAACTATTGTCCTTGTATAGTGTGGTGATGGACATTTTCACATGATTAAGCCATTTTTGACAGAGAGAGATTTTCTCTGATCTACCTACAGATAATGGCCGCTGCAGATTGCCGTAAAATGGGGGGCGGGGTCACCTCTAGTGTTATTTTCTACCTCTATGGTCTCAGTAGTTACTGAGTGCGTTGCAATATGCGACCTTGCCTCCTCCACTTGCCTCCTCCACTTGCTTCTGTCCTCGTACCAGGAAGTAATATGTCATGATGATATCACTGACAAAAGCATTATATATTTCAATATCTTGCAAAAGCTCAATAGTAGAGTCTTTTTCTCATTTGCAATTGGGATGGTGAATGAAAAACAGTCCCTCAAAAGTTGTTGTGGCTAGGCTGACAGCTGGGAAACTTTATCGTTTTCTCCACGGAGGAGGGGCCAGGAGGCGGGACGAGGAGACAAGCGCAAGTGGAGGAGGCAAGGTCGCATATTGCAACGCACTATATGTCAGAGGCAAAAGGCTACGTTTGTGTGACTTCCTACATGGCAAAAATATATCAAATACAACACTGCGCTCTACAGGACACAACAATACATTGAAAGGAGGAAAGCTTCTGGAGCTTTTTGCTTACCATGACGTGTAATAGTGTGTGTGTGTGTGTGTGTGTGTGTGTGTGTGTGTGTGTGTGTGTGTGTGTGTGTGTGTGCGTGTGCGTGTGCGTGTGCGTGTGCGTGTGCGTGTGCGTGTGCGTGTGCGTCTGCGTGCGTGCGTGCGTGCGTGCGTGTGTGTGATCATAATGCAGCTGACCTTAGCTTGGAGGCTGAGACCAACCAGACTAATACTGCGTTATACTACAGTATGTAGTATCCATCACATCATGTCTCACATCATACATGTAGCTCACTCCTTTGTGTGTGTGTGTGTGTGTGTGTGTGTGTGTGTGTGTGTGTGTGTGTGTGTGTGTGTGTGTGTGTGTGTGTGTGTGTGTGTGTGTGTGTGTGTGTGTGTGTGTGTGTGTGTGTGTGTGTGTGTGTGTTACCTGTGAATAGGAGCTCGCCAGGCTGGTGATGCTGGAGCTTCTACTGGGTGCTTTCCAGATGTGACTGGGAGAACTGGTCATGCCACCAAGGGTCCTCCTAAGAAGATGAACACACACACACACACACACACACACACACACACACACGCACGCACGCACGCACGCACGCACGCACGCACGCACGCACGCACGCGCACACACACACAGCGATAATTATTGAATACCTTGCTTATTTTGTTGGTTTGCCCACTAATAAAGACATGATCAGTTCATAATTTTATTTTTAATAGTAGGTGTATTAGATGTACAAGGTTCTAGACCTGAACAAGGCTGGCATAGGCTACAAAAACACTAGCAAGAAACTGGGCATTAAACGGACAACTGTTGAAACATTTGTTCTCAAATTTAAGAAATAGAAAATGATCATCAATTGACCTCAGTCTGGGGTTCCAAACAACGTGTGGGGATTCAATCATGAGAACAGTGAGAAATCATTCTAGAACTGCATGGGAGGAGTTAGGCAATGATTTCAAGGCATCTGAGACCTTGAGCTCTAAAACTACCGGTAACACTTAACACCACAACAGATCTGCAGTCCACACGTGGTATGCCTGCTTAAGAAGGAACCTGTGTAGGCCCACCTCTCAATGAACATGGCGGTTAGAGAGTTTGTCTTTCAATCTGGGGGTTGCAGGTTCCAAACCCCCCTGACCTCTCCCTACATCTCCATCCATGGCTGAAGTGCCCTTGAGCAAGGCACCTAACCCCACATTGCTCCAGAGACTGTAACCAATACCCTGACAAATAATAACTGTAAGTCGCTTTGAATAAAATGAAAGCGTAATGAACATCAGACTAACTTAGAAAGATTGTGAGGAGCAGTAGTCAGTTGCCAAAATCAAGCTATTTGGCATTAACTCAACTCACTGTGTTTGTTGTTCACTGCTGCCTATGTATGATCCCAGGTACACCATTCACCATCCTCAAGCATGGAAGCGGTAACATTACGGCTTAAGGATGTTTGGCCACGGCACAAGACAACGTCACAGCGTCCACGAAAGAATAGAGGTGGAGACATGCACCACAAAATCCTGAGTGCCAACCTCCTTCCCTCCACCACTAGACTGAAAGGAGGGCGTGGGTGGGTCTCCCAACACGACAGTAATCCAAAACATACAGCCAAGGCAACAAAGGAGTGACTCGGGAGGAAGCACATTAAGGTCATGAAGTGGCCTAGACAGTCTCCAGACCTTAATCCTATAGAAATCCTATGGAGTGATCTGAAGCTCCCAGTTGCAGAGCTACAGTCACACAACCTTAAAGGTGCTCTGTACTGTAGGATGGTGGTCAGAGTAGGTATTGCAACTAAACTGTTCATTGAAACTGTAATGCCTACTGCCAAATTTGTTCTCATGGATATTATATTATATTATACTATTAGTTCGGCGGATGGGACACACAAAAGGGCCTTATCGTGCACTTTTGAGTAAAAGCATGAAAATCGGTACACATATTCTTCTTGATATGCTGATTAATGTTAGCGTTGGAGGCGTCGCTAAAAATGCATCGTTTTCAAGATGGCCGCCAAATTCAATATGGCCAACCCATATTAATGAATCTACCTGATATTTGGTAGTAAAAGCATGAAAATCGGTACACATATCCTTCTTGATATGCTGATTAATATTAGCATTGGAGATGTAGCGAAAAATGCATTGTTTTCAAGATGGCCGCCAAATCCAGTATGGCCGACCCATATTAATGAATCTTCTTGACACTTGGTATTAAAAGCATGAAAATTGGTACACATATCATTCTTGATATGCTGATAAATATTAGCATTGGAGGCATTGCTAAAAATGCTGTATTTTCAAGATGGCCGCCACATCCATTATGGCCAACCCATATTAATGAAGCTACCTGACAGTTTGTAGTAAAGGCATGGAAATTTGTGCACAGTTACTTTTTTATATTTTGATTGATAAAAGAACTCGATACTTTGCAAAAAGTTTACATTTCAAGATGGCTGCCAAATCAAATATGGCAAACGCATTTTAATAAATCCTTCAGACACTTTTAGTAAAACCATGGAAACTGGTGCACATTTACTTCTTGATGTGCTCATTAATATTAGAAATTGAGGCATTGTGGGAAAAAACACATTTTCAAAATGGCCAACTAAGATAGTGTTTATAAGAAAATACATATTTTTCTACAAAAATATTTTGGCATTGCATATAATTTAACACTCACAAAATACCATTGAAAAGGATTAAACATTATTGGCATGTTATCAAATGAAGTGATATGTTATGGTTTTGCCCAAACTGTGTCTTCCACCACCACAATAGATTATTTTCTGTAATGTGATAACTTTAGAATAGGTGCAAGAGTTTGCACCACCTCTTGTGTTCTACCACTCTATAATAGGTACATGAACTTAAGTGTTAAAGCCTTACACTTTGAAGATTGTTGACTTTGTTTGCATTATAGGTTTTGTACAGATGGACAGATATGTATGAAATGTTCTCTGCTAATATTCTTCAATCGGTACACTGATTGCATTCTTGAGGCCTCAAATAGGTATTACGGCAGTAGAGTTATGTACAAATCCAAGACTTTTGAGGGGCTTGTGGGATGTACAGCAACTCTAGCGCTTAGTGATAACTGCATAGGCCTTGTACAAATTCCAAAAGGGCCAGGATTACAAGATTGCTAGACAGAAAGTTAACTTGATTTGTTAATTCATGGACATTGTTATGATTGCTTACTTCAAAGAAACTAATATTTGATGACTACTTCTAGCTGCACAAGGTTTTCAAACAAACTGCAATCCTGCACCCAATGTAAGTTGTATGGTAAGCTTATATCTTGCCTGGTTAACACAAGTTGATCTCACAAGTGATTTAATCTGGTGGTTATGCAATTTCTCATAGTAAAGTTGTGATTTACGATTGCCCGTGGCAGTTTATAGGTCGTTAAGAATGTGGTATTTGGCATATGTGTAGCCCATATCCAATCATGTCAGTTGTATCTATTCAAACAAACTGCAGACATCGTCTTTACACCCCTACTCTTTCTCCTGATTGCACCCCAAGATCTGTTACCCTCACTGAGGGATGGAATCCATGCTACATTTCAGATCAGAACAATTGTGTTAAGTAGTAGGATTTCACAGGCTATGGTATATACTATGGCCAACATCAATCAAACTGCCAATAATGCCTAATTAAAAGATTGACATAAACTTTGAATAAATGGTGAATGGCACAGTTGGAACATGATGGCCATCAAAAAGTCAACTCAGGGTATGTAAAATATAACTTGAGTGAAAAAGTTTACATGTACAGTATCAGGATTCATTTCTAGACCATGATAATGATGAGAAGATTTGGTGTGTCTGTGTCTGTGTCTGTGTCTGTGTCTGTGTCTGTGTCTGTGTCTGTGTCTCGCGTGACAACCGGTGCCGTACGGCAGTCTGCACACTGTGCACAGCTGGTGTGTGAATGTGTATGTATGCGTGTATGTCTTTTTTCAAAGCGCTTTGAGTAAACTTCATAGTTGTGATACTGTGCTACATAAATAAGCTTACATATTGCAATGTATTGTATTGTAATATGGGTCAGTCATATTTGATTTTTGTTCATGGCCCCTAATATGAATAAGCATCTAATGTAAAGAAGTAGGCTAACTATGTGTACCAATTGTCATGCTTTTACCACAAATTATCAGCTAGTTAATATGGGCTGGCCATATTTGATTTGGCGGCCATCTTTTTTCCCCGCGACGCCTCCAATGCTAATATTAATCAGCATATCAAGGAGATGTGTACTGATTTTCATGCTTTTACCACCAAGTGTCAGGTAGATTCATTAATATGGGTTGGTCATATTGGATTTGGCGGCCATCTTGAAAACGATGACTTTTTTGTGACTCCTCCAATGCTAATGTTAATCAGCATATCAAGAAGGATATGTGGACCAATTTTCATGCTTTTACTACCAAGTCTTAGGTAGATTCATTAATATGGGTCGGTCTTATTGGATTTGGTGGCCATCTTGAAAACGATGAATTTTGCGCAACGCCTCCAACGCTAAACTTAATCAGCATATCAAGAAGGATATGTGTACCGATTTTCATGCCTTTACTACCAAGTGTTAGGTAGATAGGTAGATTCATAAATATGAATTGGCCATATCGGATTTGGCGGCCATTTTGAAAATTAATACATTTTTCATGACGCTTCCAATGCTAATCTTAATCAGCATATCAAGAAGGACATGTGTACCGATTTTCATGCTTTTACTACAAAGTGTCAGGTAGATTCATTAATATGGGTCGGCCATATTGGATTTGGCGGCCATCTTGAAAACGCGGAATTTTTCGCGACGCCTCCAACGCTAATATTAATCAGCATACCAAGAAGGATATGTGTACCGATTTTCATGCTTTTACTCAAAAGTGCACGATCAAATCACCCATCCGCTGGACTTTATATACTAGCCTAGTAAACTAGCCCTACCCACCAGCGGCCAAAATTATTTTTTCCTGCGAGTGGGTCTAGCCTCGGACAATGCCCCAAGCCCTGAAACTGGCAGACCAATCACAACGCAGGAGATGTGTTTTGAATATTTGGATGCAAAGCGGACAGGGTTTTGACAAAGTAACGACAAAGCGTTGGCCAATAGGCACAGACACGGTTTGAAAAACAATGGGTTGTTCCCATCAACAATCTTCTGATGTCTCATTGATCAGGGCCAGACTGATTATTCACAGTTAGTCTGGCTTGCTGGACAGATGTTTACTAATATGACCAAAGTACAGGAGGTTTTGCAGTTAAAAATGTATTTCTGGAAATTCAAAATGTCGGCCATGGAGATGATCCACCTTTTCATGAAAAATGCAATTTTTCCAGTCATAGTATCTGAAAAATATTACAAATTGCACCTTTAAAATTATACACTGATCATGTCTGTATTTGTGGGCAAACCAATAAAATCAGGAGGGGATCAAATACAGTCATTATTGCCACCACTGCACATGAACTTACAGGTCACATTTCAGTCACATTCATCAGTCACATTTCACATACCTTGGCATTGTTGATTAAGAAAGTGTCTTTGATTGTGTACTGTTTGACTTCGGGAGAAACAATCTTGTGTTCCTGATTGTATGTCTCAAAGTTATATAAAATCTTCACGTTTCTTTTGTTTCAGTTTGTATCTTTTAACTGTATCTTTTACCTGACTTAAACCTGAAAAAGTTTGTATCTTTTACAAAACATGTCAGGTAAAATATAAAAACGTTAACATGTCTGAAACAAAAGAAAGTTGAAGATTTGAATCTTGCATTCCTACCTGGCAAAGGTGGGCCAGGCAGAGTCCAGGTCGTGACCTCTGGATGCCACATCGAACTGCACGTCATTCAGCTCGTACAGGTGATTAACGATATCCACACTGAGGTGAGGCTTCAGGAAAGGACTGCGAGAGTAGTACCAATCACTGCGCGCACACACACACACACACACACACACAAAATCAGACAAACAGACAGACAGACAGACAGACAGACAGAGACGCAGACACACACACACACACACACACACACACACACACACACACACACACACACACACACACACACACACACACACACACACACACACACACACACACAGAAATGAAAAGCAAATGATAAAATCCATAAAATGTTTTATAACGGTTGTCTATTGTTTCTCTGACATCAGAGGAACCTGAAAAAAAGCTTTGATTTCTGTATGCTTGCTTTGCTTGCTTGCTTTCCTCTTTGATTTCTGTATGCTTGCTGGCTTGCTTTCCTCTTTGATTTTTCTCCTTTTCAGAATGCCTTTGAGAGGGAGAGTAAACTAAAAGCTTCCTCACTGTGTGTACTCTCCATGAACTAAAACGTTTTTTTCATAATATGAAAGTTATCCCTTAAAATAGATGATCTTGTCACTCCTTTTGCGCCCTCTCGCCTGCTCGTCCTCCCCCTCTCTTTCTCTCTCTGTCACACACACACACACATGCACGCGCACACACGCACGCACGCATGCACGCACGCACACGCACACACACGCACACACACACACGTACACATGCACATGCACGCACGCATACTTTCAACAGGTGGGTCTGTGAGAAAAAATATCTTTGACAGAACCGAAACGCTGGCTGGTGCATGAGAGAGCATTGAGAAGTGAAAGGAGGCTTAAGTTTCAGTTACGCTTTAAAAAGAAGTGGTTACCTATGTTGACAAGAAAAGTGTCTCAATATCCGGTAACACTTTATTTGACGTGGTTTAAACGTGTTTGTTATTGCAGGCGACTGTAACCATGTTAATTTGAAAACGGTGCTCCCAAAATTCCATCAGCATGTCAAATGTGCGACTAGGGGAGCAAATACACTTGACAAGATCTATTCAAATATCAAAAAGGGATACAGAGTGAGGCCATTACCACATCTAGCCCAGTCTGATCACCTGTCACTGCTTGCGGTTCCATCTTATATTCCACTAAGGAGGAGGAATTCCATCACCACAAGAACTGTGAAAACATGGCCTGAGGGAGCCACTCAGCTACTGCAGGACTGCTTTAACACAACTTGTTGGGACATTTTTGAAGATCCAGATCTAGATGTGTTCACAGACAGTGTGATATGTTACATCAAGCACTGTGTAGATACTGTAACAGTTGATAAACACATACGAGTCTACCCTAACCAGAAGCCCTGGATGTCTAAAGAGGTCAAGCTGCTGCTGAAAGAAAGGGACACTGCTTTCAGATCAGGGGATGCGTCTCTGTACAGTACAGCACGTTCCAAACTGAAGAGTGGCATACGTAAGGCCAAGGCTGATCACAGGAGGAAAATTGAGTGCCACCTGGAGAGCAACAACAGCAGGCAGGTGTGGCAGGGAATACAGCACATCACCAGTTACAAGACCAGAGCTGGGGGTGCTGAAGGCGATGTTTCCCTGGCAGAGGAGCTTAATCACTTCTTCACTCGCTTTGAGGCAATTCAACCAGAGGAAGGAAGGCAACTCCCCACCGCTGACCACATCGTCTTTGCAGTGGAGGAACATGAGGTGAGGAGCATACTGCGGGCCATCAACCCAAGAAAGGCACCCGGGCCCGATGGCATCTGTGGGCGTGTGCTTAAAGACTGTGCAGACCAGCTGGCGGGGGTCTTTACAAAGATCTTCAACCAGTCCCTCTCCCAGTGCACTGTACCATCCTGTCTTAAGTCCTCCACCATAGTCCCCTTGCCGAAAAAGACCAACATCACCTCCCTCAATGACTATAGGCCAGTAGCACTCACTCCTGTGGTCATGAAGTGCTTTGAGAAGCTGGTACGAAAGCACATCCTGTGCTTCATCCCCCCCACTTTTGACCCACACCAGTTTGCATACAGGGAAAATAGGGCCACTGAGGATGCAGTAGCCACAGCTCTCCATGCTGCATTGTACCATCTGGAGCAGCAGGGGAGTTATGCTCGTCTCCTTTTCATCGACTTCAGCTCTGCCTTTAATACCATCCTCCCTAGCAGACTGGTGGACAAACTATCAAGCATTGGCATACCACACTCCACCTGCCTTTGGATTAAAGACTTTTTAACAGGCCGCACCCAGCGAGTGCGCATAGGTCATAACACCTCCATGGACCTCAACCTCAGCACTGGCTCGCCGCAGGGATGTGTGTTAAGTCCTCTGCTGTACACACTATACACCCACGACTGCTCCCCAGTCTACACTAATAACACCATAGTGAAATTTGCTGATGACACCACAGTAGTTGGACTTATTTCAAATGGGGATGAGTCTGCCTACAGAGATGAAGTAGAGCGCTTGGTGGGGTGGTGCAGAGAGAACAACTTGCTCCTGAACACAGCCAAGACCAAGGAGCTGGTGGTGGACTTCAGGAGGAAGAGGACTGCCATCCAGCCACTTATGATTAAGGGGGTGTGTGTAGAGAGGGTGTCAGACTTCCGTTTCCTGGGAGTTCACATCAGCGAGGACCTGACCTGGGGTGTCAACACCACTGGGCTTGTGAAGAAGGCACAGCAAAGACTTTATTTCCTAAGAATACTTAGGAAAAACAACATCTGTCAGAAGCTGCTTGTGTCCTTCTACCGCTGCTCAGTGGAGAGCATATTGACATATTGTCTTTGTGTGTGGTTCCCAGGCTGCACTGTGGCACAGAGGAAAGAGCTCCAGGGGGTCATAAAGGCTGCAGAGAACATTATTGGCTGCCCTCTTCCATCTTTGGAGGGCCTACACAGCACCCGCTGCCTAAAAAAGGCCAAGTGCATTCTGAGAGACACATCCCACCCAGGTCACAGTCTTTTTGAATTGCTGCCATCGGGCAGGAGATTCAGGTCCATTAAGACAAAAACAAACAGACTGAAAAACAGTTTCTATGCAGCGGCCATCACAGAACTGAATTTTGCATCAAAAGCATAGTTTTTATATACATACCATTCTTTTTATTCCTTTTTTTTTTTTAATTCTTATTTTTTATTTATGTTTGCTTCAACAAGGAATGCACAATTTCGTTGTGCTTGTCACAATGACAAATAAAAGATATTGTATTGTATATTGTATTGTATAAGGGTGTCCTGTAACCGTCATAAGAATGACACAGCACATGTCAGGAACATTAGTGACACATAACTGCTGCTGCTGACTGTTGCCATAATGTAACAATCCACCCCACTCCGTACTCATTTCCCTCTCGGCACCCATGTACACGTACTGTATACGGTAAGTGTGCTGTACTATGGGTTGCATTGCAGCAACAACACCACTTAAAACACCAATTAACTCAATTTAGTTCTGAATAAAGCTTTGAAAACGTCATGTAAACACATCCTTAATGTGTCTGTTATAGGACGACCTTGGCTTCAGTATGTGGGCTGGATGTGGGCCGGTAGTAGTTCACTGTAATTTTAGGTAGGGAGCGCTGCGCACATACAAAAACACTTTGTGTAGGTGCCAGACAAGTGTCAGACAGTTGACAGAGATAGGTCTGCACACTGCCAATAAGCTCCAAAAAAACCTCTTTATTATTTAAAAAGCAATGTTTCGATCACCCTGGATCCAGGGTGATCGAAGCGTGGCTTTTTAAATAGTAACATTTATTTATTAAAGTTTATATCCCCAGTAGTACGGTAGTTCTCACCTGGTGACCCTCTGGTTCATCAGGCACTGCTGCAGGGTGTCGGCCAGGCGCTGGTGCACCAGAGAGTAACGCAGAAACGCACGGCCCTTACCCAGTGATGTCTTGAGCTGAAAACACACACACACACACACACACACACACAGACACACAGACACACAGACACACAGACACACACACACACGCACACATTCACAGACCAGTACACACACACACACACACACAATCACATGCAGAGACCGTCAGACACATACGTACATATTCACGAACCCACATATGCATGTTCATGGACCGACCATTAAAACATTCACATGACAACATTACACACATGTTCAGGCATCCAGACACAAACAAGGAAATTAAAAGAAAAACAAAGTTCAAACAACAGCATACATTAACTTCTATTTTCTCATGGACTGTCTCAAAGTGCAACTACACCCTTCTTGATTCATATCCGCTCCGACATGGAACTGGTTCCGTCTTCAGCTAATGCGAACATCCTGTGACCGAGTTTTAACGCAAGTCAGCCTGGCTTGCCTTTCATTTTCATACAGTAACCCAGCAAACAGATGAATCGACGTTTCAGCAGTAAAACATAGCCTCGTGTTTATAAGGCTTTCAACCCATTTTAGCCTGAGCCCTTTTTGGGAAAAGTTGCCCTATGCCTATTAAAACCTAAATCTCAGCCTCCGAAGCACATAAAAATATGAAATCAGTTGCATTTAAAAGCAAGGAACCTCATGTTGCATTAAGTTAGAATGAGTTCATTCAGCTTTACCATACCCACATTTGTAATTTTTAAAAAAAATCTCAAGAGCCTGAAGGCAGCGTATATGTCACTCCAGGCTGAAATGGGTTAATACTGCCATCTGGACTGGGAATCAAGACGGTTCTTCTACGGCAGGGATGGGGAACCTACGGCCTGGGGGACGTTTATGGCCCATGAGGCCGTCTTATATGGCCCCCGATATCATTTTAATATTATGCCGTTTCACATGAAATAGGAAATGCTTTGTAAAGCAATCTTAGAAATTACACTTGCACACCCATTAAGTTATCTTTGTGTGTTAAGTTATATTTGTCTGTTGTTAACTCATTGGCTGCCTTCGACGTCGCTATGACGTCATTTCGAATAGTGACGCCCCCTGCCTTCGACGTCGTTCGCCGATAATTGCGTTTTTTTACAGCCAGGCCTCGAGGACGGTCTGACCTATCTTCTGTATAAATTTCAAGCCTCTAGGCATTTTCTAACTGTTCATGTAGGTGGCAGAAGTGTCCTTATAGGAACAGTCAAGGAAGGGCTTTAGTTCAGTAGTACATGTCAAGAAAAAAAACACCCCTTTTTTACTATTATAATATAATCTCAAAAGTAGCATAGCAAAATCATTTTTGAAAGTAAAGCACCTGTGACAGTAGTCTACTTTCTTGCCCTCTGATTATAACACAGGTAGGCTACTGATTTTAGTGTCAGAGCCTGACCAAAAAAAACCTTCCTCTCATGACCAAAATACAACCCCCTGTTGCTATCTAGCTAGAAGGCATTGTACCTAGCTTTCCAAAAATACACCATGAGATGATCTGTGTGGCAACCTTTCATTTTGGATAATGTGATCAGTCTACACAACATCAGGATGATGCTTACAAAATATCATCTAACAGGAGAATGCACGGGACTAGTGGTGATGTGTCACCTCAGTTGGGAAATGTTTGGCTATAAAGTTTGCTACGCTAGCTAGCTAGCTAGCACGAAATCGCTAACAACTTACAACTAAGCCTAAATAAAGGATCCTTGGTAAGTCAACTATTTTTACTCATTCTACAGTTATATATGGATCTGTACAGTATGATCAGCTTACTGTATCATCAAACAAGACAGGGGGGGTTGCAGATTCTTGGAACAGAGTAGACTGTGTCTGGTCAGATGCTTTCAGCTCACATGAGAAAGCATTGCACTTAGCCTCAGACCAGCTAGCCTTCACCACTCCAATCGGCTTGTGAAATGTTGGATATGTGATCAGTACTTTATCAAAAGAAAATTCATTGAACAATATATGACAAGATCACTATAGCAGAACCATGATGACAGTACTCATCAATCTGCAAATTGTCCGCTCTGCCAAAGAAGCTGCAGTAAGCTACGCTAAGCGGAGCTGCCTGCCTACCTGCCTCCCTCCCCCACAAGACACAACACGGTACTATGAGGAAATAAACCAGCTGTGATTCTTTCTCCAACGAGGGGAGAGAGAGAGCACAATCAGAGGGAGAGGGAGAGGGAGAGGGAGGGAGTTCCCGGAGTTAGGGGCACCTGCTGTCATGATCCATTCTGCGCGCCAGCAACTAAACCAAAACACCCTTGTTTTCGAGTCCACCCCCGTTATATTTCAGTATATTAGGTTGAAAAGGTCATACAAACGATCTTTTGTTCAGGCTACAGATGACAGAAGACTCTGTAATAGCATCTGATAGGTTTGGAGTTGTTAGGACGATGCCATTATGGGCAAAAACGTTTGCAGTTATAGTTCTACTTCAAATGGCGTTTTCTCAGCTTTTTGGCTAGAAAGCAGCATTTTGGCGAATTCCACTTAATTTCAACAGATGATTATGAAAGAACGGAAAGGGGTAGAGAGACACCGTTTTTTTCTGATGACAGATGAGCGTCTAATCTGTGTTTTGATAGGTATGGTGTTGACATAGACACAGAACTCAATTTTCTGTGAGCCTCCAAAAAACGCCCAAAATGCTGAAAAATCTCTGGCACTCCGATGTACTCTTTTATGAAAATGGCTGGCAGCTAATGAGTTAAAGGGGCATTCCACCGGTGGAGACATGAATATGTATTGATCATATATGTAGTAGCATAACTTTCTAATTTGGCATTTTAGTGCTTGTGGATTTGTGACAACAATCCCCATAATGCATTGCAATGCTCAAGTTCCACAGGCCACATCCAGGCAGCTCTGCCATTAGCCCCATACGACTTTGTTGCTGTCGACCAACATTGACGAAGCACGTGAGCGAGAACTTGTTGTCACGATGTGGGTGTTATTAAATACAGCGCATTTAAAGTCGGCCACAAATATGTACGAGACGATGAGCTCGCACCGGTTTTGTGTTAAGAAAAGTGTTAAGAGGTGAATACGGATTTCTCCTGTCTCAGGGGGAATTGAGAGAGTGTTGCACGACCATTCAAAAGTATGACTGGGTGTCTAGCAATGGAAAGCCTAATGCAAATGGGTGGAGTGTCCCTTTAAGGTTGCCACTTTCAATATAGCCTAGGCCTTAAGATCAGGGGGACATCCTTTTTTGTGTTGATAGTATGGCCCTGGGAGGACTTGGAGAAAATTTGAAGTGGCCCTTCGAATGAAAAAGGTTCCTCACCCCTGTTCTATGGTCTTGAACAATTGAGCGCTTTAGCTCAGACTCAGCTGCATGTCCTTATGAATTCATCTATGCTGGACTTGTGTCCTACTTTCACTGACGTCTGACTCGTCGCTGACGAATACTGCTCTGAAAAACAAGTCTTTGTATGGTGTTGCTGACCTGTGGCTAACATGTTATTTCCCCTTTCTAGGCAACAGACCATAGCCCTCACAGGTCTATATAACCACCAAACCATACAGGCATATTTCAAAGAAAAACTAGGCCACCACTGCAGGAATGGGTGTATTTTCAGGTGTGGATGGTGGGGAAATGTCCATAGCACTTTTGAGGTGAACCTAGCTTGTCACCACTTTTCACGCCTAATCGCCTAATGCAAAAAATATACCCCTACAAATTGCCATTGTAATGTCCCCACCACTATCCTATGTTCACTACTCTATGTACACTATCCTGTCCCCACCACTTTCCAAGCCAATCTACACCAAATTGCGCGTCTAACTGCAGGGATAATACAATTGGGTTGGAAGTGCAGCAGCAGGCTTAGACCCCTACCATTACTACCAATTCCACTCACTTTTGCCCAAAATCTTTTTTCCGGGAGTATGCGGAAGTATTATGTTGTCCAGTACATTCAGGAGTGCGGGGGCATGCTTAAAATGTCTTCAAACGTCCCATTGAATTAGAGTGACGGTGGGACCCTTGCTACAGAGTGGAAAATGAATGATGTGCGTGTGGAAAAAGCTATTGAACCCTCACACGCTGACCATTTCCCTTTAAGTTTATTCAACGTTTCTGTGCAAAAAAAAAAAATCAGCAGTTGTAAGTGTGAGTGGGGAGAAATAGTGTGTGTAAGTGTGAGTGGGGAGACTTGTCCGTCTTGTTGCAGCATGCACATGTACATATGTGCAAGGTAGACCTTAGGCAATGCTTACCTCAGGGATGGACTTGACAAATCGGATGCCATCGTTGGCCCCCTTCACCTTGGCCAAGCAGTCGCTGAAGTAGTCCCAGTAGTCTTTCCTACTCCCCAGCAACGTGCTCTTCTCCTTCTGGTCAAACTGGATTCACAATCACACACACACACACACACACACACACACACACACACACACACACACACACAACACACACAACACACACAACACAAAAGTGCCAACAATAGCTGTTATGACAGGACGTGTATATGATCACAGCCCAGTAGCCATAAAACAGGTTCGGGGGTGCCAGCATGTAGGTGTATGGAATTTCTGGACAATGAATGTAATGCTGTAGAAGAATGTACTCGACCGGATCTAACTACGTATTGTATAATAAAAAAAACACCTTTTAAAGATTAATGGAAAATGTATACGCTAATACCCTGGATTATGGAGGGGTAAATTCATAACCTGATTACAACAAAACAAATAGTATTGTAATGCATTAGGACCATGTTTGCATATTACCACAGTCCTGTGTGTATGTGTGCCGGTGTGTGTTTTTTTTTTTTACAACTCAAGGCCCCAACCTGACAGGCAAGCAGGCTGCCACCTTTGTACCCATTTGCCTAAGCAGATTGGACTGGGTGACACATTTTAATCCCAACATCCCCATCAAGAGCAAAGCTAAGGATAGTTCTGAGTAAAAGCCTCTGTGTGTGTGTATGTACGCGCACATGTGATAAGTGTGTGCAGTCTCTGGGATCTAGGTACAAATTATAATCAGAAAATGACCTCAGTTTAGAACCTGAGACCAACCGGACTGGGATTGGGCTATACTGCTGCACGTATATGTCCAATCATGTCTAAGATGGCTGCTGAGTGGCGAGGCATGGCTTGGGCCTCGACTGTATAGGCTACATATCAATACCCTATCTCCAGTTTCTTCCTCTGACTTTGTTTTTAATCCATCTGTTAAGCACATTGAGCTGCATGCTATATATGAAATTGTGCTATCTCAAACCATGAAAAGGTGAGAGGGCAAGGACGGAGGAGTGAGACTAAATGCCACAGTAGCGGACTTCACATGGTTCTTCATTGGGTACAGGGACGTTTGTGATGCCGCATGCTGTGCCAGTTTCTAACCAGAATGCATTATGATTGCACAGTGCACATGTGGACTGCTCAGACTTTTCACAACATGTGACATCACAAATCCTCCATCCTCCCTTGATTCCTTCATCATTTCCAATGATTGAATTAAAGCCCAGCTCCCTAACCAATGCAGAGGGTTGCAGGTTATCCATCCCCACCTTGGTTCATGGATTCAGTGCCCTTGAGCAAAGCACCTGACCCCACATTGCTCTGGGAACTGTAAGCAATACCCCAAACTTAAAAAAATGTATGTAAGTTGCTTGGATGAAAAAAGCGTAAGCTAAGTGTAATGTAATGTAATGTAATGTAATTCACTGGGAAAGGGACGACATCGAGGAACAAGGATGGAGGAGACAACCAGAGGAGGGATAGTGAGATGCAGCCCATGGTTTCTACTACTCACCTGGAGGAGGTATTCTAGTTTGTAGGAGAACTTGTGCAGGTTGGAGCTGTCGTCGGTTATCGGTTCTCCACTCTCTTTGTACTCTTTAGCCAGCTCAGCGACGGCATCTGCACAAAGAATAGAAAAACGAAACATCAATTTGCAGAAATAACCAAAACACTCCCAACAGCGGCAGCACCCCTCACACTTCCTGTTTTTTTCTTTCGTTCCCATGTCCTATATACACCCCAAAACTGTCCCTTGCTCTCTAGAGTCTATTTTAGCAGCTTTCTCTTTTAACCTATTTAAAGTATGGCCGTTAAAAGCAGACAAACTGACACGAGAAATGGAAAGTCATTCTACCATTGCCCCCCTACACAGGTGACAGTCTAAACGTAAAAAAGACAGTACCACAGTGAGTCCCAGTACACATCAAAACCTTTTTGTCACACTGCCATTGCTGACATGACTAGTTCATTTCTCTCCTGTCCAGCCCCGACACACAGACAGAGAGACAGAGACAGAGACAGAGACAGAGACAGAGAGACAGACAGACACAGGCACAGGCACAGGCACACGCACACGCACACACACACACACACACACACACACACACACACACACACACACAGACACACACACACACACACACACACACACAGCATCCCGGAGGAGACGGACGAGACAACCATGCCTCGAAGCCAGCGTAGGAACTGAGCCGAAACGGGCGACGGGTGTCCCCTCAGCACGCTGTCCCTCAGCACACTGTCCCTCAGCTGCCTGGACCTGGATCTCGGCCTGCTCTCCTGCCAGCGCACGTCCACTCTCTGCGTCCAGGACCCCAGGGGAGCCTGGCACTGGCACTGGGACTGGGACCGGGAGGAGAGGCTGGACATGCTGGACATGCTGGCCCAGCGCTGGTGCTCCTGCATGGCTGTCTGATAATCCTGCCAGCACGAGGTGTGGATCGCTCTCTGCTACTGCTGCTATCGCTGCTGATGCTGATGCTGCTGTGGCAGCAAAAAAAACACTGGTCCACAATGCCCCCAAAATTAAGTCCCAGAATCAGGAGGGCACAAGAACCAGTTGTAGCTACAGACCTGCTTCAGCGCTTTGCATTAATATTAAGTGTTTGAGGGGATGGGTGGCATGGTCCAATGTGGTTTCTTCACTGGATCCACATGGGCTGCTTCTACAGCTACTGCTTTAGCAGCAGAAAACACACTGGCCCCACACACACAATAGGTCCCAAAATGAAATCCAAGAAACAGGAGGCCACAAGAACCAGTTGCAGCTACAGACCTGCTTCAGCGCTTCACATTAATATCAGGTGTGTGATGGGGACGTGTGGCATGGTCCAATGTGGTTTCTTCACTGGATCCACATGGGCTACTGCTGCTGCAACAAACACACTGGTCTGCAACAGCTCCCAAAATGAAATGAAATCCAAGAATCAAGATCCAAATGAGCCAGTTACAGATCTACCTCAGCACTTCACATTAACATCAGTTGTATGAGGGTCCAACATGGTCTCTTCCCTGGCCCCGCATGGGCTAGTAGTGGTCTTCGCCAGCCGCCCCCCAAAAAAATCCAAGAATTAGGATCCGCAAGAAACAGTTGTGGCTGGCTACAGACTAGCCTCAACGATTCCAATTAAAAAAATAGATGTGTGAGGGGACGAGTGGATAAGCATGGTCTCACATGTTCTCTGCACTGCACTGGACCCACATGGGCTACTGCTGCTGCAACAAATACACAGCTCCACAGCATCCCCCAAACATCCAGGAATCAGGATCCACAAGAGCCAGTTACAGATCTTCTTCAGCACTGCACATGAACATCAGCTATGTGAGATGACATGTGGCACAATCTGACGTGATCTCTTCATTGCACCAACATGGGCTACTGTCACTGCTGCAAACAGTCCCCCTCCCCAAAAAAAGATCCAAGAATCAAAATCCCAGGAACGAATTGAAGCTACAGATCTGCCTCAGTGCATCGCATGAATACCAGGTGTGTGAGGGGACATTTGGCTAAGCCTAGTCCAGCGCTGCTCAGCACTGTACTAGACCCACATGGACCCACTGTTCCTCTACGTCATACAGTATGTTGCACTCTATCCACACAATGGGGTGTGTGTCACCCCTTTCTGTCTCTGTCTCTCTCAGTCACATACACACACGGACACACACACACAGACACGGGTGGGCACACACACACAAGGGCGTGCACGCAGACGCACACACATTCAGTGTGCAGACCGCACCACGTGCATACTTTCACACACAGAATGAAAAGATTCAGTTATCTCTTTTTGTCTCTATCTCTCTGGCATAGACATGGACACACACACACACACACACACACACACACACACACACACACACACACACACACACACACACACACACACACACACACACACACACACTGTACCATGTAGATCTCGGATAATCCTCTGGAGCTGGCTCTCCCCCACGGCTGGACTGGTTGCCATGGCCACTCACACCCTGGCAAAAGGGGTCACGGGGTCACGATCTGCTGAATCAGACAGTGAAAGACAAAAGACACACACACACACACACACACACACACACACACACACACACACACACACACACACACACACACACACACACACACACACACACACACACATACACACACACACACACACACACACACACACACACACGCAAACACACACACAAATACCATGAGCAAATTCATGCACAATGTGATAGCTATAGATAGATTGTTAAGTGTTTTATCACTGAAGCCTTTTAAAGCCATTAGGAGAACTATTTGCAATAGTGTAACATCAATACTCTCCGGCAAGTCTTGTGTGTGATCAACAAGTGCATCAGAAAATGCATGTCAGTCTGGCACCCCTTATAAAATGTAGGTAAAGTCAATACAGCAGTTCAGAACAAGTCAGTGCAACACAGCGTTTTCTACATTTTATACAGAATTCATGGTTTTGAATGATTGAGCCACACGTCTTCATTTTTACACTGTCATTTGAGGTCAAACATCTGTTATGCTCTCTAGCATACAATCTATCTTATTTCCTGTTTTAGTATGGACACATGCTCAACAATAATGGTTTCCACATAAGAGAGAAGCTGACAGCTTCTTCCCCATCAAAAGCATTTGCATATCGAGCGTCACTGTAAATGGAAAATAAAGAGTCGTGCTCGAGCCTGGTATCCGTGCCAGTCCCTGGCCTGCAGATGAGTTTGACACTAGGGTGGATGTGTGATGACACTCACCCACCACAGCCTGTAGGCCTATAGCTTCGACCGCATAGGAAGTGGCGAGTAAAATAGGGCCCTATATCTATTTCAGATAGTTGAGGAGGAAAGTAATTTTCAACAGATGACTGAAATAGCTGCTCGACCTAGTTTACACCAACATTTTAGATTCCCTCAGCCTTCTCTGATGACACAGCAGTGGCCTGCTATTTTGCCATCAGTTCTGTAAACAACAAGCCAAGTAGTATAGGCTAGGAAAAGCTAACTACTTTTGGCATTTTATGTTAGTCGTTTTACGAAGAAGTTGAAGCCCATCATGGAGCAGGGTTAGTGCCTTCAGGGGTGACAGATAATGTTGAAGGAACTTGGAACTGTCATGCACTAGCAGTTGATTTTTTACTAGCCTCGCTCCTTTGTTTTGAAAGTTATCAGCTGTTGTGCGATATCACAGGCAATCTTTGTTGACCGTTTGAAGACAAAAGCAACAATTAATTTGCAACGCCTTCTGGAAACCAGGGATACTCCCCAACACAAAAACATCAACGATACTACATCTACTATTTTTTAAAAAGAACATAATCATACTTATTTCCAGATGTCCCACAGCAGTCAACATAGTTTACAAGTGACAGACAAACATGCTAGTTGTGCTAAACTACGTGATTGGCAGTCGTCTGGACTAATCAGAAGTGAAAGTCAACCTACGTCACTTGGCACATTTTGTTCCAGTGTGGAGATTTAACATTTCATTATTGTCCAAAACTTCCATGTATTTCAGCGATTTCGTAACATATGTATTTTACTGCAAATATCATCAATCTGAAGCCTAAGACAACATGTTTTAGGTTTTACCTCCACTCCCATTGGCTGGACAAGGGCTTATTACAAGTTATAGTTTGGTTGCAAAAAAACTGAGAAAGTAAACACGCTATCCTAGAATGGATGGATCATATGATTATTTGTGTACGCAGAAAGGTTTTGTTCGGGCTCAACTGCTGGTGTTATAGAAATGCTGCCTCAGATGCGCATTTTCTTGGGTTCTATTCGAAAGGTTTATGGAGACATACAGACTTATCTCAATCTCTTGGCTTGTCACAAATTGGTGTGAATTTGCTCTCACAGTCACACGCTCAGTAACTGTCCCTACTAAACGACTTTGCTGAATGCAAAACACAAGGCACAACAGTGTTCACTACCACAGTTAAAGTAAAGTTGTGTCCAGTAATGCATCTTTAGAAAATTACTTTGAATCAGGCTAGCACGGACACCTAAATTAATCTCCTGCAGTTTGTTCTTCTCATCGCTACTTGCTTTGTCCAATGAGATAACAGTATGGTGACTCGACTGGTTTGCGAAGGACCCCTCTTCGTATGACCACTTGCAGTTGCCTGTGCTAGTAAATTGCGGGTAAGAATTGTTATTTTGTGGTGAAATAGCACCGTTCTCTGGTTATTTGTATCGTGTGCTGTTAGAACATTGGCATAGTCTTGAAATGTGAGCCATTTTGATATATCATAATGGCCTATATTACCTAAGATATTGATAGATAGCAAGTGAGCTAACAGGCTAACTTTAGTAAACAACTGGCTACATCATTTGTTCTGGCTTTATCCAAGACTTGTGTTCAAGGAATTAAAATATAGGCGATGATGTGACTAAACATATAGTTTTACACAGTGCCTCCCTTGTAGTTATTGTATGATGCTGTCGTTTGTGGGTTTTTTTTGGTGGGAAGTTGAGCTTCACTGTCGTTAGCTAAACACACGTTATCCTTGATGGCCAACATGGTTCAGTCACATCCACTCATCGCATCCTTATATGAAACTCTTTACTACGCTGCCTGCGTGTGTGTGATTTAGTTGTTTCTTGTGTTTCTGGCATTACAGGGAGGATGACTACTGCGGCTAGGCCAACGTTCGAGCCCGCTCGAGGAGGGCGAGGCAAAGGAGAAGGAGACTTGAGCGCACTATCAAAACAGTATTCCAGTCGGGACTTACCGGGCCATACTAAAATCAAGTATCGGTGAGTTCACTTCAGATGCTACATCATCGTTATTGACTCAAACTCTGGCCCACCGTTCAGTCACAACTTTACACACCTCACCAACAAAGAAAGTTTAGAGATGTTTCCATCCATCCAACATATGCTCATCCCTTTGCGACAGACTTACTTGCTCAGACACCTTGTCAGTCTCAGAATAATAATCCAGGACCACGGAAGAGTATGCCTTCAGCCTTTTCTGAACACTCTCGGTTGTATTGTGTTAAAAACCACTGCAGAAATTTCCACACCACCATTTTCAAAAGGCTGCCAAACCTACCTAGATACGATTTAGCTTCAGCTTCAGCTTCAAGACCACATCCTTGTACATGGCACCCATTTCAGGGTGAACTGGTGTATCAAGGAAGGTGTTGGCCTTCTGTCATATATATGGTAGAACCTGTCTCGTTAGAATTAACGTCCAAGTGAGGTCACTGGAGACTGGAGACAATCAGGCCTGACCTGTATGCAGCACTGACATGTACTTCTTTCAGATATACAGTGATGCTTGAAGTTTGAGGATATTTCTAAGCGACAGATTAAATGCACCTTTGTAAATACTGCACGGCATACTGTGAGATCATTAAAAACCCACTTTATTTGGGCATCTCTTTTCAAGTCTTTTTTGAGTGCGAGCTCCAGACTCTCTGACTTTGCATTGCTCAATATTTCAAGCCAACGCACCACCACATAACTAAAGCCACATTGAAAGGCGCAGGCCCTCTTTTTGAATTTTTCTAAGCGACAGATTAAGAACTTGGTGGAGGTTTTCCCAGGGGGCCTTGCTCTCCAAATGCTTCTTCACTGTTTGCAAGTGATTCGGCTGGAAGCAGTTTGTACAATGTGCGGGCCGTAGAGGAAGTTCTTGTGATTTCGCCAAAACAAAACAAACAAACAAGAAACACAACTTCCTGCATGATGGTCTTGTATTTTTTTCATATTGTTATGCTGTGTGTGTTTTGTATTTTTCTTCACTTCTATTGCTTCCACACTTTTGATGCTGTTTATGTCCTCTTTTGAAAGTCGCTTGATGCACACACACACACACACACACACACACACACACACACACACACACACTAACTTATGCATGGCATTAACATACACAAACGTGGATACATTCATGTTTGATGTTACCACCACCACCATCATCATCATCATCATCATCATCATCATCAGCGGTCACTCGAAACGAGTATGACTGTCCTCTCAATAGGGTTTTCTATGTTGGTCTTCAGGTGACTGGAGACCAATCCTTGATCCACATTTCTTGGTGCAGTCTGGGCATGGGAAAGTAGATGTTACCACACACACACGCACGCGCGCACACACACACACACACACACACACACACACACACACACACACACACACACACACACACACACACACACACACACACACACACACACACACACACACACACACACACACACACACACACACAAATGAAATGTAAAATACCAAATGTTTGTGTTTGCCAGGCAACCCACCCAGGATGCCCCTGAGGAGGTGCGCGCCCGTGACTTCCGCAGGGAGCTGGAGGAGCGTGAGAGGGTCGTCGTGCGGGAGAAGACCAGGGAGAGAGGGCCACGCGGTGAGAGAATTGCACCCCAGCGGTCACACACACACGCATGCATCCATTAGCTGCGATTTGCTGCTTTCCCATTCACTTTGCCCTAGGATGAAATCACGTGCTGGCCTCGTTGGGTTGAATGCTGCACCTCCGTCAAAGTTGTTGCGAAATGTTCCAACTCTTGACGGCTCGTGTTTCACTTTCCTTATGGCCTTGTGTGACCCCAACTCTCTCAAACGCTCCCACCATTGAGAGAAGAAAAACGTTTATGCATGATCCCAGTATTTTTGTTTTAATTAACATTATTTTTGTTGGGCGACACAAGTACTGTGTACATAGATGTAGCTCAGGGAGAGGGAACCAGGGAGTAAAACGTTACTGTACATATCATACTAACTTGTGAACTTCTAAGCAGACGAGGTGGACATTGTTGTAGATCAGGGCTATTCAAATAGGTAGATTCTGCCCCCCACAAGATCTGACCAAAATAAAAACAAATATCTGTGTTATCTGTGGCCATGCATAATTTGCAATCACTAACACTTCAGGTTGGGGATATCTCTCCTATGCATTCACATGAGAGTGAAATCTTATCTAAACAGTCTGATAAATAGTCCATCATAAGGCTACTAAGAAATAGAGAAGTGAATATCTGTTCTGTCTGGAAAGCTATCCGCTTGTTTCGCACCATAACCTTGGACACAGTGGTGCTCGCGGTTTTGCAGATTCTATGTTCGGCCCCTTTACGGGAAGGAATTTGAAAAACTGGCCCTCAGTGACTTTTAATCGAATACTCCTGTTGTAGATACTGTAGCCTACTTAGGATTTGAATTCCAGTGTGTTGCAAGGAGAAAAAAGATCTTGCACCATATTCTAGACTTTCCGAAATAATGTAATGAAACTAAGCTAAAATGAAACCAAGTCGTATGATTAGCTGTCACAAGACCTTCTTAATCATATGATGGTAAAATGATTGCTCTGCAAAAACAATACAAAATGCAAAAGCATTTTTCTCATCCACCTCCTTTTAGCTGTCAAGAGTCTTGTTGTTGGATACAGCCTACTGTAGACAAAAGCCATTACTTTAAAGTTTGACATAAAAAGAAGGAAAGTGGCAAGTGTGGTGGCTTTCTTTGAATTGGTTATCTTCCCTCGCCTGCACTTCAATTCTTTTTTTGAATTTTCTTAGACTTTAAAGACAGTCACAGGACAGCATGAGAGGTAGACAGTAAGTGAATGGGGAGAGAGACGGGAAGGGGGCGGCAAAGGACCCGGACCGGGAATTGAACCCGGGTCAGCCGCATGGCAGGCGAGTGCCCCACCGGATGGCCACGGCAGGGCCTGCACTTCAATTCTAATATGCGTCCTCTCCTCTTCTCTTGTTGTAGAACACACCACATCTTCATCATCCTCGTCTTCGTCATCCAAAAGGCCGCGCCTTGACCAGATCCCTGCGGCAGACATGGACGCAGATGACCCCCTCACAGACGTTAGTGACAACTTTTGCTTCTCCTCCTCTGTGGCGCCTGAATTTCAGAATTCCTCTTCCACGTTACTAACGCAGTGCCCAGGGCTGATTTGTATAATAGGCAACATGCCTGATATCAGACTTAACAGTGGGTTCATGAATGGGTGCAGCTTTTCTCTAACCAAATGTACTAATTCAGTTACTCGTACCTGAAACCCTTCTTTAAACAATCTGGAGTTGAGCGGACCTCAAAAATCTGATTCTGATTAAGGTGCTGGAAACTTAAAAATGCAGATATTTTTTTAATCAGTTTATGTGCAAGACACGATGTGGATAAACATAAACACTCCATTGTGACGGGTGCGTTTTAGCCCTTTAAATGGGATGTCTTAAAAACTGGAGTTTCTAAAACTGTTTACTTCTAAACAAGAGGCCATTTTTGAAAAATACCCACATACGTGTAAACACCTTCTAAATCCACCTCTCACCTCTGTGATGTCATGTTGTGTTAATAGGACGATGACAACTCTGACTCGGACTCTGACAGTGACGATGACACCGCCGCCCTCTTGGCCGAGCTGGAGAAGATTAAGAAGGAGAGAGCTGAGGAGCAGGAGAGGAAGGTGAGCAGCTCCTAGCCGTAGCCGATTGGTTCTTTCCGATATCCTAATGCTGCGTCCAGACCAAGGGCGAGCTACGCTGCCTGGTAGCGGAGGTAGCTGAAGAAGTTTCGCCATGAATTTGCTTTATTCGCTCTTGACGTGACATTGACATGTTTGATTTAGCTAATCACATAACAGCTCTGCCTTGACAGCCTGGGACATTCGGAGACATGAACATTCAAATTGGTTTATATGTATTTTCTTTATTTTGCTTGTAATGTGTGTCTTTATCCGGAAACGTTTTTGTTTGGCTGCCATTTTGACCAGGACTCCCTGGCAGAAGAGACATTCAGTCTCAATGGGACAATCCTGGCTAAACAAAGTTTTTAAGGTCTTGTGTCTATGGGTATGTAGGTGTTGACAGCAGTTGGTTGATGCTTTACAGCCGGTGGTCTGTTTCTACAGTGAGGTACCTGCCAGCTTAACCTAAACAGTGATGATGATGATGATGATGATTGTGTGTGTGTGTAGGAGCGGGAGCAGAAGGCTGAGGAGGAGCGTATCCGCATGGAGAACATCCTGAGCGGCAACCCCCTGCTCAACCTGGCCGGCCAGCAGCCGACCCCACAGACCC
Organism: Engraulis encrasicolus; assembly: GCF_034702125.1. Classification (NCBI taxonomy): domain Eukaryota; kingdom Metazoa; phylum Chordata; class Actinopteri; order Clupeiformes; family Engraulidae; genus Engraulis; species Engraulis encrasicolus. Next base: position 24,604,612 of record NC_085862.1, on the reverse strand, counting down.
AGACCTCCTTTCAAGTCAAGAGGAGGTGAGCCAGCCACACACACGCGCACACACACGCACACACACACAGTCATTCTTGGTCATGTTAATCTCTTGTCTACCTCAACTCACAGAATATCTTTTTGCACAATTGCCTTTTTATTTGTTTCTGTAGTTTTTATTTTCCCTCCCTGACTATTACATATTTGGCCATAAATGTAAACAAACAAACAAACAAACAAATCCCTGACTATTACCTGTGTATCTTGAAATGTCCGTGTGGGCATTTTGGCAATTGCCAAAGGTACGCTATTTTGCATTGTATTTGTGAAAGAGTGGTGGGGACAAGCTAGGTTTACCTCAAAATTGGTATGGACCCACCATACCATACCGTGGTATGCATACCGTGTCCCCACCATCCACACCTAAAATGTACGCCTACACGCCAAAGCTATAACATTTAACTCCACTTGTGCATGCGCACTCACACACACACACACACACAGACACACACACACAGACACACACCTCATACAACAACCTCAAAAAACCCCACATCAAAGACAGTATGTCTGACAGATTTTTTTTTCTTTCTCAGATGGGATGACGACGTCGTTTTCAAAAACTGTGCCAAGGGGGTTGATGACCGGAAAGAGAAGCGATTTGTCAATGACACCCTTCGTTCTGAGTTTCACAAAAAGTTCATGGAGAAGTATGTAAAGTAACTCTTTGTCAAAAGAAAACCTTGTATGTTTCCCGCTTTCATTTCTTGCCCTTGTTGAATTTTCCAAATAAAGTTATTATCTTTCATTTAGTATTGTTTTAAAACAGACTTGGTGTGTGGCTATTTTATTGGACAGTCTTAAACAAGCTAGGGTCACACACGTCGCTGCTAGTTACTCGCTTGGCGAATGAAGTCAATAGAATGTCAATGCGTTCCAGCGAGACGAGTAGGCGAGTACTGTACAAGCGATGCTATGCAGGCAGATCCCAAGTTGAAAATATTTTAACTTCGAGCGAGGCGAGTATGTGAGTAAACCAATTGGAATGAGAGTTCGGTACTTCTCGCCTGTACATTGGCAGTTAAAGCCGCAAGAACTTTCAGTGAACGTTTCATGAGAGAGTGGCGAGTAGGCGAACAAGTGAGAAGCTAGTAAATAGCAACGATGTGTGTGTACGTAGCTTTAAACGGCTAGTGTATACTAAGAAGCTGCTTCAGGAGTAAACCAGGTTAAGTTAAGGGGTAAATCATCTAACAGAACAGCCTGGAGTCCAAAAATGAGGATTCCAGGCTCTTCTATTAGATGACTTATGTCTTAACTTCACCTGGGTGTACTCCTGAACCAGCTTCTTAGTATAGTCTCTTCTGATGTTGGTTTGTAATAAACTAGTCTGACGAATTCTACTAGCTGCCTAGTAGAAGCGACCTTACAATCATACTGCCATGTACTGCAGCATTGTGGCTATGTTGTACACAGAATTGCGGCTCTTGCTGTGTGGAAATGGCTAAGTATGTATAAAAAAGGACAGTGGTTTGACACCCTCCATTGTAAGTGTTACAACTGTCAGTGTTGCGCCATTTCTTAGGAATTGGATCTTCAACCAGTGTTGTCACACTGCAGTTACATAATTTCATCTGAAAATAAAGTTTAAAAAAACAACGTTGATGTAGAATGTTAAAAATTGACACATTTTATAAGGTTATTTGTGGAAGAGTCAGTTATGTGATGATCAATTCAAACTCTGAAAACATTTCATTAGAGGGGAGGTTTGTCGTCTACACTTCTAGGGCTCCTTCAGCATAGAAAACGAAACCTTTTAATTAAGTACTGTAGCAATGAGGGGAGGGGAGCCAGAACACATACGACCAAATATGTTGGCAGTGGTTATAGCTTTACCTTCTTGCAGGAAATGTGGTTAGGAGTGACGCCCCCCTCTCTATTCAGGTTGGCCTGCAAAAAGATCAGCACCACCAAACTATATGCACGAGATGCTGCCGAAAGTGTCTCTGCTTGGGTGTGTGTCAACTTGCATTGCTCGCAATTGCATTTCAGCCAGGAAAAAATAATTGCAGCTTGTTGCACAAAAGCAGATTCGAGATGCAAAATGCAGGCAATGGTATGAAACGCTCTAGTTCCTCCTGTAGGGTACCGAAAAGGACTGATGTAATGTGACTGACAAGAATAAGGAGGCGAAGTGAAACATAAAGGGGACCAAGGAGAAAAAGGACTTGCATTTCCAGTGCCGCCGAAGATCAGGTGAGAAAATTTAGCTCGTTTTTGGCCAATATATTCCTGCATGTTGATTGGCTTGTGTTAAATGTATTTGTGACTGTGTAATTTATTTTTGCGCAATTGGTACATTAGAAAATAGTAGAAATTGTAGCATCACTGAAAAGTATTGCTCTCTCTCGCTTTCTCTTAGCCTAAAATGAGTGTGTGGAGAGAAGTGACCAAGATAAGGCCACAGGTAGGCCTCTTTGAGTGTGTGTGTGTGTGTGTGTGTGTGTGTGTGTGTGTGTGTGTGTGTGTGTGTGTGTGTGTGTGTGTGTGTCATTAGGATAATTGATCTAGCCTGACTTCCTGATACAGGCACAACTAAGGCAGGGGAATATCTGGTGTGTAGCTCTTGTCTCTAATGTTAGATGGCAATGTTCTTAAGCTGCAGCAGTATGACAAAATATCACATGGCAACAACAATACAAGAAACATCAACAACAATAATAATAAATAATATTTATTATAGATATTGATGTTCTTTGTCGAAAGTTTGCTCTTTTTTATATTTAATCATTTGTTTGTCCATGCTAGGATATTAAAAAACACTGGCCCAAATGGAAGTTGCATTTTGTACATAGACCCTATGTGTTTCATTAAATTACCCTCTGAGCCAGCGGATATGATTTCAGCTTCATTCCAATTAGTAAATGAATGCCTTGTGAATTAGTTACATAACTGGCTGCAGGCAAAGCAGTGCGGAGATGTGCACAATATTAAATACAATGACTTTGTAGTCACCACTTCTGCAATATTAATCGCATACTACAAAAATACCAACATTTACAACACTGTGCTGCATAATGCAATAGTAATGCAATAGTTTGGACACAAGAACAATGTGATACTGCAGTTTCCCCTTACTGATTTTTTACTTTTTTGCACATTTGTCACACTTAACCCTTTCAGTTCACCAAACAAATGTTAACATTAGACAAGAATAACCTAAGTAAGCATAAAAGGTTTCAGTGGTTATTTCATTTAAGAGAATGTTTTCAAAACCTGCATGAGCCTGTGTGAAAAAGTATGTGCCCCCTCCCCCCTAGTTAAATGATTAGGTATAGATACAGCTGAGATTAATCTATTATTTTGGACAACTGAGCTGGCTGTGACCAGACCTTTGAATTTTAAAATTTGTTTGGCAATGTGTAGTGTAAGACATATCGAATCCGTGACATCAGGGTACGATCCATCAACAATCAGGAGCAGATTATAATAAAAGATAATTGACATGTTTTAGACTGTTTAAGGTTACAAAGCCTTCTCTAAATCTTTGGGATGTCTGCAGGCCATGGTGAGAATCATTATCCACAAATGGTGGAGTGGGGAACATTTCTAAGAGTAGCTGTCTAACTAAAATGATATTATACTGTATATCAAAAACTGTGATGGTGGATCCAAGAGTTTGAAAAGTAACACAACGTGTGCGTTCCAATATGTGATCTTGCGTCCTCCACTTGTGCTTGTGGCCTCGTACCAGGAAGTAATACGTCGTGACGCTCAGTCGTAAAGTCATTTTCTCATTTGCAAACTGGATGGTGAATGAAGAATTGTGCCCCTAAAGTGGTTGTGGCTAGGCTGACAGCGGGGGAAACTTTTTTTGTTTTCTCCACAGAGACGGGTCACAAGCACAAGTGGAGGAGGCAAGGTTGCATATTGAAAGCATACTGAAAACGGAAGTGTTCATGACTCAAGAGACTGCAAACTGGATGGTGAATGAAGAATAGTCCCCCAAAAATTGTTGTGGCTAGGCTGACCCCGGGGAAATGTAATTGTTTTTTTCCATTGAGGCAGGGCATCAGCAAAACGTGAGGCCACAAGCACAAGTGGAGGACGCAAGGTTGCATATTGGAATGCACGAACCCTACATCTTACCAACTATAAGTGTTGATTCCCTCTGAAAACGGAAGTGTTCATGACTCAAGAGACTGAAGAGACGAGGCAAACATTGCATGCATGTCAGAGTTCCAAGGCCAAAGCCACCTCTGAAAAGGAGAGCATCAAGGCCTGTGTCAAATTTGCCGAAATTTTAACATTGACAATGTATAAAAATCTTCTGTGAAAATATTCTGTGGACAGATGAAACAAAAGTTGAACTTTTTTAAATGGGAGCCGCCTGTAACTGATGTGAAATGAACACTGAATTTGATTTTTTTTTTAAGAACGCCATGTCAAAAGTTAAACATGGTGGTTATGGTTCGAATTGGGGCTGTTTTGCTGCCTCAAGACATTGACGACCGGCTATGATCAAAGTAAACATGAATTCTGCCCTCTACAAACAAATCCTGAATGATAATTTCTAATCATCCTTTTGTAATAATTCATTAGTGTTCATTATGCACAGATAGGGGCGAGGTGGTGTCCCTTCCTGGACAAAAAATGCCCTTTTTTGAAGGTTTTTTGTCTCAATGTAATGTGGTGCATGTTGTCATGAATAATTTGTGAATGCTTTATGATTCCAAATTCCATATTAAGCCTCTAAAGCCTAGTAAGAAGTTGCACATGGCCCCAAAATGTCTGCACGCTGGAAGCAGGACTCACTAGTTTCACGCCCTTTCGGTACGTCAATTTCAAACAAGCGATTTAGGGTTAGGTTAAGGTTAGGGTTAGGGTTAGGGTTAAAGGGCTATGCCACTATGTTGGGGCTTACTACAGTTAAGTAGCTATGCTACACGGATCCATTGACTTTCACTAACTTGGCGACATATTCCCTCTTTTAACTCGTCTAAAAGCAAGACAACTATTAACATGAAAAATAAGACACTTTACCACCTTTATAAGCCCCAGCCAACGATTTTAACTGTATTAAGCCCCAAAATAGTGGCATACCCTTTTAAGGTTAGGTACAACGTTGGAGGAAGGGAGAGATGACATGAAGCTGACAGGACGACAGGGCTCCCCTCCCGGAATGCACGCTGCTCGGGTGTGCTCTCTCTCTCTCACTCGCTCTCTCTCTCTCTCACCCACTTTCTCACTCTCGTAGCCTACGGACGACAGCGAGCGTTGCCCAACTACGAAAAACGAGGCTACATCGTGATGGCACCACAAAGCATATAGTTGACATTTTTTCGCGAGACTGGGCTCGTGCACGACACTGGTGTTCATGGCATGCATTGAAACCCTCCACCTCAAAAATTCCTACACAGCGATGTGAAAGACTGTTTGTCAGGTCCTGTAAACACTTGGCTAAAATTGCTGCTGCTGGGGGTGGTGCAAGTTATAAGGTTGAGGGGGGAATTACTTTTTCACATGAGGTCATGTAGGTTCAGATAGCTTTTTTCCCCTTAATAAATTAAATTGGCAATTAAACATATTTTGTGTTGACTTGAGAGCAATCTCAATCAACCATTTGAATTTCCTTTATGACAAGTATGCACTAAAAGCAAATAAATAAGTAGGGGCCTAGGGGCCAAATTTCTGCACAGAACTGAAACCTGCTGATCATGTTCTCAAAGGATGCCTATTGTTAAGATATGAAAGTCATGTGACTGAAATGTACTTTTAAAACATTATTTGTTTTCTATGTTCTTTTAGGATGGCACTGGAAGACTACAGCTATAATTACGACCTCAACTATAGCTACAGTTACGACTATCCAAATGATGACTGTGATAAGGGACACGTCATCCAATTTGGTGCCGTAGCTACTCCAGTCGTCTTCTTTGCAGTGACGGTCCTCAGCCTCATTGGAAACCTGCTGGTGATTGTGATCCTGCTCAAGTATGAAAACCTCAAGTCCATCACCAACTGCTTCATCTTCAACTTGGCTCTGTCAGACCTCATGTTCACCTTTGGATTACCCTTCTGGGCATACTATCATTTGGACCAGTGGGTGCTTGGAGACTTCACCTGCAAAGCTGTCAATTTTGTGTTTTACGCAGGCTTCTACAACAGCTCTTTGTTCTTGACCGTAATGACTCTGCAAAGGTACAGGGCGGTGCTCCATCCCCTGTCTGACCGGGGTGAGAATCGCACACGTTTCGCTCTGTGTTTGTCAGTGGGTGTCTGGGCCATCAGCCTTGCCTCGGCCGTGCCGGCGACATTACGCAACAAGGTACAGGTGTATTATAACGTGGTTCACTGCCAGTATGACGAAATTGGATGGAAACATGCAGCGGTGTACCAGCAAAATTTGTATTTCTTCATCGCCTTTGGAATTATGTGTTTCTGTTACTACAGAATACTGAAGACAATCCTGAATTCACCGTCAAGTAAGAGAATTCGGACAGTGAAACTGATTTTTGTCATTGTGGTTGTGTTTGTGCTAGGGTGGGCACCATACAACATAGTGATATTCCTCAGGACCTTTGCAGATCGTTACCCTTTCAATGAGTGTGACGTCAGTATAAACCTGGACTATGCTTTCTATGTTTGCCGACTAATAGCCTTCTCAAATTGCTGCCTCAATCCAGTGTTCTACGCCTTCGTCGGAGTAAAGTTTAGAAAACATCTGAAAGTGATTTTTCACAAGTTCTCGCCGCCACCACATGCCAGTCTGGAGTCTCAGCGCACCAGAATGATGGTCATGCCATCACAAGGGTCTATGTACTAGCCAGTGTGCCACCACTCAAGGAGAGCCCTTTTCGGAGACTTCTGATTGGCATTTTGTGTATATCTTCAAGGAGGTGAAAGCCTGAAAGGGAAAGCCCAACTGGGAAACTCCCAACTCCTGTTGCCATTGTGACACAGCACTCTACAGCACATAACGAAATTGCATTTATGCCAGCCTCACCCGCGCAAGGGGGCAGCCCGCAATGGTGACCGAAAGTGAGCGGTGTGGAGGGACAGTGCCATGCTCAGGGTTCCTCAGTCATAGAGCAGGATGGGGAGAGCACTGGCTAATTACAACCAACTCTGACTCTGAACAGCCTGTTTTGACTTTGAATCTTTGAAATGATGAAATTGAAGTCAGCACTCATCTGAACTGAAAATAAAATATGTTTTGGTTAAACACAAGCCTTTCCATAGAGTGAAAATGATATGACGAAAAGTGAAAATCTGTGGGTGTGTTTTGACATTTTTTTAATTAGCCGGTGACCCTATTCACTTGCTGAAAATGCTTAACTACATCATAACAACACTGCTATGACATTGCAGAGAGCCATAGTGCTGCGCTAAGGGGTTAATTAAGTACTGTAGCAATGAGGGGAGGGGAGTCAGAACACATACGACCAAATATGTCTACAGTGGTTATTGCTACAGGAAATGTGGCCCTTTAATTAAGTACTGTAGCAATGAGGGGAGGGGAGCCAGAACACATACGACCAAATATGTTTGCAGTGGTTATAGCTTGACCTTCTCACAGAACATGTGGTTAGGAGTGTAGTGTCCCTCTCTGTTCAGGTTGACCTGCAAAAAGATCAGCACCACCAAACCATATGCACGAGATGCTGTTGAAAGTGTGCAATGTGTCTTTGACAGTGGAGTCGATTAGTTAAACTGAGTGCATTGAGAAACTGCAGATCTGAATGTATGGTCAGAGAGACTGGAAGAGATATTATGCTATATACTCTTAAAATCTCTGGTATTTGGGTGGGTTGCTGCTTGGGTGTGTGTCAACTTGCATTGCTCGCAATTACATTTCGGCCAGGAATAATAATTACAGCTTGTTGCACAAAAGCAGAAATGAGATGCAGAATGCAAGCATTGCTAAAAGCTCTAGTTCCCTCTGTACCGAAAAGGACTGATGTAGGCTAATGTGACTGACAAGAATAAGGAGGCGAAGTGAAACATAAAAGGCGACCAGTAAGAAAAAGGACTTGCATTTCCAGTGCTGTCGAAGATCAGGTGAGAAAATTCAACTCATTTTTGGCCTGTGTATTCCCACATGTTGATTGGCTTGTATTTGGTCACTTCTTTCTAATTATTTGAATGTTTAATTTATTTTTGCACAATTTGAATTATAGAAAATAATAGAAATTGTAGCAACACAAAAAAGTACTGCTCTCTCTTGCTTTCTCTTAGCCTAAAATGAGTGTGTGGAGAGAAGTGACCAAGTTAAGGCCACAGGTTGGCCTATTTGAGTGTATGTGTGTGTCATTAGGATAATTGATCTAGCCTGATACAGGCACAACTAAGGCAGGGGAATATCTGGTGTGTAGCTCTTGTCTCTAATGTTAGATGGCAATGTTCTTAAGCTGCAGCAGTATGACAAAATATCACATGGCAACAATACAAACAATACAAGAAACACCAACAACAATAATAATAAATAATATTTATTATAGATATTGATGTTTTTTTGATGATAATGTGTATCTTTTTTATATGTGATCATTTGTTTGTCCATGCTAGGACATTGCAAAAGACTGGCTCAAATGGAAGATAAATGTTATACAGGTCCTTCTCAAAAAATTAGCATATTGTGTTAAAGTCCATTTTTTTTCCATAATATAATGATACAAAATAAACTTTCATATATTTTAGATTCCTTGCACACCCACTGAAATATTTCAGGTCTTGTATTGTTTTAATACTGATGATTGTGGCATACAGCTCATGAAAATCCAAAATTCCTATCTAAAAATTAGCATGTCATGAAAAGGTTCTCTAGACGAGCTATTAACCTAATCATCTGAATCGACGAATTAACTCTATACACCGGTAAAAGTTTCCTGAGGCTTTAAAAAGTCCCTACCTGGTTCATTACTCAAAACCGCTGTCATGGGTTAGACTGGCGATCTGACTACGTTTAACATTGAAGTCAATGGCTGTGGCATTGCATGAGAGTTATTGAAGCCCATATATCCTTGATGCCAGCTGTTTTTTCTTGTGTGATCTGGTGACCCACACTTCCCTCTGCATTATACCCCATAGATTTCCATACCACGTTTTGGTGCTTGGTTATGGACATTCTAATTTGCCAGAAATGAAACCCCATTGAAAGTCAATGGAATGTTATGTCTGGTGATTTAGAATGTCCATAGCCACCAAAGTAGGCTACCTAAGCATCGTATAGAAATCTATGGGGTATAATGAAGAGCGAAGTGTGGGTCACCAGATCAAATAACAAAAAACAGCTGACAGCAAGGCGTCAAGGATATCTGGGCTTCCAGAACCCTCATGCCACTGCCATTGACTTCAATGTTAAACGCATGACTGCGGTTTTGAGTAATGGACCAGGCTGGGACTTTTTAAAAGCCTCAGGAATGTTTTTCAGGTGTTTACAGTTAATTCTTTGATTCAGATGATTCGGTTAATAGCTTGTTTAGACAACCTTTTCATGATATGCTAATTTTTTGAGATCACTGGCTGCAGGCAAAGCAGTGCGAAGATGTGCACAATATTCAATTCAATGACTTTGTAGTCACCGCTTTTGCAATATTACTGCATACTGCACAAATACTAACATTTACAACACTGTGCTGCATAATGCAATAGTTTGGACACAAGAACAATGTGATACTGCAGACAAAACGGCAGTTTCCTCTCAACGATTTTTAAAAACTTTTTTGCACATTTGTCACACTTAACCTTTTCAGTTCACCAAACAAATGTTAACACCAGACAAGAATAACCCAAATAAGCATAAAAGGTCGTTTTTCAGTGGTTATTTCATTTAAGAGAAAAAACTGCTTTCCAAACCTGCATGAGCCTGTGTGAATTAAGTGTGCCCCCTCCCCCTTGTTAAATGGTGAGGTATAGATACAACTGTGATTAATCTATTATTTTGGACAACTGAGTTACATTTAATCGCTGCCGAAGTCTGGCTGCGACCAGAGCTTTTGAAGTTGAAAATTTGTTTGACAATGTGTAGCGTAGGACATATCGAACCCATGACATCACAGTGTGATCCATCAACATTCAGGAGCAGATTATAATAAAAGATAATTGACATGTTTCAGACTGTTACAAACCCTTTTCTAAATATTTGGGATGTCTGCAGTGCAAATCATGAACCATTATCCACAAATGGAGAAAGCATGGTGTAGTGGTGAATATTTCTAAAAGTGTCTAACTAAAATTAGATTATACTGTATATCAAAAAAGACTGTGGATCCAAGAGATCAAAAAGTAACACAACGTGTGTGTTCAAATAGGTGACATTGTGTCCTCCACTTGTGCATGTGGCCTCGCACCGGGAAGTAATGCGTCGTGATGACATCACTGACAACAGCATTATATTTCAATGTCTAGCAAATGCTCAGTTGTGAAGTCATTTTCTCATTTGCAAACTGGATGGTGAATGCAGTATAGTCCCCCAAAAATTGTTGTGGCTAGGCTGACACCGGGGAAATGTAATTGTTTTTTTTTCCATGGAGGCAGGGCATCAGCAAAACGTGAGGCCACAAGCACAAGTGCTTACCAACTAGGTGTTGATTCCCTCTGAAAACGGAAGTGTTCATGACTCAAGAGACTGAAGAGACGAGGCAAACATTGCATGCATGTCAGAGTTCCAAGGCCAAAGCCACCTCTGACAAGGAGAGCATCAAGGCTTCTCTCAAATTTGCTGAAATTTAAACATATTGACAATGCATAAAAAGCTTCTGTGAAAATATTCTGTGGACAGATGACACAAAAGTTGAACTTTTTAAAATGGGAGCCTCCTGTAACTGATGTGAATGAACATTGCATTTGATAAAAAAGAACGCCATGTGAATAGTTAAACATGGTGGTGGGAGTTATATGGTTTTGCTGCCTAAAGACATTGACGACTGGCTATGATCGAAGTAAAAGTGAATTCTGCTTTCTACAAACAAATCCTGATGGATAATTTCTAGTCATCCATTGAATCATTCATTAGTGTTCATCATAGGTGTGCACAGATAGAGATGAGAGGGTGCTCATTTTTTGTCTCAATGTAATGTGGTGCATGTTGACATGAATCATGTGCAAATGCTTTATGATTCCACACACGTGACAATAATGCCCCAATATAATATTAAGCCTCTATAGCCTAGTAAGAAGTTCCACATGGCCCCCAAACCCCCCTCTTCAGCACCTGCCCCCAAAAATGTCTGTGCACGCCACTGGTGTTCATGCATGGAAATCATCCATTGTAACTGATTTTAAAATAATTATGCAAGAGTTGGCAAAAAATCCTACACAGCGATGTGAAAGACTATTTGTCAGGTCCTGTTAACACTTGAGTAAAATTGCTGCTGCTGGGGTTGGGAGAAGTTATAAGATTGAAGGGGGAAATTACTTTTTCACATGAGGTCATGCAGGTTCAGATAGCTTTTTTCCCTTAATAAATTAAATTGGCAATTAAACATATTCTGTGTTGACTTGAGAGCTATCTCAATCTACCATTTCAATTTCCTTGATCTGAAATGATTCAGAGTGACAAAGATGCAATAAAAGCAAAGTAATAAGTAGGCCTTGGGGTCAAATACTGTACTTCTGCACAGAACTGAAACCTGCTGATCATGTTCTCAAAGGATGCCTTATGTTGAGATATGAAAGTCATATGACTGAAATGTGCTTTTGAACATTATGTTTTTTATGTTCTTTTAGGATGGCACTGGAAGACTACAACTATAGTTACAACTTAAACTACAATTACACTGATGACTATACAAATGACGACTGTGATAACGAACATGTCATCCAATTTGGTGCCGTAGCTACTCCAGTCGTCTTCTTTGCAGTGACGGTCCTCAGCCTCATTGGAAACCTGCTGGTGATTGTGATCCTGCTCAAGTATGAAAACCTCAAGTCCATCACAAACTGCTTCATCTTCAACTTGGCTCTGTCAGACCTCATGTTCACCTTTGGATTACCCTTCTGGGCATACTATCATTTGGACCAGTGGGTGCTTGGAGACTTCACCTGCAAAGCTGTCAATTTTGTGTTTTACGCAGGCTTCTACAACAGCTCTTTGTTCTTGACTGTAATGACTCTGCAAAGGTACAGGGCGGTGGTGTATCCTCTGTCTGACCGGGGTGAGAAACGCACATGCTTAGCTCTGAGTTTGTCAGTCTGCATTTGGGTCGTCAGCTTTGCTGCAGCAATGCCGGCAACATTACGTAACAAGGTACAGGTGCATTACAACGTGACTCGCTGTATTTATGATGAAATTAATTGGAGACATGCTGCGACATATCAACAAAATGTATTTTTCTTCCTTGCCTTTGGAATTATGTGGTTCTGTTATTACAGAATACTGAAGACAATCCTGAATTCACCGTCACGTAAGAGAATTCGGACAGTGAAACTGATTTTTGTCATTGTGGTTGTGTTTGTGCTAGGGTGGGCACCATACAACATAGTGATATTCCTCAGGACCTTTGCAGATCGTTACCCTTTCAATGAGTGTGACGTCAGTATAAACCTGGACTATGCTTTCTATGTTTGCCGACTAATAGCCTTCTCAAATTGCTGCCTCAATCCTGTGTTCTACGCCTTCGTTGGAGTAAAGTTTAGAAAACACCTGAAAGTGATTTTTCACAAGATCTCACCGCCACCACATGCCAGTCTGGAGTCTCAGCGCACCAGAATGATGGTCATGCCATCACAAGGGTCTATGTACTAGCCAGTGTGCCACCACTCAAGGAGAGCCTGATTAAGCCCCATTTTTCGTGGTTGGGCCACACTACCGGCCAATGCATTTGAATGGGCTGTGGTTGATTTATGATTGATGGACCTGTCAAGCTTTCAGCAAAATGTGAGGAAGAAGCGGACTGTAGAGAAGTAAACATTGCATTGGAAAACACACTGTCCAACTTAATTTGTTTTAGCCTACTTCACAGTGTGATGGGGCATACATGCTAAAATGTATCCCTTCACTAATAATCTTTCCCTAATCAGTTTTCTGTCGGAATTGGGCCATCAATCGTAAATCTACCACGAGTCGGACAGCCCATTCAAATGCATTGGCCGCGGAAGTGTGGCAAACCACGAAAAACGGGGCTTTATCGTGACTGCGCGACAAACGTTATAGATTACTGATCGGCGATTCGTTGCCACGTGACAATATAGCGTGTGACACAGTTGCCTTTTTGGAGACTTCTGATAGGCCTTTAGTGTACGATATCTTCAAGAAGATGAAAGCCTTAAAGTGAAAGCCCAACTAACTCCAACTCCCGTTGTCATTGTGACACAGTAGGCTACTCTACAGCACATAACGAAATTGCATTTATGCCAGCATCACCCGTGCAAGGGCGCAGCTCCCAATGGTGGCCGAAAGGGAGCAGTGTGACCGTGCCATGCTCAGGGTACCTAAGTCATAGAGTAGGATGGGGAGAGCACTGGTTAATAACCCACTGGTAATAACCCTGCTGAACCTGTCTCTCATCCTTGTGGTCCAGCCTGATCTCCAAAATTTCCGTGCTCCTGGACACGGATGTTAAGGACACGAAATCCGTGTCCAGGAGCACGGATTTTGCCAAAATTCCGTGCTCCTGGACACGGAATTGTTTTCTGTGATGGACACACGGAAGTGCTTTCTATATTTCCACAGCACTGTTAACTCCACTATCATTAGAAAATACATACCAAATGCTAATCCGAAACAAAATAATGCTATAGCAATTTAAGTTGTGCCCTTACCAAAACATTCCCTAACCTTAACCTGTCATTAAAGACATATTTTTGAGAAATACCTTTTCCAGTTGGTTGATAGGCTATCAAATTCATATAATGAATGAAAGAATACTAGCTGTGCCCAGACCAAAACAATCCCTAACCCTAACCCTAACCCTAACCTGTCAGAAAGAAATGTTTTTTTTTTAGAAAAAATATTTGAAATTAGAAAAATCCTGGGAAAACACAAGACTGTGGAAACATAGAGCTGTGGGAGTATAGAGAGAGCACTTCCGTGTGTCCATCACGGAAAATAATTCTGTGTCCAATAGCACAGAATTTTGGAAAAATCCGTGCTCCTGGACACGGATTTCGTGTCCTTAACATCTTTAGTGTCTGCACTGTCACCCAGTATTACATACAGACTCACCACTCCCTATTTTACCCATGCCTGCAGTTCACCTAGTGGCCGCTATCCAGAGAGCGCAGCCCATTGTTTCGGAATGGAGTCTGCACTCCCCCTAGCGTGCAGTACCACCCAGAAGAGTGGAGTCTCTCGTAATATCCTTAAAACATCTCTGGTGTGTTTGAGTCAACGATGCGTACGCATTCATGAGGACGTTGACTCTAAACGGGTCTATTCCCGGCACCTGTTGGGCTGCTTTCACCACCTAGTGTTCATATTATGCCATTACTTTGAATTCATTTTCTTTTCTCAAAAAACATTTCTCACTGATATGTTAGGGTTAGAGATTTTTTTGGTCTGGGCAAAACGTCCTGCAGTACACTGAAACCGCCACAAGAGAGCAGCGGTCAACAACAAGTTGACCACAGCTCGGCGAAAAATGCAAAAATGGGGTAGAAGCGGTTTCCCTGACCGACGCTGAGATATCGTCAAATTGCAAAGGGTTTGTGTACAAATTTCCGAAATATAACTCTACACCCTTTAATTTGAACACTTGCTTTGTGCAATTAACCTAGGAAGAGCTTATATTTTTAAACCGTGTTGCAGGGAGATCGTGCTAAAACTGATGAAACAAATAAGCACCATCCGGCGGTGGCAGGATGTCAGCCATCAACGCATCAACTTACAAAGCATACCACGACGATCATTTAACAAAACACACAAGTTGTTTTATTTCAAAACGAAGATATTGCCACAGGTTTTACTTGCAATTTTGAAAATGTAATGCAAAATGTTGAAATTATGATCTCGTAAAAAATGCATTGAAGTGAATGGAGAAATGGTCCAATTGTAGTAATGGACCCATATATTCAAATTCCACATCAAAAATGAATAATGATCTATATTACACTCATAAATAGGTTGTTAAGCAGTCGATCAGCTATGTTTTTACATAGATTTTTAAAAAATTACCCAACCAGGCTGTGGGAAATGTAAAATATGGTCCTGCTAAAACAAGGATAGGCTTTAAAAAATGGCAGGATCTCACTAAATATTTAAAGATAATCCTCAAATTAAATTGTCTGACAACTTTTTTCAATAAAAAAGTTGTAAATGCATTAAAAGTCATTTTTCAATGGTCATGAAATCCTGAAATCCTGATCCATTAAAGCCTGATGCATCATATATGATGCATTAAATATCTCAGTGACCTTAACAAAATTTTGATTTTTTTTTTTTTACATTTCTTATAAGGGACCAATAATGAAGCAAATTCCAAAAAAATTGAATTTTCTCTCATTGCTTTCATAGTTCAGGTCTCACAGGGTTAATGACAGATTAAGTTTAGGGAATGTTTTGGTCAGGGCACAACTTAAATTACTATAGCATTATTTTGTTTAGGATTAGCATTTGGTATGTATTTTCTAATGATCGAGTTAACACAGTGCTGTGGGAATATAGAAAGCACTTCCCTGTGTCCATCACGGAAACAAAATCTGTGTCCAGGAGCATGGAATTTTAGCAAAATCCGTGTCCAGGAGCATGGCTTTTGTGTCCCAAACATCCATATCCAGGAGCACAGAATTCTGGAGATCAGGCTGTATTGGTAGGCCGCAAAGTCATTTTCTAGAAATATATATTTGTGTGTGAGCATGTGAAAATGATATCCTTTTATCATATGCATTGCTGATAGTGTCTTTCAAAGAAGAGGGGTAGCCTGTGTTGGAGCCCCTATTGGCTGTTGACTATCTATTTTAGTTGAACTGTATTGTTTATTGGGTCAGAGGTGGGCCACGAACAGTTATGAGACTTTCAAGTGGATCCCAAGTTGGAACAGTTCATCTGAGAGTTTTCTGTTTCTTTGGCAGCACAGTGAGGTACCCACATGGAAACAGGACTTTGCTTATGAGTTCAGCATTAATGCTTGATAAACAAAACGTAGCTGGTTATGGCTTACTACCAATATGTACACACCCATGAGTGTGAAATGGCAATCTGCTATGCTTGCAGCTACACACATGAAACTTGGTAGCCACAGCCAAAAGGAAGTGTAATATTTGGACCTCAGTGTGATTATCAACATAATGGAGACTAAGCACTCTTCCTAAACTGTACAGATCGATTTGTGTCAGTTTTAGTGACATGATCTCAGCATGATACCTGCATTATTGCAAATGAAGGTTTGATATTTATATGTAATAGCCTATTTATATATCAGATAATAAAATGGCAGGTTGATTAATTATTAATAAAGTATCCAAAAAGGAAACCACACATTTGTGACCATTTCATTGTCCTGTGTGTGAGAAGACTGAACACAGGTTACTGTGTATTGTGACTGGTCACTTCTACAGTATGTGAGTGTACTAGTTGCATTTTGGAATAGCGATCACCATGTTGTTGGTAAATTAACAGCTTGGAAATGCACAGCATGAATTTAAACTACATGCACAAAATTAGAAATGGTTGTGTATATTACACAGACAAACAAAAGAATTGTCAATAAAATTGCATGGGCATGCCCAACAGGAAGTGTGATGGGGCACCTAAGTCACACCCTCTACTTCCTAGTTCATGGGGCATGGGGAATCAAAAAATAATTACTGGGCTTGAAATGAGTGGTTTTTTGACACAGGTGGCCAGGTGCACTGTGTATGATGGTGGCCAGAGAAAGTATTACAACTATACTGCTCAATGAAACTGCTGCCTATTGCAATATTTGAACTTTTCATGAATATTTAAGTCTACTATATAATAGACTAATATTTACTAGTATGACCAATGTACATTACGTTTTTCAGCTAAAAATGTATATTTCTGAACATTCAAAATGGTGGAGAAGATGCCCCCTTTCATGAAAAATTGGAATTTAGAGGTGGTGGTAAGTATTTGTGGAAAAACTAACATTTGTGAATGGGTAGCATGAATTCTGGAAGATTTTTTTACACAGAGCACCTTTTAAATTTTGTTACCAGACAACCAGCCAATCCCTGAACAGTGGAGGGAGGGCGACACAATTCAACAGAATTCACCCCTCCCACCAGGAGTTGTTTTTAGATGTCAGATCCAAATGTTAGCGACTGCGTACAATAAGACGGGCATCTCAAATTATAAGGCAGTTCACTCCTCCCTGTAGATAACGCGTCTCAATTTGGCCATGCCAGACCCACTGTATGAATGACATTTACATGGATATGATGAGATGACCCTGCGCCTGCCTTCACTTGTGGCTTGAATTTTTCTTTTGTAGCCCCTTAATGCGCGCCGTACCTCCAATGGTACGCTGTAATACACATTGAAATGTAACTACCATAGCACTACAATACTATGACACGCCTCAGGCCCTTTAGTAATGCACCACGACTTGGTCATTACCATACTGGTAACAATGAATTTATAAAGCCGCGCCTTAAGGGGTTAAAGAACTGGATATAGCCAACAGCAAGTGTGACGTCTCCACACCTGGCAGTGGACAGTAAAATAAAACTATTGAATGCCAGGCAGAAGTGAAGAGGCGATAACAAGCAGAACTGAAAACCTCAGCGGAACTATGTATTACATGTTCATGGCTTTATGAATACAGAAAGTAGAAAAATGTTCTCTATTTGACATCACAACATTATTAATTTACCACTTGTGTCCGCAAAGCACACCACACAGTCACAACAACGATCAAATTTGAAATGAGACTCAGAAAGAGAGAGAGAAACAGAACTAGGGAGACAGAGAGAGTGGCTTCAGGTATATACAGCAGAGTAGAGTAGTGATTTTTGTTGTGATGTCACACCCACTCTCTCTCTCTCTCTGTCTCTCTCTCTCACACACCTACACACACACACACACTAAAATGGGGGAAGGACGAAGGGTGAAGTCAAACAGAAAACAAAAGACCAGTAAGAAAGTAAGCTAACATTCAGTGGATCCCTGAGATCAGGTACGAGATATTACACGTTTTTTTGCATCAGTTGCCTTTGAATTCCTGTGTGTCGATTGTGGTTTGTGTGAATTTTCACACAGTAACATACGCATCTTTTTTTTTTTTAATATCAAGGCAAATGCTCTTGAAAAGTGAATGATTGATTTGAGAAGCTGTAGCAACACAAAAAAGACGCCTTTTAACTGCCTGCCCTAAGAACAATTGGAAATTTGTAATGCCATGCATGGGCAATCAGGCATTTAAAGTGTGAGGATTTTAAAATACTCATGAGAAGTGTCTGGTTTTTGACTATGGTTTTTTTTTTGTTGAGAATGTTAACGTTATTTCGATGTTTTCTATCATTTCAAGCCTAGGACCAAGGGCCCAGATTGTAAATTTGGTGCCAAGGGCAGGTGTATTACAGAACTTGATGTATGCTACCCTCTGAGCTAACAACTCTGAGGCCTTGCAGAGCCATAGCATTTTCAAATACTGAGGACAAATACTGCATGCTGTACTGCATACTGTACATTTAGAATGCTTCAATCACTTCAGTCAAACTCTTAAGTTTGTTTTCATTAATAATAATTGTATTTGTATAGCACTGTATCATACACGGCATGCAACTCTTATCATGCACGGCATGCTTAACAAATGGGAAAAAAACATCATTGTTAGAGATGGATTTAAAAAGAGAGGTAGAGAGGAGAGGCAGAAATAGCAAGAAGGTAGAATAAGAAGAGATAGATAGAGATTGTAGAGTCATAGGGTCCACGTAGGTTGGGACCAGGATTCTTAGAGGCGTAAGGTCCATAGTGGCTGGGTCTAGCATAAGTCATAGATAGTCACACTGAATTTGGGCTCTCAGATGCGGCCCCTGGTGGCTTCAGGGGTGAAGAAAAACTCCCTTTCGCTTGAATCATAGTTTGTAGGGGGGAAAAGTTCAATGAGGTCTGAGGAAAAAAACCCTATAGCCAGGAAGAAACCTCAGGAAGAGACCAGCGGCCACCTAGGGGAGCCCCCTGCCAGAGCTGGTTGTGAACAAGGACGCTGCGGTAGCTGGGACACCATGACGCCTTGGCAGCTAGGAGTGGGCAAGGGTGAAAAGGTGGGTCTTCAGCTGCATCTTGAAGGAGTCGACGGAGCTGGCTGATCGGATCTCGATGGGGAGGGCATTCCATCTCTTGGGCGCATAGCAAACGAACGCGGCGTCGCCAATCTTCTTTTGCGGGGGGGTGGGAGTCCTTAGCAGCTTGGCATCAGTGGACCTGAGAGCTCGAGCAGGGGCATAAAAAGAGAGCATGTCAGAGATGTAACTAGTGGCAAGTCCATTTAATGCTTTAAATACTTTCAGCAGGTTCTTACAGTCAATTCTGTATGAGACAGGAGAGCTGTGCTCTCTCCTTCTGGTTCTTGTTAGGATTCTTGCCGCAGAATTCTGAATGAGTTGCAATTTGTCAATTAACTTTTTTGGCAGGCCAGAGAAGAGAGCATTACAGTAGTCTAGCCTACTGGTGACAAAGGCATGAATATGTTTTTCAGCGTCTTGTCAGGGGGCCAAGCTGCGCACTTTGTTGACATTTCTAAGATGGAAAAAAGCAGATTTTGTTATCTTGTTGATGTGAGGCTCAAAGCTCAAATCCGAGTCTATGACCACACCATGGCTAGAATCTTTATCTTTTATATGCATGCTTAGGTCACCTAGGCTTGAGTTTTGCACGTTTTTCCTTAGGGCCAATGAGCAACACTTCAGTTTTATCCTCATTTAATTTTAGGAAGTTACTGTTCATGCAATCTGTTATGGCAGGCATGCATTTAGTCAAGGCATGAATGGGAGTGGTTTGGCTAGGCTCAACTGAGATATATAATTGTGTATCATCGGCATAGCTATGAAAATCAACAATGTGCTCTCTGATGATGGAGCCCAGGGGTAACATATATAGAGAGAAGAGGAAAGGGCCCAAGCAACTACCCTGAACAACTCCAAAAGGCACATCATACTAAGATCACTTATTATTTTGGTTAGTGTTGTTTCAGTGCTATGATTGGCTCTAAAGCCTGATTGGAATTTGTCCAAGATATCATTCCCAGCCAGGTGTTGATTAAGTTGTTTAAATACAACTTTTTCTAGTATCTTGCTTATAAAGGAGAGGTTTGATATAGGTATATAGTTTTAAAAGAACTCTGATCTAAATTAGTTTTTTTTGGGGAGTGGCTTTACCATGGCTGTTTTGAATGAGCTTGGAATAATAGCCGTAAGAATGGAGGTGTTAACAATTTGCAGTAAAGGTGCTGCTAAGCAACCAAGTATGTTTTTTAGCAGATATGTGGGAATAGCGTCAAGGCTGCAGGTAGACTCTGGAATTGGACTAAAATCTTGGACGCTCTCAGGTCTTCTTGGGGGGTTTAACCCTCCCCTCGGTATGTCGCCTGAGTGGGCGCCAGAGGTTGCTGTGTTTTCACCTTGGATGCCTTCTCTAATGTCTGCAATCTTTTTATTAAAAAATTTAG
This sequence comes from Engraulis encrasicolus, assembly GCF_034702125.1. NCBI lineage: Eukaryota > Metazoa > Chordata > Actinopteri > Clupeiformes > Engraulidae > Engraulis > Engraulis encrasicolus. The sequence goes on along the minus strand of NC_085862.1, from coordinate 24,584,061 downwards.
CTAATTCCTCGCACTTAAGGGCGGGTTATGCTTCCTACTTGTGCCACAGAGTGAGCTTGTCGCAGCCATGATGCAGTTAATTCTTGTTTATGCCCTGTTTTGAAGCACGGTCTGCGCGATGTCATTCCACGCTGAAACTGCCTTCAATACAAAGAGTAAACTAGACGTGTCGGTTGTTTTTTAGCATCACAGACTCGACGAGAATGAAAATGAAACATTAAATCTTTATATCACGTGCATGTTTGATCGCACTGGCAGCCACAGTAGTAGTTTGGAACAAAGAAGTGGCTCATTTGTCGAGGACGAAGCGGAATGTTTCCTCGACCTCGGAACCACTGTTCAACTGTCCAAATAACTTCAGCGTCGTAACTTGCAAGCACATGTGTTGTCTTTGGTTCGTGTAAATAAATCAAACAACAAAGCACAGGCAACTTATTTAATGAAGAGCTCACAGTCCGTAGACCGACGAAGGTTAGAACAAGGAAGTAGCGCTTGTTCTCGACTCGAGGACAGAGCAGGCTGGTCGAGAGGACCAATCAGAGACCTATTTTCGCCCTTTCACGCCGTCGCTCCCTGCGTCGAGACACAATTTTGGGGAGGTGCCCCAGAGTACCTGCGTGATGGGGGGGGCTTCACTACGTTAACTGCGCGGCTCACTGCATCATGATGCAGTGACGCTGATCTCGAGGCATAAACCACCCTTTAGAATGCGATGCTGCATTTAGGTAGTTATTGCTATGTGTTGGATTAAGCAGGTGATCAATAGTGGAAAAAAGAACTTTATCATTATGCTGGTTGTTGGTTATGATTTTGGAAAAAATATGCTTTCCTTTTTGAGCATACCGCATTAATGTAGGAGGAAATCTTATCCCTAAGGGTTTGTCTGTGAATTTTGTTTTCCTCCAAAGACGCTCGGTAGCTCTGCACTTTCTTTTTAAGGCTCTAAGCGAGTCATTCATCCAAGGTGAATACCTAGCTCTGGTTCTTGTTGTCGTTATAATTGGAGCTATGTTATCTAGAATTCCTCCTAAGTTGTTGTTGGAGCTATCAACCATTTCATCAGGTGTGCGGTGACCATTTAGTTGGTCGCCTGATTTGATGAGGTCTGAAATCTTATGCCCAGCAGATGCATTAATGCGTCGTCTGTGAATGACATTGTTGGATGTACTAATTTGTGTTGAGATGTCAAAATCAAAGCAAAGAAAGCTCCCGCACACTGTTCACATTTGCATGGTTTAATGCAACGTTTCGGTCTACTGACCTTCTTCAAGCAAGTCAAACAAACAAATGGTTACAGACTTGGTTTAAAATAGTTTGGTTTGTGGTGTTGGACCAATCGTGTCCCATTCCTGAATGACGTCGGTCATTCACAAGAATAGAGCGCTCTGTCGGCGCGCTAGACGGCTGTCAGACCCGTCAGTCTCCAGTCTGGCCAATACCTGGAATAGGAGCGTGATTCAGAGCGTGCACCAAAGACAGAGAGAGATAGAGTGAGACCGCACGCGTGCGTTAGGGAGAGAGGTGGGGAGAGAAAAAATTCCTTTTGGAAGTGGGTTTAATAATCTCTGAGATGTGCGCCTCGGTTTATAGTGTGTGAAATCCGCGTGAACTAGCATGTCTCTTAAATTCTTTTCCGTCTTGTGGACAAATAATGGCATCTCTTGAATGGGACACCACAAACCGAACTATTTTAAACCAAGTCTGTAACCATTTGTTTGTTTGAATTGCTTGAAGAAGGTGAGTAGAGCGAAACGTTGCATTAAACGATGCAAATGTGAACAGCGCGGGAGCTTTCTTTGCTTTAACGTTGGTGACCTAGGGGTTCAACTCCTACGCACCTGACCAAGGAGGTATGCAAGAAATCTTCACTTACTGAGATGTCAAAATCAAAAAACACACAGTGGTGGTCGGAGAGTCCGACATCCGTGACCGATATATTGTTGATATCAAGCGCATGTGATATAACAAGGTCCAGTGTGTTGCCTTTCCGATGAGTAGGCTGTTCTGTAACATTCTGGACGAGACCGAATCCATTTAATATATCTAAAAAAAGACTTGGCTATTGTGTCATCTGATTTGTTTACGTGAATATTAAAGTCGCCAGCAATTATTGCTTTATCATAGTTAAGTACTTCAGACATGAAGGTGGAGAAATCAGACAGGAACAACTGAGAGAATTTCGGTGGGCGGTACAGAACAATAATAATCAGTTTGAGGTTTGCTTGGACCCTCATTGCCATGTATTCAAATGAAGAGAAAGAGCCCAAATAGTACAATAAAATTTGTTGGAGAAAATTATGGCTACGCCTCCGCCTCGTTTATTTGGTCTCGGGGTGCGAAGGAATTTGTAATCGGAAGGGCAAGCCTCAATAAAAGTCGTCGCCCCGTCATCTTTATGCCATGTTTCGGTAAGAAACATAAAACTAATGTTTTTGTCCGAGACCAGCTGGTTTATTACGAAGCTTTTGTTGGTCAAGGACTGCACGTTAAGTAATGCAGCATGAACATTCAAAGTAGTAGAGCTATTGTTAATGCGTTCAGGTGCAATCGTAATTAGGTTGTTGTGTACACAACCGGAGGGTCTACATCTGCGAGCTTTCCTACGGGTAATGACAGCGTGGATGACTAGTGGAATACTCTCTGTTGGGCACACAGTGTCTATGTTGGTGTGGTGCTTTGGATTTGAAACACCTGTTCAAGGACCAATGAGCTTCGAGGGTCAGCTCCATGTTGGGCGCGAGGAGTCGTGCGCCAGTTCTGTTCAGGTGCCTTCCAACTCGGGCGAAGAGGTTTCGACGGTTCCAGAAGGTGGAGAAGTTGTCTACGTAGGGAATTGCTTCTCGACGGCAGTGTCTCATCAGCCAGACGTGCAGTTGGCAGATTCGGGAGGACTGAAAGTCAGAGAAACAAACAGAGGGGATGGGGCCTGAGATAGCGTATTTTTCCCAGTGCTGTTTAGGGTAGGCTATTAATAAGGGAGAGGAAATCGGACTTAAGTTTTTCGGACTGCTGCAGCCGGATGTCGTTGGAGCCTGCATGGACGATGAGAGTTGTGGCAGTAGGGTACTGGGACAGCGTCACAGCGCGTCTCCCGACTGAACATCAGCTACGAGAGCTCCAGGGAGGCACCACGTCTGGGCATCTCGTAGGGTTACATGACGAACCATCGAAGATCCTATGAGGACTGTTGACGGTTGCCAGGGTTCTGAATGGGCAGGCGGCTCTCGGGCGATTTTCCTGGGGGCAGTGTGGGTCCGGCGGCTACTGGGTTGCTCCCTTGGTGGCAGGGGCTTGGGCACCTGGTGGGAGAGGGGGACAGGGTCAGTTTCTGATTCGGTGACTGTGTCTAGTACAGAAAAACGATTGCTAGTTTCCAGAGGTGGTGAACATTTCTGCGGTACTCCCCTGTCGCCATTAACCATGTCTGTTCAGCTGCAATGCTTTGCGACGGGAGTGGAGCACGCTGGATTTGGGGGGGACTTCGGCTGCTGTTTGCTGGGGAGAAAAGGTAGTGTAGTTAGGAGGTTGGCGCTAGTATTACTGGTTTGGTGTTTCAACGTGGTGTTATGGGAGTTTATGACTATCTCGCAACGTAGCCGACGAATGTCACTTCTAAGTGCTTCAATCGTCATGTTGGCTTTAGCTAGTCTTTCGTTAGCATTAGCTAGATCGCAGGTGCATGTAGGGGTGGCCATAATTAGGTTTACGGATGCAGCAGAAAAGGTTATTTTTGTGAGATAGTTGGCGTAGTGTTGTAAGATTGACTATGAGGTGAGGCTAAACTAAAGCCGAGTAGGGTTCGGCACGAAAAATATGGAGGCTAGCCTGGTGGAGAACAATTATCAATTTGGATGGTGAGGAGGTTAGCCTATGTGTTTATGTGGTTGTAAGAGTGAGAACAAGGTAACGCAAAGGTAACACAACAACGATTCAGTTGTTTGGAGTTGTAAATTCAGACGAAAATTTAGAAGAAAAACGAGAAGAAACTTAATTTGTCTGAGTAGCTCCTCGACAGGAATAGCTTAAACACTGCCTTGAGGATACATGGGGGTGGCGGTGGCGTATACAGATTGAATTTATCATTGTTGATAATAAAGTGGATTCCAAAAAAGTTAGGACACTTAGTATACAAAACATTCCATCCATGCATAAGATGCACAATGGCACAAGGTCAACATAGCAACAGTCAAAGTGAGGTTTTGTAAAGTATTGTTTTGAGGGAAATAGGCCTATGTGTTCATTTAAAATTCGACCCATGCAATAAAACTCAAAAAAGTTGGGACAGGGCCAAAACATGTTGTAATAGTTGGATAATTCTAAATATAACACAAGGAAGAATATTATAAAAGGAGCTGTATTGACTGCCAACATGAAGGCACAAATAAAATACCATCACAGAGAGGCTGTGGTACTCAGCAGGGAAGATTTTGAGGGACTAATTACTGATCTATTACACAGAAAGATTGAATTATCAAAATTGCAGGCATATGAGCCCTATTTCCCTAATGTAGAGTTATGTGAAATCATTGCACGAGTCATGAGATCATGACATACCCATCGTGAATAAGCAAACTATGACACATCGATCAACAGTGATTGCTGTTGAAAAAATGACCATAAACACAAAACTTTATTAATGCACATGGAGCAGACATTGAACAGTGTTGTATGCAGCAAAGCTCTTTCTAGATGGACCTAGGAGACTGTCCGCTGGTTACAGAATGGAAAATATTTCATGCACCCTCCAGGATATATAGAAAATGAATACTTCAGCGTGATTTAGTGGTCAGTCTGAAACACAGCATATATCATGGTAAGGGGGTGCAGAGGTGCCTTGGTTATGGTATTCTTACTTATGTAGAGCATTAAAATTAGTGCTGAATGATATATACAGACTTTAAACACCATGCATAGCTACCAATAGCTACCTATATTTTGGAGCACAGCCTTTAGATATAGCCCCATAACGATGGCAAATTTCAATCTGTACTATGTTCCAACAGTGTAGTTCCATCATAAGAGTAAACAGGTGACAAAATTGTTTTCTTGCAGTCAGGAATGGATATGCCACTTATTAAGCAAAACAAGAAGGTAAACAACACACATATCAGTTGAACTGCTGAAATCATGTCTCGCACATCAACATTTCTATGCATTGAATAAAATCATGCCATCAGTCAAAGTATTTAACTGTTAAGTCTCCTCCCTTGTGTTGTGTTTTGTCTTAACCAACATAAGAATCATTGTATTGGCCCTGGCCCTGTTCCAACTTTTTGGGGATTTGTTGCAAGGGTGACATTTTAAATGATCACATCAACTCAAAACAATAATTCTGCTTGACTTTAACAATTGATATGTTTTCTGTACACAATGCTCTACCTTATTAACATATTTAATGTTTTGAAAATGCCAGAATTTTTCACAAAACCCCAAGTGTCCCAACTTTTTTGGAATCCGCTTTACATATTGATTTTCATCATAGAAACATTTTACATTACTGACAAAAAGGTGAAGAGGACATCACCTTTGTGTCCTCAATGGTAGTTATGACCATGAGGCTTTGCATGGAGAGTTTGGTGAAATCACTGTCTGCTGGCCTATTTAGAATCCGCCTTTGCAGACTTTCAAAAGCGGTATTATCCATGAAACCAAGAAGTTTCCAAACCTACACGTTGTTATGAGTGGTAGTGTACCGTAGTGAATAAATTAAAAACAGCAGTTTGTGTCTGCAAAAAATTACCCATGGGAAGTCGTTTCATGGTTGAATGTCTTCTGCAGAGCTCCTAATGACACACAGCATACAGGGGTGAGTAGAACATGAGGTCATGTGAAATCAAGGGCCCAATGTAAAAATAAAAAAGCTTTTCTCCTTCAACTATCATTCTTTTTTTGTCTTTTAGGAAGGAAATGGAAAATACATCCAACTACAATTATGATACTGACTATGAAAGTGATGACTGTGACAAGAGTGATGTCATCAAATTTGGAGCCATAGCCACTACGCTGTTCTTCTGTGTGGTGATGGTCCTCAGCCTCATTGGAAACCTGCTGGTGATTGTGCTCCTGCTCAAGTATGAAAACCTCAAGTCCATCACCAACTGCTTCATCTTCAACTTGGCTCTGTCAGACCTCATGTTTACCTTTGGATTACCCTTCTGGGCATACTATCATTTGGACCAGTGGTTGCTTGGAGACTTCACCTGCAAAGCTGTCAATTTTGTGTTTTACGCTGGCTTCTACAGCAGCGTGTTGTTCTTGACTGTAATGACTCTGCGAAGGTACAGGGCGGTGGTGCATCCTCTGTCTGACCGGGGTGAGAAACGAACATGTTTTGCTCTGAGTTTGTCAGTCTGCATTTGGGTCGTCAGCTTTGCTGCAGCGATGCCGGCAACATTACGTAACACGGTACAGGAGTATTACAAAGTGATTCACTGCCAGTATGACGACGTTAATTGGAAACATGCTGCATCATTTCTACAAAATGTATTTTTCTTCCTTGCCTTTGGAATTATGTGTTTCTGTTACTCCAGAATATTGAAGACCGTCCTGAATTCACCAACAAGTAAAAGAATTCGGACAGTGAAATTGATTTTTGTCATTGTGGTTGTGTTTGTGCTAGGGTGGGCACCATACAATATAGTGATATTCCTCAGGACCTTTGCAGATCGTTACCCTTTCAATGAGTGCAATGTGAACATAAACCTGGATTATGCCTACTATGTTTGCCGACTAATAGCCTACTCACACTGTTGCCTCAATCCTGTGTTCTACGCCTTTGTTGGAGTAAAGTTTAGAAAACACCTTAAAGTGATGGCTCAGAAAATGACGCTGCCACAAGCCAGCGTGGAGTCTCAGCGCACCAGAATGGTAATCATGCCATCACAAGGGTCTATGTACTAGCCTGTGTGTGCCGCCACTCTATGACAAGGACTTGTTTGGAGATTCTGATGATATGCAGGACACATACTGTGAAGGAAAAATGTCTGTACACTTCAATCCTTTTGTTCATCAAATATCAAAGCTGTTGGTTGATTGACCTTCCTTGGCGCTCAATTGTTTGGATGCAGGACACATAGTGAAACAGGGATGTCGTTACACCTGAATAACTGGAGCTGGCAACACAAGGACAATCACATGATCTAAACCTTGTGAATTTAATCATCTGAAGTGTATTAAAGATGGCAAATGTGCATTAAGAATGGTATGTAGCAATGGTAATAGAATATGGGTTTGTCTGTGTATGTGTATGGGGCAATAGGTATTCTTTTGTGCTGGGCTGCCTAAAGGCCTCAGTTTACATGCTACGCCAATGGAGAGGCACATTGACGGGTGCATCTGTAATCCTCAAGTATTGGCAAAGGACGCGCTCAACTTCTTGGAAAAACGAAAGTCTTTGGGTGCGAGATAAAAAGCGTCAACTTAAGGAAGAAAAATCCGCACTCACAAACTGCGTCTCATTATTTATTTATATTACCACCATGTCCAAAAAGCAACCACGTACCACGCACTGATGAAGGCTTGTTAGCCGAAACGCGTTTGCTTTTTGGACATGGTGGTAATATAAATAAACTAGAATGGGCACTCGGTAGAGCGCAAACCTTCGCCTACGCCACTTATTTTTTTCTGGCCATCTTCAGAGTGTGGGACATAACATTCTCCAAATGTTGGTGTTAGTTTCATTGAAATCGGACCAGAATATTGTAATATTACATATTTGGCCCAGTCTTGACCTCTTACTCAATTCCGCATGCACACGTTGTTCTGGCATGTAGTGCTTGGCAAAGAAAAACGTTTTTGACCTTTTCGTGACCTTGACCTTTGACCCAATCACTCCCAATAAGTAATTGATTGTTCCTTGAGTCATGACCAATCATCCCAGTAAATTTCATAAAAATCGGCTGAATTTACGTTTTTGACCTTTTCGTGACCTTGAACTTGACCTTTGACCCAATCACTCCCAAAAAGTAATCGATTGTTCCTTGGGTCATGACCAATCATCCCACTAAATTTCATAAAAATCGGCTCAATTTATGTTTTTGACCTTGACCTTTGACCCAATCACTCCCAAAAACTAATCGATTGTTCCTTGGGTCATGACCAATCATCCCACTAAATTTCATAAAAATCGGCTCAGTTCTGACTGAGTTATACGAAGTACAAACAAACATTTTGACCTTGACCTTTGACCTTTGACCCAATCACTCCCAAAAACTAATCGATTGTTCCTTGGGTCATGACCAATCATCCCACCAAATTTCATAAAAATCGGCTCAGTTCTGACTGAGTTATACGAAGTACATACAAACAAACAAACAAACATATTCACAAATAAATAAATAAATACACGGCGGTCAAAACATAACCTTCGCCGACTTTGTCTTGGCGAAGGTAACAAAACATAACCTTCGCCGACTTTGTCTTGGCGAAGGTAATAATGAGACGCAGTTTGTGAGTGCGGATTTTTCTTCCTTAAGCATCTGTAATCCTGTCAGAAGCAATTGTGCAAATTTGCAAATGAGACCCTGTCTTGATTTTGCACAGTGCAAATGGGTTCCTTTCCAGCGCCCGGTGCTTGACTTGTCTACCACACTTGTGGTCTGTGCAGCAGCCTGATGTTTTTTTTTTTACTTGATCTTTAGTTTGAAAATGGATCGCACACAGTTTTTTCTTCTTTCTTGTTCTTTTCTTTTTATTTAAACATTGCAGGGACTGATATGATCCATTTCCTAACTACTTGATTACTACAGAGACGCACCAACAAGACGGAAGAGCGCGGTGTGTGGAAGATAACTTTTACTTGATCTTTGAAATGATGCAATGGAAGGCGGAGCTCAAATGAACTGAAAAATATGTTTTGGTTAGACATTTCATACTTTCCATCGAATGAAAATGACAAGACAAAAGGAAAGTGAAAATTTGTGGGCGTTTTGAAATTTTATTTGAAAATCTGAAGAAAGGAAATAAGAAAGAATGACAACAGGTGGTGTTTATGTTCCACTTACAGTAAGTCGCAGTGTCAGTGACTTATACAGTAACAATGGTGTTATGTCTGCTTTGCCTGTCATTACACATCCACACACCAAAAAGGTTTTCTGTGTGAATAACAAGGATGACAATCTCTTACAAAACATTTTACTTTTATGACTTAACAATTCTCAATGGTGACACACAACAATGTTTTTAACTTTTTGTACTATTAATATATTAGATTTGTCATGGATTCCCTCTGCCTGCCTGGTAACTACACTCAATTGGTTCCAATCATCTGTCACCTTGCTCTCCACTCTCTCTGATTACCTCCACCTGTCCCTACTCTGCTCCACTCTGCTCACTGCTCTGCCTAATCACCCTCACCTGTCTCCACTCTGCTCTCTCTCACTCAGCCTCGTTACCTCTCCAGCTGCACTGCATTTGCCAGTAACCATACTCTGCATATAAAGCCCTGTGTTTCAGTCATTCCTTGTCAGATCGTCTGCAAGTTCACACTCATGTTACCAGTCTGCTCCTGCTACCTCTGACTCCTGTACCCGGACCCGCCTGAATTCTGTTCTGTTCTCCAACCCCGGAAACCCGACCCGCCTTTGACTTCGACTCTGATCTCTCCTCTGCCCCCGGTAATTTTGACCTGCCTTCTGCTTTACACTTTTGACTTGGATTTGCCCTGAACTGTGCCGCTGCCCTATTTTCACCTGCTGTTGTGTGTGTGTTTTCCCCAGGACTCCCGGACTCCCCAGCTCCCGTGCTCGCTGCTCAGTTTCCTGGGGAGGCACACACACACAGCCCCTGGGACCCCTGGAGCCCCAAGACCCTGGTGACCCCCCGACAAACCCGAAACCCTGGTAACCCCCAGAAGCCCAGAACTTGGAACTCCTCTCCTTTCCCACTCCCCTTTCCCTAATTCAATAAATACCCTTCTGGGTTCGAACGCATCTGGTTCCTCCGTCTCGTACTTGACAGATTAGATTAGATTAGATTAGATTAAACTTTATTTATCCCCAAGGGGAAATTGTTTTTCCAGTTTGCTCTGTAGATTAAAAAGAGAAGTAAAAATAAAAATAATATAAAAATAAAAAAGTAAAAAAGTAGATACAAATAAATAAGGTGATCATGCAGAAAAGTCCAGGGGCCTCATTTATCAAGCGTTCTTACGAACAGATCTGTGCGTAAAGTGTGCGTGCGATCATTCCTGAGCAAAGTGTGGGATTTATGAAAATGTACTTGAACGTAGAAATGTGTGTTATAGACAGCCTGCCAAGACTCTAAATAAAACTTTTGATGGCATTTTTTGTTAAAAGTTGGCAACCATGCCAGAAGTTATCAGCATGGACTAAGGTTTCAGAATCACCTGGTTGCCAACATGGAACTTGACCTTTAGGGTCAAATTTCAAGGTCAAAAGGTCAAAAACGGTGTATTTTGTGGTTGTTCTTTTCTGGGGGCTTCATATTCATGGAATTTGTTTTTCAAAAGTTGGGAACCATCCTAGCAGTTATTAGTAAGGTCTGAGGTTTCAGAATATTGTGGTTGCTAAAATCATATTTCAGATTTAAGGTGAAATTTAAAGGTAAAATCAATAAATAAAGCAATAAAATGTGGAGTTTGCTTGTTTATAGGGGTCTTTTTTGTGCTGTTCTTTTTTTAAATGTTGGAAACTATGCTAGAAGTCATCAGTAGGGTCTGAAGTTACAGACTTCAGTGGTTGCCAAAGTCATATTTATGATTTAAAGTCAGATTTGAAAATAAATGAAAAAAATCAGTGTGTATCTTTGTCAACCAGTCAATGGCAGGTAGAGTGCTTAAATAGACTTTTGATTGTTAAGTCTTGTTAAAAGTTGGCAACCATGCTTTCAGGATGAACTAAGGTTTCAGAATCACTCTGTTGCCAACATGGAACTTGACCTTTAAAGGTCAAATTTGAAGGTCAAAAGGTCAAAAACAGTGTATTTTATGGTTATTCTCTTTTGAGGGGCTTTATATTTATGGAATTCTTTCCCCGATGTTGGCAACCATGCTAGCAGTTATCAACAAGGTCTGAAAATGCCATTTCAAATTTAAGGTGAAATTTGAAGGTATTATAGAGGTCAAACCGTCAAAAATATATACATATTGTGATGTGCTTTCATAAAATATAAATTGTTTGCAATAAGTATTGGAGAATTAGTACCTGGGGCATGGGGTTTTCAAATATATTGATGAATCATGTGAATTAATGAATATACAGTATTTAGAATCCACATGGCCATTATTATTGTGGTCTGAATTACAGATTGTTTCTTTATTTCAAGTCAATAATTCATTGAACTGTGTAGCGTTGCACTTACTGTTGCAGTCCTTACAAAACATTTATCTCATGCTGATCATGTTCCATCCCTGTAGTGTTTAAACAGCCATCTGCATTACAACCACATGCAGGCATACTGGGCAGTCCATTCTTCAGGCAACTGCAGGCATGTGTACGACACTTGGTTCTACAACCACATGTAATCAGTTCTAAACAACTCTGTGGAACTGGAGGCTTCCTTTGCCACACAGCCACCAAGTGTTGGTCTACCACTTTCCAACCACCTGTCTCCTCAGGGCTTTCATTAACATATACCTTGTCAGACAGCAGCCATACCTTTGCCTGATGATTTGCACATGCAAGATGCAATGCCAATGCATCACTTGTCGGTGGTAACATGTCAATTGCTCTTTTGCCTTTCTGAAACACAAACTCCTCCATCTACTTCAGGCCCATCCCGACCAACACCATGTAAAAGTTCTGGGTGTTGCAGGTATACAGTCCAACATGACTTTTTCCCATGTCCAGCAAAGGAGGAGACAGTATCACAACCAAGTATGTTTTCCACAATCTGTTTAGGAAGACTCTCATTGATAAGGTTTACTGGGTAGCTCTCATGTTCCTTGGAAGTCCCACTCATCATCCACACCTTGCAGGCTTGGTCCCTTGTGAAGTGAAGAAGCAGAGGGAGAACCTCAGTGTCACGGCTCTTCGCAATGATGTTCTCGTAACCAGAATTAATTGCTTCTAGCATATGCAGGATGATACGTGTATCAGCCTCTTCGTGGTTTACCTGAAGACCAGGAATAATTCCATGTGTCGTGGAAAACCCACTGGGGATGCTTCCACCAACAACAATCTCTTTGTTTGTCTCACTTGTTTTAGAAAGTCTGCCACTCAGGAACATTGCAAGATCCTCCTTGTTTTCATCCAGTGCAATGAAGTTCTTCCAGACATGGGGAAGTTGAAAATCATCCCTATCTATCACCTTGCGAATCAGTCTCTTTTGACCAGCTCTTTTGTTCCTTGTAGCCGATTTGATAGACAAGGGTTTGTACTGTTCAAACACGACATCAACCCTGGACACTTTGCCACTCTCTTTCATCAGAATATTCTGAAAGTTTCTGGCATAATCACCAAATGTCCTGCAGTGGGATGGGTTTCCTAGTGACTGAATTAGTGCGTGGCCGTCTATGATGAGGCAGGTTTTCTCTGTGGAACAACCGATAGTTCATGCTCCAAGACCTTGTGGAGATTGACTTCCCGGCCAGCTTGTGCCGCATTGAAGAGTCTCTGCATCAGTCTGCCTTGATTGTACTGCTGGCTTTCTGTTTCTGGTTCTGAACAGGAATCTCATACAGTGTTGCAAAAGTCTTAGACATCTGCCTTTTCTGGCTTGCAAAGTCCAGTCCCAGTCCCCCTCCTGGTAGAGAAGTTGTCCTCTTTGTCTTCAGTTCAAATGACCAGTTCAAATGACACATTTCTGAATGTACAAGGTTGACTAGCCAGAGTTGCTCCATGATTTGCTAAATCAAGCATCTCACTATAAAGTATTGAGCTAATTATAATACAACAGTGATTTTGACAACAATTGGAATCTAAAACTTCAGGCACTACTGATGATTATTAACATTATTAACACTTATTAACATCTTTAAAAGAAGAATGGCATTACAATATATCCTCACAGAAAGATGAATCAGACAAATCACAAATAAGACATGTATTCATTTTACCTTCAAATGTAACCTTAAATTCGAAATTTTACCATGAGATTCTGGAATATGAGAGCTTACTGATAACTGCTAGCATGGTTGCCAACATTGGGGAAAGAATTCCATAAATATAATGCCCCTCAAAAGAGAATAACCATAAAATACACTATTTTTGACATTTGACCTTCAAATTTGACCTTAAAGGTCAAGTGCCATGTTGGCAACCAGGTGATTCTGAAACCTTAGTCCATGCTGACAACTTCTACCATGGTTACCAACTTTTAAAAAGAATTAACAATCAAAAGTCTATGTAAGCATTCTAGCTGCCGTTGACTGGTCTACAAAGATACCCGCTTCTTTTTTATTTATTTATTTTCAAATCTGACTTTAAATCACAAATATGACTTTGGCAACCATTGAAGTCTGTAACTTCAGACCCTACTGATGACTTCTAGCATAGTTTCCAACATTAAAAAAAGAACAGCACATAAAAAGACCCCCATAAATAGGCGAACTCCACATTTTATTGATTTATTTATTACTTTTATCTTTAAATTTCACCTTAACTTTGAAATATTATTTAAGGAACCACTATATTTTGAAACCTCAGACCTTACTAATAACTGCTAGCATGGTTGCCAACATTTGAAAAACAATTCCATGAATATGAAGCCCCCAGGAAAGAAAAACCTCAAAATACACCATTTTTGACCCTTTGACCTTGAAATTTGACCCTAAAGGTCAAGTTCCATGTTGGCAACCAGGTGATTCTGAAACCTTAGTCCATGCTGATAACTTCTGGCATGGTTGCCAACTTTTAACAAAAAATGCCATCAAAAGTTTTTTTAAGCAGTTTAGCTGCCCATGGCAGGCTGACTATAAATCTACGCACAGCTTTGACCATGCTTACGCACATTACCTAGTGGTAGAATAACCAAACTGCAAATAGGCTAGTGTTGATCGGTGCGCATGGGAATATTTCAATGCTCATTCAATTGTTGCATAACAGTGTGCCTGACGGCATTTAGGGTCGTGTACACAATGTAATTCCGAAGCACTGTGTTAATTGCGCTGCATTAAACCTACCTGACGTTCATGCATTTCATTCAGAGTGAATTAAATAATTGTTTCACCTGAAGACCTCACAATAATCAACCTAGCTTAATTAATATGGGTATAAAAGGCACACGTAGGACATGCCATTCAGAATACAACATGGCCCATCTTGCTTTGCTGGAGGATCTGGGAAACCGTGCGCTACGGAGGGAGCGCGTGTTCAGGGAGCGTGCCGATTTATTGGCAGAAAGTAGTGAGTGGCTCCTAAGCAGGTTCAGATTCCCTAAATACAGTCCCAGGAAAAAGTTTGTACACCCTTTGAAATTTCTTACATTCCTGTCAAAATTGATCATAAAACATGGTCTGATCTTCCCGGAAATCTCAAGAAGGAACAATCAGAGTCTGCTTCAATTAATTCCACCCAAACATTTACATGTTATCATATTTTTATTGGTCATAGGGCCATAACATTTACAGGAGAGCAGGGCATAAGTAAGTACACCCTTGCATTAAGTAGGTTTTAACCCTCAGTTAGTTGCAATATCATCAACCAGACTTGTCCTGTAGTTGCAGATCAGATTAACAAAACAATCTGTTTGTATCTTGTCTCCCTCTTCTTTAGAGAACTGCCTCTCGTCAGCAAGGTTTGTGGGATGTCTGGAGTGCATAGCTTTCTTGACTTCATGCCATATAATCTCAATTGTTTTTTGTCAGGGCTTTTACTGGGCTATTTCAGAATGTGTATTTCATTATTATGAAGCCATTCTAAAGTTGATTTGCTTCTAAAGGATGGGTTGTTGTCACATTTCAGGACCCATACTCTTGTGTGCTTCAACTGTGTGACAGACTTCCTCACGTTTTTTTCTGTAAAATATCACAATAAACTTGAGTTCATTGTTCCACTGATAATAGCAAACTGTCAAGGGCCTGAGGCAGCAAGGTAGCCACATATAATGATGCTCCCGCCACCATACTCAGAAGAGGAGATGTAACCAAGAATAGCTAAAAATGGGATTCATTCTGCCATTTTAAAATTAATGGGGTTTCTGTCCAAAAAAATATTGCTGCACCTTTGAGGTTTGCGAAAAAGCATTTTTATGCTTCATAGAATTACTGCAAAATATTCTGTAGACCAACGTTGAAACCAAAGTTGAATTGTTCAGGGGAACACACAATGTCATGTTTGGAGGAGAACTGGAGAACCACACCTTCACCAAAACATCATCTCCACCTTCGAGTATGGTGGCGGGAGCATCATTATATGCGGCTACCTTGCTGCCTCAGGCCCTTTTCAGTTTGCTATTATCAGTGGAACAATGAACTCAGAAGTTTATCGAGATATTTTACAGAAAAAAAGTGAGGTAGTCTGTCACAGTTGAAGCACACAAGAGGATGGGTGCTGAAATGTGACAACAACCCATACTTTAGAAGTAAATCGACTTTAGAATGGCTTCATAATAATGAAATACACATTCTGAAATAGCCCAGTCAAAGCCCTGACAAAAAACAATTGAGATTATATGGCATGAAGTCAAGAAAGCTATGCACTCCAGACATCCCACAAACCTTGCTGACGAGAGGCAGTTTTCTAAAGAAGAGGGAGACCAGATACATCAAGATTGTTTTGTTAATCTGATCAGCAACTACAGGAAACATCTGGTTGAGGTTATTGCGACTAACTTAGGGTTAAAACCTATTGAATGCAAGGGTGTACTTACTTATGCCTTGCTGTCCTATGAATGTTTACATCTTATGGCCAATGAAAATATGAAAACTTGTAAATGTTTGGGTTGAATTAGTTAAAGCAGACTCTGGTTGTTCCTTCTTGTGATTTCCGGGAAGATCAGACCATGTTTTATGACCAATTTTGACAGAAAGGTAAGAACTTTCAAAGGGTGTACAAACTTTTTCCTGGGACTGTATATATTGCTCGATCTCTGCCGTGAATTGGGGCCTTTTCTCGAGCGAGAAACTAAGCGCACGCAAGCCATACCTGTCCATATACAGGTGCTCTCCACTCTGGGCTTTTTGGCTACAGGTACATTTCAGCGCGAGGTAGGAGATCGATGCGGCATTTCACAGCCGTCCATGAGCCGAATTCTGCCCACAGTGTTGGATGCGATTATTTCTTTGGCACTGACTTATATTCGATTCCCTTATGGGGGTCCACGACAGGCAGAAATTAAGCGAGGCTTTTATGGTATGGCACAGTTCCCCAACGTCATAGGAGCTATAGACTGCACTCACGTCGCACTAAAAGCACCATCAGAGCAAGAATACAACTTCGTGAATAGGAAGAAGCAGCACTCCATTAATGTGCAGCTTATATGCGACCGTGATATGCTGCTTCTCAATGTCGTTGCCCGATGGCCAGGGGGGACACACGATTCATTCATTGTGCAAAACAGCTCTGTGGGCCTTTGCTTACAAGGTGGGGCTGTTGAGGATGGATGGCTCATTGGTGAGTGTTGCGCAGAATGTTTGCAACATTGGTTATATTGCAACATTGGTTATATTTGTGTTTAATGTCGTACTGCAACATGTATGTTAACTTCCTGAATGCAATACTAACCTACGTGTCTCCTAGGTGACCAAGGTTATCCGCTGAAAGAATGGCTCATGACTCCACTAACTAACCCGCAAACGCGGCAGGAGAAAGCTTACAACCGGGCCCACACGTGCACCAGAGTCACCATAGAGCGCGCAATTGGTTTGCTGAAAGGCCGATGGATGTGCCTGTCAAGCGCGGGTGGGACGCTCCAATATCGACCTGAAAAGGTGTGCAACATTGTGACGCCGTGCTGTGTGCTTCATAATTTGGCCATCGGAAGAGGCATCCCCCTGCAGGTACCACCAAGACCAGACGACCCTTTGGAAGCTGGAGAGCCTTGCGCAGAGCCCATTGCACCTGGTGCCATGCGGTTGAGGGCAAGGATAATACAAGGATTTTAGGCCAGTCTACCCATGTTAGGCATATAATTTACCCAGTGTGTGTTGCACAATGACAGACTCAGACGTTTAGCACTTCACATTTTATTTATCATTTCGGATGCACACGAGGCAATCGTTTTCAGCGACTCACTAATCTCTGTGAGCACGTGTGTCAGACTCTCCAGTTGCCCATTGATGTTTCTAACAGCCCCAGCGATGTCTTCTTGATTTTGCAGGACCTCTTCCGTCAGCACCCTTGGTGCCTTAGGCTGACGCACAGCGGAGGATGAGGACAAGTCGGGCTCCCCCTGCACCAGCTCTACCACCACGACAGAAGCGCACGTGTCTGCGTAAAGAGACAGATGTGTTAAATGACAATCAGTTTAAACGTTTGTACAATAAGTTGAAATTCTGTGGCTCCATTTCTATTTTTTGTTTTTGTTTTAAATAAATGTGTGCAAAGACTGCTTACCTTCATCTTGGTCATCGTGTGCTTCACTGTTTGACCTGCTCACTGTGGGTTCAAGGTCCGTGTCTCCGGCTGTACAGTTTATACCGGAGATCGCGGAGTCCCCAATAATTGCTGCAACCTGTTCATCCAATGCTGATAGTTTTTCGAGGTTTTGCCCTCCGCCGGTCAAACTAACAGCCCTCTTATGAGCGGCTAAACGTTTTTTTTTTGCATTTAACTTAACGTCGAACCATTTCTTTTTTATTTCTGAAACGGTCCGTTGTTCAGACCCTACAGCATTTACGCCGCTCGTCACCTTGTCCCAAGCAATGTTTTTCCTTTTGTTTGTCACGCCACAATCCAAAGTGCCAAATAATATTTTTTGATTGTGGCCTACCTCTGTTACTAAAGCTTCAATTTCTGTCTCAGAGAAATTGCGTTTCTTGGCGCGCCTCTCCATGATTCCAACAAGGATTTAATTGCGAGTTCCGGTGACTTTTAAAGGGATTAGATTGTTGATGCCATATTTGGTTAATTGGGGGCGTTCCATGATGCAAATTAGCCTGATCGTGCCCGCGCAAGGTGAAGTAGCAGGTGTGGGATTTGTCTTTGCAGATTACCTACCGGTGTGCGTACGACCAGTGTTAGAACGTTTGATGAATGCCGATTTTTCTGTACTTGCGCACATTCTAAATTTCACTCATACGGCAGAATTTAGAAGGGATTCTACGAACTAATGATAAATGAGGCCCCAGGAGTTTCTCTTTGTCCTTAATGGACAAATTATAGAGTTGCATGGCTCTAGGGACAAATGATTTCCCCAGTCTGTCAGTCCTGAATTTCAGTGCTCTCAGCCTCCAGCTGAACACACTCTTTTGTTGGATGATTGTGTTGTAGAGTGGGTGCGCCTTATTGTCCAAGATGGTGAGCAGTTTGCTCAAAGATCTTCTATCTGACAATGAAGTGAAGTTCTCCAGCTTTCCTCACCAGTCTGTCAAGCCGCGCAACATCTCTCTTCCTTATGCTTCCACCCCAGCAGACCACTGCATAAAAAAGTACACTGGCAACCGCAGACTGATAGAACATAGTGAGGAGTGTGTTGCACACATTGAATGATCGTAGTTTCCTCAGGAAGTATAGCCGACTCTGTCCTTGTTTGTATACTGCATTTGTATTGGCAGACCAGTCTAGTTTGTTATCCAGATATACCCCCAGATACTTATACAGTGAGGAGAATAAGTATTTGATCCCTTGCTGATTTTCTTGGTTTGCCCACTAATAAAGACATGATCAGTATTTAATGTTAATGATAATATGTATTCTAATATGGAGAGACAGAATATCAAAAAGAAAATGCAGAAATTAACTCTAAAGAATATATAATAATTGATTTATATTTAATTGAGGGAAATAAGTATTTGATCCCCTGCCAACCATTAAGAGTTCTGAGCCCGCAGATCAAATGGCACTTCCAATCAACTTGTTATCTGAATTGAATACACCTGTTAATAGTAACCTACACAAAAGACACATTGAATCTGCAGAATCAGTCCATAGAATCAGTCAATCAATCAAACTAAACTCGCCAACATGGGACAGACCAAAAAGCTGTCAAAGGATGTCAGGGAAAAGATTTTTGAACTCAACAAGGCTGAAATGGGCTCCTGGTTATTAAAGAGCAAACTGTTGGTGTATTTCTTCCCAATTTTAGGACATACAAAATGATCATCAATCATCAATCTTAGGCCTGTCTCTGGTTCCATACAAGATTTGACCTTGTGGGAATTTAATAACCATAAAAAAAGGAGATAAAGCACCTTAAAACTGTATGGGAGGAGCTAGGAAATGATCTCAAGGCAGCTGGGACCTCAATCACTAAGAAAACTATTGGAAACACTTGATACCACAGCGGATTAAAATCCTGCAGTGCATGTATGGTACCCCGTCTTCAGAAGGAACCTGTTCAGGCTCACCTGAGGTTTGCTAATGAACATCAAACTGGATTAGGATATGATTGGGAGGTGCTGGAATCAGATGACACCAAAATCAAACTGTTTGGCATTAACACAACTCGATGTGTTTGGAGGAAGAGAAATGCTGCCTATGATCCCAAGAACAACACCTTCTCCAACATCATAAATGAAAGTGGTAACATAATGTTTTGAGGTTGTTTATCTGGCCAAGACACAGGACAACTTCAAATCGTCAAGAAATGGATGGAGGGAGACATGTAAACATACAATGCTGCATGCCAACCTCTTTCCCACCACCACTAGACTGAAGTTGGGTCATAGATTGGCGTCCCAATATGATAATAATCCATAACATACAGCCCAAGCAACGAAGGAGTAGCTCAAGCAGAAGCACATTAAGGTCATGAAGTGGCCTAGACAGTTTCCAAACATTAACCCTATAATAATCCTGTGAAGGGAACAGAAGCTCCCATTTGGCAAGCTGCAGTCATACAACTTAAGTGATTTAGAGATGATCTGCATAGAAAAGTGGACAAAAATCCTTTCTAATATATCCACAAACATTGTCATTAACTGAAAGAAACATCTGACCTCTGTATGAGAAAACAAGGGCTTTGCCTCCAAGTATTTTGTCTTCTTTGACTAGAGGGGTCAAATACTTATTTTCCTCAATGGAATACAAATCAATTAAAATATATTCTTCAAAGTTATTTTCTGGATTTTCTTTTTGATATTCTGTCTCTCTATATTAGAATACATTTTATCATTAATATTATAGAATGATCATATCTTTATTAGTGGGCAAACCAACAAAATTAGCAAGGGATCAAATACTTATTCTCCTCACTGTATGTCCTTACAATCTCCACTTCAACACCATCAATGGCGGCAGGTTCCAGAGCTGGCTTGGACCTCCGAAAATCCACCACCATCTCCTTGGTCTTTGTGGTGTTGAGTTGAAGGTGGTTGATTTTGCACCAATGCACAAAGCCTTCCACCAGACTCCTGTACTCCCCCTCCTGCCCCTCCTTTATACAACCTACAATTGCAGTGTCGTCAGAGAACTTCTGCATGTGGCATGACTCTGTGTTGTAACTAAAGTCTGAGGTATACAAGGTGAAAAGGACAGGAGAGAGCACAGTACCTTGGGGCGCTCCTGTGCTGCACATTAAAGTGTCTGAGAGGCAGTCTTTGAGTCTGACAAACTGTGGCCGCTCTGTAAGGTAGTCAGTGATCCAGTTGACTAGGAGGGCATCCACACCCATCTGCAGGAGCTTCTCTCCCAGTCTGGAGGGTTGGATGGTATTGAAAGCGCTGTCAAAGTCAAAGAACATGACTCTCACAGCGCTATTCCCTTTATCCAGATGAGAGTGTGTCCTGTATATGTAAAATATTGTACAGTAATATACCACTGTAATAAAGTCGCTGTAATAAAGTGAAATGGAACATGACTGAAATGGAAAACCTGTAACCTTGAAAACCTGCAATCTCTAGTCATCCCTAAAACACCACGATATTACAACAAGATAACATAATGTACTGTTCATTGCATGTCTATATGCTGTACATGTTTTTTTAGTATGGTACATTCTTGGCCAGTCAAAATACAACCCACTGTTTTTAAATTCCGTTTTGAAGAATTAAAGATGTATCGGCAACTGCATGTGTGAAGTCTCAGCATTTTCTGTGCGGACTAGAGGTGAGAGGCCGGCGATCAGGGCTGGACTGGCCATTTGGCATACTGGGCATTTCCCGGTGGGCCCTGCACCCTTGTGGGCCCCTATTTTCAGAAAAAGATTTTTTGTTTTCACATTTCTGAAAATAGGGAACCCACAAGGGTGCGGGGCCCGACGGTGATTAAGTTCTGCACCACCGCTAATAATGAGGGGACCCTTTAAGTCAAAACTGCCCGGGCGCCATTCATATCGCCTACCCCTACAGTACCTGAGAGTCACGGAGGTGCGCTGGAGGTCCTCCACGGTGGCCTGCTCGGGCACGCCCAGGGTCAGGGGGAGCACGCGGTGCCCCCGATGGAAGACGTGGATGTCCGCCCCGGGGAGCTTGTGGTCGGCCAGGGAGCAGGCGATGAAGCGCACGCCTTCCCCGCGGTTGGCCTAGATCAGCTCTTGGAAGACGTGCAGCTTCTCGCGCATCTTCTTGGAGATGTTCCGACAGCAGAACCACGGCTTCTCCTCCGTCTCCTCCTTCCCCTTCTCCTCCGCCACCACAACCACCGACGTTGTGGGTCTGGCGGCTCCGCCGTCCACCGATGCTGTGGCATCAGACCCCTTTGCCTGTGGGGCGGGTGGCAGTTGCCTGGCGGTCCACTGAGGTAAAGGAGAAGGAGATGACGGTCTCCTTCTGGGGGTCCAGGTGGAACTCCTTCAGGTGCTCTTCGGAACAAACGGTGGCCATGCTGCCAGGGTTGCGCACGTACAGCTTCAGCACCTTAGCCTCCGACCGCCTCTCGTTCAGCCACTGTAGCAGCCGAGTGGCGCCGAACGGCGACCCCTGGTGAGCGTTCAGGGCGCTGTCCAGCGCTGCCTCCATCTGTTCGCCTCCTCGCACTGCATGCAGGAGCCCTGGGATGGTGTGCCGAAAGGAAGACCGGTAGTGGCGCAGCAGCTGCTGCACGAGCGTCAGGCGTTCCTGCAGACAGCCAAGCTGGCTCAGCAAGGGGACCTTAAAGGATAGTTCCGGTGTAAAATGAAAGTTTCACCATCTATTTCCCATGCCCCAAAATGTATCTAATGATGAGCCATTCCGGGAAATGCCGCGCCGTTATGGAGTTAGCTAATTTTAAGCTTTTTGGCAAAAAACGCAGCCAATGCATCATGGC
Organism: Engraulis encrasicolus; assembly: GCF_034702125.1. NCBI lineage: Eukaryota > Metazoa > Chordata > Actinopteri > Clupeiformes > Engraulidae > Engraulis > Engraulis encrasicolus. The sequence continues at coordinate 24,561,817 of NC_085862.1, read as the reverse complement.
GGGGCCAATTTGTAAATATTATTTTCTGATGTTTCCCCGCTATAAACAACCTCAAAAACGCTACACACTTCATCACAAAGGTCTCGTCAATCAAACCGAGGCACAGAGAAGATAATCGGACCACGCAGTCTTTCACTGGCCAGTGTTTTCAGAGGTGTCTCACTGTTGCAACTCTCTAGTCTGACACGGATGCAGACTACTCAATCAGGTGGCTAGGTAGGCTAAACATGGTCCGCGGTTCTTACACCGGCTGTGGCCGTAAAATGAAAAGCTGGAACCCCGACCGTTTTCACCGACTGCCACTGTCTAAACCAGCCATATTAAGGGAATGGCTAATAGCATTAGAAGTGGACGAAACTGACACAAAAACCCTGAGGGATCCCGACTACCGTAATATGGCACAGGTTGGAAAGGTATTGGCGTCAGTGCGCGTAATCTTGTGCAAAAAAGTGTCCTGTCTCCCTCCTCCAATGGGCAAGGTAAAAAATAGTCTAGGTTTCTTTAAATGAACAAGATTCAATGTCTGCTCAAATGTGAAATTGCCTAATTAAAATAAATAATAAAGAAAGAAGTGAAAGCCGAAATAGGCTAACCCACACCACGGCGAGACACTTTCGATTCTGTTAATTCCACGAAGCGTCAAAAAGTCAAAAGGCCGTTCATTGCACAATCCTCTCTGACAGCTCAAAGTTTGCGTGGCAGCTCTTGACTTGGGCTTAGTAATGAATCTGCTGTTCGTAAATTCAAGACGCTTTTCTATAGGCTGCATGTGGAAACGCAGTGCGGGAACAACAGAAATTCCAGAGCCAGACAGAAAACTTTCCAGTATCACGCAAAATTTGTGGAAGGATTGCCATGTTGGGGCACTTAGACAAGTACAAGGGATACAGATTCAGTAACTTGAACTATTTTGAGTAGCCTAACCGCTGAACACCTATTTCTAACTACTAAAACGTGAGGATATTAGGACACAGAAGACGTCGCCAAATCAGCTGGGAACCGTCATTTCTCTCTTTTCAAATAGCCCACTGCAAAGGGTGTTACCATAGGCTGTGTTACTGTCTTGTTCTTAATGAATCTCCCCCCAACAACAAAAACATGAGGTGTGGTCATTGCGTTATGACAGAGTTGCGTTTGAGGGAAAAGACGCATATTCTATTTGATAACTAGCGGTCCCGCGACCCAATGATGCGCAACTGCAAGTTGACTGCGGGCCTGGAGGTTGTGAGCGCGGCTTTGGGACGCGGCACTATGTTTAAGAATCCCTGCGTATGCGTCGGGAAGCTGAGAACGGCATTTGTTTCACTGAGGCTATCACTCCATCCATTGACTTATCAACCAGCTCCTCCAAAGCAGCCACCATCACTTCCTTAAAAACCTCTGCGTCCATAACCTGCCTAAATGGTTTGTTGTGACGGGTAAGAACCCATGCTGCTTTAACGGCCACACTGGTAACCCTCTGCTGCTCGGTGAGTGACCTGACAAGTATTTTGTTGCTGTGTGCATGTCTGAAAAAAATTGGCCCGCTTCCAAACTTAATTGCTGACCCCTGGTCTATGTACTATATACTATGTACTATGTACTACTCCACTAAAAGAGTGCCCTTTTCGATAGACTTCTGATAGGCCTTTTGTATGTCTTCAAGGAGGAGAAAGCCTGAAAGTGAAAGCCAAACAGGGAAACTGCAAATTCCATTGTCATTGTGACACAGCACTCTACAGCACATAACGAAATTGCATTTATGCCAGCCTCATGCAAGGGGGCAGCCCCCAATGGCGCCCGAAAGGGAGCCGTGTGGAGGGACGGTGCCATGCTCAGGGTACTTCAGTCATAGAGCAGGATGGGCAGAGAGGTGAGGTGGGCCGTACTCACCTGAACTGAAAAATAAATGTTTTGGTTAAACACGAGCCTTTCCATACAGCGAAAATGATATGTCAAAAAGCGAAAATCTGTGGGTGTGTTTTGACCTTTTTTTATTCGAAATTTGAACAAAGAAACGTGTGCTGTTCATTTACAGTAAGGTCACATAGTGTCAATGACTCATATCAATGTTGTTATGTCTGATTCGCTGTCAACCTGTCATGGGGATCCTTCTATGGCAGGTAGCCAAATGGTAGGCTTAGTTATAAGTACTGTATAGGGAAGATGGTTTTGCCATAGTAGATAGGCCTTAGGCTGCACTAATGCAGTGATTCCAAATCTGTGGGCCTAGGTCTATTGATAGGCTGCAAAGCCATTTTCCAGAAATATATTATTTGTGTGCGTACATCAGGGGTGTAAATCACAGTCTCCATGACGATACGATTCAATATTGATATCTTATTATTCGATGCGATGCTATTCGATTATTCTCGTTACTTAAGAATGCCCCATGATACGATGCAATACAATTAGATTTACAATACAATTTTTTTTTTCAATATTTTCCACTTCTATTATGTTATTGAGCTGGGGAATTGGGCAGGGGCCAGCGATTCGATTATTTTAGATAGGCCTACTTAAGAATGCCCCACGATACGATGTGATTTGATTCAATCGTCAGATTATATCTTGATATATGGATACATTTTCATTATTATTTACACCCCTTGCGTAGGCCTACATGTGTGAAAATGATCTCCTTTATTATGCTATGCATCAGAATTGTACGAAATTCCGAATGGAAAGAATTTCAATTCAAAATAATTTAATCTACACCACCCATTGAAAGTACATAGAACACCACCACCTAGTGTTCGTATTATGGCATTACTTTGAATTGAAATTCTTTCCATTCGGAATTTCGTACAAGTCTGTTATGCATTGCTGAGTGTGTCTTTCAAAGAGAAGGGATAGCCTGAATGTTGGAACCAGTGGCGGTCTTACAATAGAGGCGTACTTAGGCAACCGCCTTAGGCCCCCCCAAATTTAGGGCCCCCCAGACTAGCTGCGAACTTCCCAGAGGCCTACAGCTGGTAATTGGGGCCCTTTGGACAGTAATTCACAGATATTGCATTCATAAATATTCATTTTTGTACATCAGAAACGAAACAAGCATCATAATAAAGCACAAATAAATATACATTACATGCACACCCCCTAACTTACGCGTGAAAATGGTATAGTCCCTCTATGCCATGTGCGCGAGACGAAATACTCAAAACAACATTCACGATGACACACTTGTGCAAGTCGGCGCAGTGCAAATAAGTGCATTGCCAATTGCAATGAAATCAGAATGCAGTGTGGTTTTGTTGTGCTGTGCTGCCTGCGCGCGCATAATTGTGCAGCATGTGGCATCGCGAACGTGTTTTGCGAGAGGAGGAAGTTCACGGCAAGTCGGTTGTGAAGTTGTGAAATTATCAAAATGAAGCGCCAATAGGCCTATCCTAGTAGTGTTACCAAACGGAGGGAAAGGGAAGAGGCTTAATCAAAGACAAATGCACTTCCGAAGCTGACAAGCCTTTTTAATGTGTCAACACCGGTTATCCCGAATGTTGTGGATGACGCGCTGACAAAACAGTCCATAAAGATGACGAGCGGATTACTAATTCCAAAAATGAAGTGGTGGGAGAGGAGGACGTGGTGACTGGTGAGTAGGCCTACCAGTCCTGATTCTGTTTACCATCATCAAGAAGAAAGTGTTGTTCTTGAAGATGATCTGGCGTTGTGGTTAAAAGTAATCTACCGGTGTAACAGACTATCTTGGGCCGTAACAACTGGCGACTGCAGATATTAGAAGCAATTGGTCGTAAGTAAATGTCACTCTTAATCTGGGGCGTATGTCACAAGTGGACCAGGCCAAGTTCTGTGCTACGTTATGAAGTTTGGGCCATTTTTTACAGTGTGCCACAGTTACTAATTTTTTGCAGTGTTTTTAACCCGTGTGCTTTTTTTTAACTGAGTGAGTGTTTTTAACTTAGTGTTTAGTGGTTTTACCAAACGTGTTTGCAGTGCATTTTAAGTTTTTATCTAACCTGCTTGCAGTGGATTTTTACTAATGATTTGCCCAAGTAAATTAATGAGCACCTGGACTTGGCTTTCCACCAGAGTTCACAAAATGCCTCTCCCCACTCTGGCCACTAATTGAGGATGCCCATATATGGGCGCAGCTTCCTGTGAGCTGTGACTGGGACTAATTAGACACCCTTTAGTCTGTGCACGAAGTAATAGACAATTATCAGGGCTATGCCTGCATGCTGGAATTGTCCAATCACACGCTAATGTGTCTAACCGCCCCCACCTGTACAAAGGGGTATAAAAAGGCCAGTCTTTGTGCAGATGAGGAGGAGAGCACACCGGAAGAGGATCCCCTGTCGGCGGTGCTGCTGCCAAGTCTGCCTTGCTGCTCTGCTCTGCTCTGCTCTGCTCTGCCCGGCCCTGCTGCTGCGAACCCCCGACGGCGCTGCGAACCCCCGGCGAACCCCCGACGATACGGTGAACCCCCGGCGAACCCTAAACGGCGCATCCCGGTCCAGACAGACGGCGGCGCATCCCGGTCCAGACAGACGGCGGCGCATCCCGGCCCAGACAGACGGCGGCGCATCCCGACATCGTCTTGGTTTCCAGCCAAAGCTGTCCTTGCTAAATTCGCCTTAGGCCCCCAAAAGGCTAAAGGGCTCTGCATACTTCACGTGCGCACTTTGTCGCGAGTGGCGCGAGAACCATTAATGACGTCATCACTTGCGACAGACTATTCATACTTCAAAAGCGCTTTCGCTCGCATTGTCGGAAGTGCCCTCTGCTGTTCATGAGAGAAACGGCAGTATTTTTCGCAACTCGCAGCGTGAGTTCTATGGATGTATAAAATAGAAAGCCAAACACGGCTGCTGTAGGGCTACTGAACGTCTGACTTGTGACTTACCACATTGAAACATATATTTTTTGTTGTAGCCTACATTGCCAGATCATTCCAAGACCATGTGAGAGCATTGTTCTGGTGGCAGAATTTATAAATAGATCGCCGAACACAACGTGCTTCTGAACAAAGTAAACAATTGTTTCACTGAACAACATTTAAGAGAGAAGATAAAATAACTCTCTATGACATTTTATTATCCTCAAAATGATACAGGATCCATTCTGTAGTAGCCTACAGTAGTTATAGCCTCTCTTCGCAACTCCTGCTTTGTCTGCCTACCTGCGTGGTTGCTGGTGGCGCACGACAAGTTACAAAAAATGTGAGGTGCACGACGTCGCGACAAGGCAGCTCGCGCCACGGCGTGTGACGTCATTTTGGGTCACGTGACGGCGCGAGTGAGGTCGCGAGTGAAGTATGAAGGAGGGTAGCGCCAGTCACGACAAGTGTGAATCCCCCTTAAGTCCGCCACTGGTTGCAACACCTTGTTGCCTGTTGACTATTTATGTTTATTGGGTCAGAGGTGGGTCATGAACAGTTATGAACAGTTATGAGACTTTCAAGTGGGTCCCAAGTTGGAAAAGGTTGGAAATCCTGGCCTATGGCATATTTGGCATTGTTGGAATCAGCCTCCATTTATTCAATTGAATGAAAATAGGTAAAAACATTTGGCAAAAGACAGTTGATCTGAGACTCTTTGGTTAGGCCCTACGTATCCACACCTGGCAGTGGACAGTAAAATAAAACTATTGAATGTCAGGCAGAAGTGAAGAGGCGATAACAAGCAGAACTGAAAACCTCAGCGGAACTGTGTTACATAGTACATGGCTTTAATTAGGCAAAGGCAAAGTGTAGTAGGCCGAACTACATATTTGGTCTAATTTGAGTTTAGTCTTAAATTTGTCTTCATTAAACCTTTATGTTGTGACAAAGCCTTATGGTCCACATGGATCCTGTTTTAGACATACTGCCATGCCAAATTTGCAAACTACAATATCCAACCTACTTTGAAGGTCTTTTTCTCAGTTTCAATGTGGGCGTAGTTACTGCACTTTGCCTTTGTAGGGGAGAATACAGATAGTGGAAAATGCTTACCATCTGACGTCATCAACAACATTATTCATACGTACCTATTATTTAACAAAGCTAAAAAAGCATACCATACAGTCCCAAAAATATGGCAAATAAATATGAGAGAGAGAGAGAGAGAAAGAGAGAGAGAGAGAGAGAGAGAGAGAGAGAGTCACTAACTGAACTAAGGCGAGAGAGAAAGAGAGAGTGGTTTCAGGTAAGAGGAATTTGTGACGTCACACACACACACACACACACACACAGAGTAATATAGGGGAAGGGCGAAGAGTGAAGTCAAACAGAAAACAAGAGAGCAGTGAGAAAATAAATCAGATTTACATTCAGTGGATCCCTGAGATCAGGTAAGAGACAATGATTTTGTTGCCTTTGAATTCAAATAAGTAGCCTAACATATAAATAAGGGTTTTTAACAATGAGTATGCCCTTGTGAAAAAAGAATGATTGATTGATTTGGGAGTACAAAATAATCACAAAAGAATTGTAATATTTGTATCTGCCTGAGCATCATTTGAATCGTTGATACAATATAGTATAGGTATTTAGAGTGAGAGCGTTTAAAAAAATCAACTGCCTCCAACTATTTTCCCTTGTTGCTTTTGTGAAATGGCATTTATGTTTTCAAGTCTAGTATAGTCGAGGGCCAGGATCCTGGGCTGTTCATTTGGCTGTAAATGCATGTGTATTACAGAGCTTTATTAATTTTCCCTCAGAGATAATTGATGACATTTCACCTCCAGCTGTCAGCTGTATGGCCTTGGTAATGGACACAATAATAACTGTAATGGGAAGCATAATCCCCCCCCCCCCCCCCAACCCTGCCCACAGGCTACTGCTTATTTCGGTCGTACATTGAAACTACCGTAGTGTGGTCTAGAACTTGTAGGCCTACAACACCTGTTTCTGTGATGCTAGTGCCTGACAAGCTGGTTTACTTATCCATGGTGAATTTCGCCCCTACTAGTCAATCAGGGCTTATACTACAGGCAGACATGGGTAAGCGGTTAGGGCATCAGACTTGTAGCCCAAAGGTTGCCGGTTCGACTCCTGACCCGCCAGGGTGGTGGGGAGAGTAATAAACCGGTGCTCTCCCCCATCCTCCTCCATGACTGAGGTACCCAGAGCATGGTAGCCTACCGTCCCGCCGCACTGTTACCTAGGGGCGCCATTGGGGGCTGCTCCCTTGCATGGGTGAGGCATAAATGCAATTTTGTTGTGTACAGTCTGCACTTGTGTGCTGTGGAGTGCTTTGTCACAATGACAATGGGAGTTGGAGTTTCCCAGTTGGGCTTTCACTTCACGCTTTCACTAGCAATTGTGCGCTGTGATTTTCTTTGTTTTGATTTTGTGTGTTACTGGCATTTATTGTCTTTGAATGTTGTTTGTAGTGTTTTGTATTACTTGTTTGATTTTCGTTGGATCTGACTCACCTTGTTGGTGCTACCTGTCATTTGGTTGTATAATTCTCAGCCTAATTCCAGTTTTTGTACAGTGTATGGGCCTAGCCTCAAAGTCAATTGTTTTGTCCTATTAATTGGTACGTTTACATGAGGCATTTAAATCCGATTTAACTCACTTTAAATCTCATTAAAACTTAATTCCACTTTAAAAACATCATGTAAACACTTACCGAACAGGATTTAAGTTTATTCCGATTTAAACTTAAGTCCGATTAAAGTGGGTGGTTTATTCCTCTTTTAAATCCGATTAAACACGTTCCTCTGTCATGTAACCTTTTAATCAGAATTACAATAAATCCGGTCGTTCCACGCATGCTCGTTGACCACATGATGGCGCCAAGAGCCCGTGCTCTTTGTCAGTGAGAAAAAGATGGCGGCACTTCCTGTTGATTTTCACATGAAAGTTTTGCTTAATTTAAAGTCCCTAAGCGACTATAAATGTTGTGGCTTCCATATATTGATGTAAAAGTGCCCCACGAAGTAATTAAGCACAACAAAGTTACTCCACATCACCCTTTCACCAGTTCGTTTTTCTAAGCTAGGAGGGTGCTAACTAGCATTTGAAAGAACCAGACCCAAAGGGGATTTTACCAGCCTTGAGTCCACTGAGGGAATTCATTTTCGGGCTGAAGATAAGCTTGTGTCCCAGTAGTTCCCCGGAGGTTTGGCGACCACGCCCCCACGCCTTATTTGGCTCACTCAGCACGTGCGTCCTCAGTCCAATCGCAATGCTTTATTTTCCCCAGACGTTTAATCGCATTTAAGTGAAATTGCCATGTATACACGTCGCAAAATCACTCTTAATCCGATCTACTTTAATCTGATCTATTAAATCCGACTTAAAAACATCATGTAACCGTAGCAATTGTCTGTCCTCTTTGTGACTTAGCTCATTTAAAAGACTCTTTTATAAAAAAGAAAGACTGGAAATAAATGCCATGATGTGACAGCTGTATGTCTTTTGTTGAACTTGTGTGGCAGATTTAGTTAAAAGGTATACTGACAGGCCTGTCTCAGCCTGATTTAATCTAACACCACCCTGTTACACCTGTAGGGCAGGCCTACTCTGGCCACAATCCCACATACTCTACCTTTAAAAGGAGGCCTACCACTCCGAAAGGTATACACTATAGTGGTTCATAAATGATATACTTAAGATCAATAGATTCAAAAGTCATAATATTGAAAGGTGTTTTGTGCATAATGTGTATGTGTATGTGTCGTATGCTGTGTGGTCACAATGACAAACGGGAATGACTTTGTATTTCTTGTGTATAAACACTGATTCACTTTTTATGGTATTTTAGGATGAATCTGGTAGAAAATACAACCTTTGAATATGATGATCCAGAAAAAATAAAGAGTGATGCATGTGAGAAGGGAGATGTCATCAGATTTGGAGCCATAGCCACTACGCTGGTCTTCTGTGTGGTGATGGTCCTCAGCCTCATTGGAAACCTGCTGGTGATTGTGATCCTGCTCAAGTATGAAAACCTCAAGTCCATCACCAACTGCTTCATCTTCAACTTGGCTCTGTCAGACCTCATGTTTACCTTTGGATTACCCTTCTGGGCACATTATCATCACTTGGGCCAGTGGTTGCTTGGAGACTTCACCTGCAAAGCTGTCAATTTTGTGTTTTACGCTGGCTTCTACAGCAGCGTGTTGTTCTTGACTGTAATGACTCTGCAAAGGTACAGGGCGGTGGTGTATCCTCTGTCTGACCGGGGTGAGAAACGCACATGCTTCGCTCTGAGTTTGTCAGTCTGCATTTGGGTCGTCAGCTTTGCTGCAGCAATGCCGGCAACATTACGTAACAAGGTACAGGTGCATTACAATGTGGTTCACTGCCAGTATGACGACATTAATTGGAGACATGCTGCGGCATATCAACAAAATGTATTTTTCTTCCTTGCCTTTGGAATTATGTGTTTCTGTTACTCCAAAATATTAAAGACCGTCCTGAAGTCACCAACAAGTAAGAGAATTCGGACAGTGAAATTGATTTTTGTCATTGTGGTTGTGTTTGTGCTGGGGTGGGCACCACACAATATAGTGGTGTTCCTCAAGACCTTTGCACATCGTTACCCTTTCAATGAGTGCAATGTGAACATAAACCTGGATTATGCCTACTATGTTTGCCGACTAATAGCCTACTCGCACTGTTGCCTCAATCCTGTGTTCTACGCCTTTGTTGGAGTAAAGTTTAGAAAACACCTTAAAGTGATGGCTAAGAAAATGACGCTGCCACAAGCCAGCGTGGAGTCTCAGCGCACCAGAATGGTAATCATGCCATCACAAGGGTCTATGTACTAGTCTGTGTGTGCCGCCACTCTATGACAAGGACTTGTTTGGAGATTCTGATGATATGCAGGACACATACTGTGAAGGACAAATGACAGTACACTTAAATCCTTTAGTTCATCAAATATCAAAGCTGTTGGATGATTGACCTTCCTTGGTGCTCAGTTGTTTGGATCCAGGACACATAGTGAATCAGGGGTGTCGTTACACCTAAATAACTGGAGCTAACAACACAAGGACAATTATGTGATCTTAACCTTATGAACTTAATAATCTGACGTGTATATATTAAAAATAGCAAATGTGAATTAAGAATTCTTGTAGAGTTATGTAGCAATGGTAATATCTTATGGGTTTGTCTGTGTATGTGTGTGGGGCAATAGGTATTCTTTTGTGCTGGGCTGCCTACATCAACATTGTAACAAGGCCTCAGTTTACATGCTACCCCAATGGAAGAGCACATTGACGGGTGCATCTGTAATCCTGTCAGAAGCAATTTTGCACGTTTGCAAACAAGACCCTCTCATGATTTTGCACAGTGCAAATGGGTTCCTTTCCAGCACCAGCTGCTTGGCTTGTCTACCACACTTGTGGTCTGTGCTGCAACCAGATGTTTTTTTTTAAATCTTTGAAATGACGCAATGAAAGGCAGAGCTCAAATGAACAAAAATATGTTTTGGTTAAACATTTCATACTTTCCATCGAATGAAAATGACACGACAAAGGAAAGTGAAACATCTGTGGGCGTTTTGAAATTTTATTTGAAAATCTGAACAAAAGAAATAAGAAAGAATGACAACAGGTGGTGTTTGTGTTCCACTTACAGTAAGTGGCAGTGTCAGTGACTTATACAGTAACAATGCTGTTATGTCTGCTTTGCCTGTCAATACACATCAACACATGAAAAGTGTTTCTGTGTGAAATATCAAAGGGTTAAACTGCAGGATGACAATCTCATTTTTACTTTTATTACTGAACAATTCTCAATGGTGACACACAAGAATGTTTTTAACTTAGTGTACTATTAATATATGTAAAATATTGTACTACCACTGTAATAAAGTGAAATGGAATATGACTGAAATGGAAAATCTGTAACCTTGAAAACCTGCAACCTCCAGTCATTCCAAAAACACAATATTGCAAGATAAAATAATACACTGTACATAGCATGTCTGTCGGTACATGTCTTTTTAGTATGTGGCCAGTCAAAATAAAACAGGCTGTTTTTAAATTCTGTTTTGAAGAATTAAAGATATATAGGCAACTACATGAAGTCTCAGCATTTTCTGTGCGGACTAGAGGTGAGAGGCCGGCGATCAGGGCTGGACTGGCCATTTGGCATACTGGGCATTTCCCGGTGGACCCTGCACCCTTCTGGACCCTTATTTTCAGAAATGAAAAAAAAAGTTTTTTTTTTACATTTCTGAAAATAGGGGCCCACAAGGATTGCGGGGCCCGACGGTGATTCAGTTCTCCACCGCTAATAATGTGGCGACCCTTTAGTCAAAAGTGCCTGGGCCATATTTCTCCCCCAGTCCAGCCTTGCCGGCGATGGTCAAAAGAATGAAACAAAGGGTCATATCATTAGCGAATGTCAGGCAGAAGTGCGGAGCCTAACAAGCAGAAGTGAAAAGCTGAGCAGGAACTCTGTTACAGTAAATGGATGTATGATTACAGAGAGCAGAACAACACTCTGGGCCATTTGACGTCGATATCACAACATGCTGTTTGTTGGGGATTGTTTGATGATTATGATTTTTTATCAGTAATGTTAACACAGCTTAAAGACACCAGACAATGAGAAATAAAGTAATAAAAAAACAATAAATCACTTCAACTAATGAGAACTTGTAAGGGCACAAGGGCATTTGTGAAGGCAAAGTAATAACATAAGCCACGAACAAGCCCAGAATTGTTATGACGATAAGTTGAAGAGCTTTTAATGAATAAACTCAAATTTTAAGTCTTGTATGAAGATCAGTATGTGTACTGGCATCTAGTGGTTAGGTGTAAGATCACAACAAGCTGTTGTACTTTATACAGTAGGTTTAGAGGATGTGTGTAAGAGAATGTTTAGCCAGCCAGAACTGTTTTAAATTATTAAAATTAATTTCATAATCATATCAGATTTTATATATATATTCTTTTAGATATTTACATTTGGGATTGTGCACATGGGTTTCTTTTGCATAAATTTCTCTCAATCTATCATTTTTAGCAAGTTTTACAGAATTTCATTGGCATGCCTAAACCTTAACCGACCCATATGCATGCAGCAGGCAGTTTTGCCTATCACATTGCGTCCACTGGCACCCTGGGCAAGGATTCATTCAAGAATTCGCTCCTGTACTTTTCCTATCTAATCAGCACCACCATTTAAAATTCTCAGGCTCAGGCCAGATGGGAACGCAACGAGGGCTGTGTTGTAACCAAGTATGAAAGTTAGTTGGCTCACGGTGGCCAACTCTATGCAGTGTGGTTGCTGTGATATATTCACATTATATCAGCCTTACACTATTTGAGGTTTCTCAACAGATTCTTAAGGCAACCATGACTAAAAACACATTTTTTCCACATAATAATAATAGTAATAGACCTAATACTAATAGGACTAATACTGGACCTAGTAACTACAACTACTAGTAACTAGTAACTACGATAATTACTACAAATAATAACAATGATAATACTAATCAGAGCAATCAGAAGAATATGCTTTTGTCGGCAACGATAGCTAGTGAAAAAATCCTTTGGTTTGGAACTGGGTGACTTTGCTGGCCAGGCCCACCAGGACGTCGGTGACGGGCCGGTACCTGAACAGGTAGACCCTGCGCTGGTAGAGGTCCGAGTAGGTCCAGGTTTGCGGCGTGTCCTGGGTCTCGGTGACTGTCCACTTCTCTCCAGAACCAGGCTGCTGCTGATCATCGCTCCTCTCTGCCAGCTCCAATCGGTAGCGCACCGTCCCCTCCAGAGGCACCGCGGGCAGCCTGAGGGTAGGGGTGGGCGATATGGTAAAAAAAATGTCACATCACGATTTTTTTTACATAAAATCTCGATTTTGATTTTTTTTTTTTAATCACGATCTTCCTTTGAAAAAATGGAACAAAAAAACAGGCATTTTATATACTTGCAATTTGTAATTAGCAATTCATTAAATGTAAACACACTGATGACACTCAAAGAGCACATATGAAATATACTCTGATACTGATATTAAACATCCTAACTGCAAGACAATCTACTGTATACTATTTCTCCACTTTGGCAGATTTGAGACGATCTTGAACTCTTGTACTCGATATCACGATTTCATATCGTCATATCGCCCACCACCCCTACAGTACCTGAGGGTCACGGAGGTGCGCTGGAGGTCCTCCACGGTGGCCTGCTCGGGCACGCCCAGGGTCAGGGGGAGCACGCGGAGCCCCCGGTGGAAGACGTGGATGTCCGCCCCGGGCAGCTCGTGGTCGGCCAGGGAGCAGGCGATGAAGCGCACGCCTTCCCCGCGGTTGGCCTGGATCAGCTCTTGGAAGACGTGCAGCTTCTCGCGCATCTTCTTGGAGATGTTGTTGCAGCAGAACCACGGCTTCTCTGTCTCCGTCTCCTCCTTCCCCTTCTCCTCCGCTGCCACCACGACCACCGACGCCGTGGGTTTGGCAGCTCCGCCGTCCACCGAGGCTGTGGCATCAGATCCCTTTGCCTGTGAGACGGATGGCAGTTGCTGCTGCTGCTGCTGCTGACACTGGTCAAGGTAGTCCTGCACCTGGCAAGGCAAGGCAAGGCAAGTTGTATAGCGCATTTCATACACAGGTGCAACTCAAATGTGCATCACAAAAAACAAACACAAAAAGAAAGGAAACAAGAAAGAAAGAAAGAAACGTTAAGATAAATAAAAATAAAAGAAAAAGAAATGAAAAATAAACGTGAAAATAAAAATAAGAATGATAATTATATAATTTAAGCTAGGGGAAAGTATCTGCGAACCTGCTGCAGGTACGGGTCCTGGCGGTCCACCGAGGTGAAGGAGAAGGAGATGACGGTCTCCTTCTGGGGGTCCAGGCGGAACTCCTCCAGGTGCTCTTCGGAACACACGGTGGCCATGCTGCCGAGGCTGCGCACGTACAGCTCCAGCACCTTAGCCTCCGACCGCCTCTCGTTCAGCCACTGTAGCAGCCGAGTGGCACCGAACGGCGACCCCTGGTGGGCGTCCAGGGCGCTGTCGAGCGCCGCCTCCATCTGTTCGCCTCCTCGCACCGCACGCAGCAGCCCTGCGATCGTGCGGCGAAAGGAAGACCGGTAGTGGCGCAGCAGCTGCTGCACGAGCGTCAGGCGTTCCTGCAGACAGCCAAGCTGGCTCAGCAAGGGGACCTGAAGAAGGAGATGAGGATGATGAGGAGATAGATGTAAGGTTTTTTAAAATAAATTGTTTTTGACTAGGTTGCTTTTAGTTCATTTAATGTCTAGGTTAACATGTATGCTAACTATGCTAACATGCCAATTTTACTGAAACTTCCCCATCATCTCACAGGGATTTCAGTTTGACTTTGCTAAGTTAGGTTAGTCCTAGGTTATGCTAACTATGTTAAGTACGTTAATTATGCTAACAGCGCAAATTAAGCAAAAAAAAATTGAAAAAAAATCTTGGAGTTATCCAGTGCTACTTAGCTAAGGTAGATTAGCATGTATGTTATCTATGCTAATTATACAGGTTAGCGCTTAAGTAATTATGCTAACTATGATAACAATGCTAATTTCGTAAAGTAGGCTAAAATGTTTAGGATACACGGCATTCCTTAGCTACTAAGTTAGGTATACATGTAGGCCTATGCTATTTTTCCTGAAACTGCTATCCTTTCGCGCAAATAGGCAAGCCCAGTTTTTGCATTTTCTGCGAGAATGCAGTCCAATTTTTTTTTTTTTTTTTAAAAAAGGTCAGCCCATAGTGGGTTAACCATGTGACCCTCTGAGTCTGAACTGATACATAGGTCACCTAATAGGACTCTTTTCGTGTACGCCCTGATGAAGACCCAGTGAAGGAGGAAACCGCTTGGCATTTGTACTAGTGTAACAATGCCCCAGATTTTTATATAGGGCTGGAGCTGCCTGAAGTTGGTGCTTCCTTTCTGCTTCCAAGTTTCAAAATGAAAAGTACCTGGAGAAGGTCGGAGCACTGGAGCAAGGCCTTGCCCAGGTCCTCCATGGCCGACTCCACCTCCGAGATGCCCATGCTGCTGATGACGCGCTCCAGGCGGGCGGCGCGCGGCTCCAGGGTGGCCAGGGGCAGCAGCCAGACGCGAATGGGCACGGCCAGCTCGCCCTTCTCGCCCAGCATGTTGGGCAGCGCGTTGTAGACCTCCACGGCCTCCTCGAAGTTGGTGGGCAGCTTCTTGAGCTGGTAGTCTCCGTAGAAGGTGCAGCTGAAGGTCTTCAGCTCCTCGCGCTCGGTGGCCGAGAACTTGGCCACGGCGCCGTCCCAGTCGAGGGACAGCTGGGGCACCTTGCGCAGCGCGGCCTGCAGCTTGGCGTCCACCTTGCGCTTGGACTCGGCCGACTGGGTCTGCTTGTCGAAGACGAAGAAGGCCTGGGCACCGAAGAGCACCGCCACCACCACGTGCGTGGCTGACTTCTGCTCAAACACCTGCGGGTACTTCACCTGGAACGCCAAGAATGAAAAGTGAGTCGGACACAATCACACTAACCTAATGCTATCGGCTATCAAAATTTTACTGAAGAAAAAAGAAGGACTATTATGATACTACATTATTACTTTAAACCCTTAAGACAGGGCATTATAAATGAGCTGTTACCAGAATGGCAATGACTAAGTCGTAATGTATTACTAAAGGCCCTGTGCACTGTCATAGTAGTGTAATACTATAGTAGTTAACTTTCAATGTCTATTACAGCGTGCCACAGGAGGTACGGCATGCATTAAGGGGATATAGTAATAGGTAAAATACTAACTAAATGCCATTGGAAAAAGAAGTAAGTCATACACAATAATAAGCAGTAAAATAAATGCAGTGTTGATTCACCACTTACAGAGTATGAGACCAAATACACTCTACTGTATAATGTCTATCAACTCTCTAAGTGTTGAATTAACATTTATTTTCACTGTGTACTAATCTAATGCTGTCAGTAAAATACAGTAATATCGGTAAAGTCAACAAACTAAATGCTGACGAAAAAACGGTATGAAATAAAACTAAATTATATCAGTCAGACAAACAAATGGGACTTGCCTGAAACATTTCCACATCTCATCATCATTCCCAGATTTCAGCAGAGGTGTCAAAATCCCAGTTAAAGTTTAAAATCATGTCGAAAATGCAAAAACTACAAAAATCGATGTTACTGGGTTTTTTTGTTTTGTTTTAAAAGGTTACGTCTTTCAAGCCAAACATGCAGTAAGCCATGTAACAGTGCAGTAACTCCATTTTGTGGTGAAAAGACATACGAATGTTATTACATGGAAGTGTCTCCACAACTTTACCTACAACACAGTTGTCCGACCAGAAAGGAAGCGTTAAAGCCTTTTTTTTCTCAGTTTACCAGGAGTTACTGCGTTCTTGTTTCGTAGGGCAGAATACACTCCAAAAGATGTTGAATTGTCTCTCTCTAAAGAGTTGAGTTTGCACTGCATTTTTTCCTGTGTATAATGGTATGTATGCTAAGTAGGGATGCACCGATACCGATACTGGTATCTGTATCGGCACCCGAACTGCTCATTATACTCGTACTCGTACTCGTCAAGCACTTGCCGATACCAGGAACGATACTGCTATTACCCAAAACATGGGCAAAATCTTGTCCCGTTCTATGGACTTGAAAGCAGCATGGGAAAAAGTGCCACATTTACTAACATTTAAATCTACATGGAAATGGACAATAAAAATATCACATCAATATCAAAAAAATAGTATGTACGTATTCACCTGGCCCAGGTGTGTCATGGTGAGCTGCTCGAAGCGCACCGTCTGGCCGTACTGCAGCGCGATGCGGCTCTGCAGCAGCGAGCTGGTCTGGTCCTTCAGGTACTGGGCCGAGCCGCACACCTCCACCAGGCCACCCATCACACTGGCCTTCAGCGAGGAGCTCATCTCCAACAGCTTGGCCTGCTCATTACATTACAATTACATTACATTGCATTGCATTATACTACATTACATTGTATTACATTGCATTACATGACATTGCATAGCATTACATTACATTACAATACGTTACATTACACTGCAATACATTACATTACATTACATTGCACTGCACTGCATTACATTACATTACATTACATTTGGCAGACGCTTTTTAACCAAAGTGACTTACAATCGAGGACCTAATCATAGCCATCATCACTAGCACATACAGCGCCGCCAGTTAGTATTGGCACCCCTTAATTTTATTTACAAAATGTGCAGTAAATCCATAAATAAATGAAAATATAAACAACTTTTACCAACAGGATCTTTTAATTGAATGTCCTAAGATATTTAGAATAGCAAAGTATTTTTTTCCAAATGCATTTTGTAATTTCAAGCAAAAACATGAAAAAGGGCATGTCCATGAATATTGGCACCCCTCCTTAACAGATTGGTCTCACACCATTAGACAGCAAAAGCAGCCTCCAAAGGTTTTGGTATTCATCTACGAGCTTCTTGCACTTCTCTAGTGGCATTTTTATGTGTGCATTTGGATGTGTGCTTTGGGTTTTTGTCTTGATGGAGTGAACATGATCTTCACCTCAAACCAAGTGTTCTTGCACATGATTACACATTTTCCTGTAAATTATGATACCTGTGATGCCTGTCATGATACCTGTGATATGGTCAAAGCCTCCAATACCTAATGCATCAATGGGGTGACATAATATCATAGATCTGACACCATGCTTGATTTTTGGTAGGGTGTCCTTTTCCTTAAAGACTTTCTTGCAGAATATGCAAACATGCTGTTTGTGTGCATCACTGAAAAGCTGTACTATTGCTTCATCTGACCTTAAAACATTCATAAAATGACTGTGCTTTCCCTGTATTCTCTTAAACAGACTTCAGGTGTTCCCTTTTATGACTTTCATGAAGCAATGTGGTCTGCCTTTGCCGCCAACCAAAAACTAAAACTTTGTGTAGTGTTTAACTTGTGATGCGTATTGCAAAAAACTTCCCTAAATAGTTCAAAGTTGACCTTCAGGTCTGTAGATGTTAGACCCTGTGTTTTGTCATTATTTGCGCCGACTTCCACAGACTTCTATCATCATTTCTTCCCTTAACCCCACATCCAAGGATGACCTTAACAGCTCCATGTTTGGCAGAATTCTGAATAACACAACATAGTGTTGGAAATGGTATACTAGGGTCTTTTAAGATGACCTTTTAATTATTTGGAGGTGTTGTTTTTGCCAATTATTGTATTTGTGGTGTCCTCAGGCAGCCCATCTGTCTTCACATTTGTCAAAGACGCACAAGATGTAACAGGTGGCTATTTAAAACACAAATATAAAAAATCCTTGCCTAATTCATGTCCTATGGGCAAAAGCAATTTGTCAAAGGTGATTCCCATTTGTTATCTACCATATTTGAGTCAAATTAGGTATCCACAATGATATCCAGTAAAGGGTGCCAATACCAGTGATTCCAGGAGCTTTACCTTCTTCAATTTTTTCCCTCTCGTAGTTTAGTATTCATTGCTGTTGATATTTTTTACATTTAGCATCAGCCACAAGCTATCTATAGAAAAATCATGGTTGACCTTATTATTTGTTGTATGGAGATATGTCCCATAATGTGCTTAAGCTTTAAGGGTGCCAATACTAACTGGCGGCACTGTATAAACTGCACCTGAAATATACAACTGCAGATGCTAAGTAAGGTTTTTTTTTCAAGTATGTTAGCACAGGGTTAGGTAGAACACACACACACACACACACACACACACACACACACACACACACACACACACACACACACACACACACACACACACACACACACACACATCATGCCATAGAGTCTGGCCCGGGACTAGGGCAGCTCAAGCATTAGTGTAGTAAATAGTCAGGAAAGAGAAGAGTCTCTACTGATACCTTCTCCTGGATGCTGTCCGACGTGCTGATGTTGAAGGTGGTGTTGGGCTTCACGTGGCTGTCCAGGTCCTTCTTCAGGGCTCCCGAGTCCCACAGCGTTACCCCTTGTAAATGGTAAATGGACTGCATTTATACAGCGCCTTTCCACTCCTTCCAGCACTCAAAGCGCTTTACATTATATGCCTCACATTCACTCATTCACAGTGTCACCCCTTGTAAATGGTGATGGGTGACAGTAAATGAACTACATTCACTCATTCACAGTGTCACCCCTTGTAATGGTAAATGGTGATGGGTGATGGTAAATGGACTGCATTTATACAGCGCCTTTTCACTCCTTCGAGCACTCAAAGCCTCACATTCACCCATTCACACTCGCATCCACACGGCAGTGGCTCCCACGCAGGGTACCACCCTGCCACCAGAAGCAATATGGGATTAAGTATCTTGCTCAAGGACACATTGATGGGTTAGGCAGAGTGGGGCTTCAAAGCAAACTTCTGGTTTCAGAACAGTCTCCTTTACCATCTTAGCCACGATTTCAAATTGCCGTTGATAAATACATTTCACCTTATTATAATAGAATAACAACAAAAAAAGAAGCAGAACATGGGTCTGTCCAAATCTAAGCCTCCAGGTCTCACATCATAATCAAGGAGATAAGCATATGGGGATTGCTTTATTGTGCCATGCTTAGCCATACTGTTTAGCATGGCTGTAGCACCCAAAGTCTGGGCCATATGCACACTGGGATCACATATGGAAATTACAGTGTATATCGGAAAGGCATATCATCCCGGAGGCAAATAGGTTTTTTGTTCTTCAGCATTTGTTTTTTTTGTTTTGTTTCGATTTCATTTTTCACTGTTTGCTTGTCAATGCTTGGAAGGCTTATAAGAGTTACTTCTCATTTCTAATAAGTGGGACCCTGTGTGTGTGTAACACAGTGACTGCTCAATAGCAGCTGCTGGGCACAGATAAGAAAAGGAAACATTCATTGTTGAATCCAAGGCGCAAGGGCAGATTTCTGCACAGGCCTACTGGGCTCAGGCCCAGGGGCCCCAAGAGTCATGGGGACGCTGAAGCCCGAGCCTCCATATTTCAGTCTCATACTGTGTTAACCCCTTAGTGCAGACAGAGCCTACGTTATAACCTTACTGTCACCAAAATGGTAATGGTTATGTCTTAATCTGTTACTTAAGGCTCTTGGTACTGTCATAGCAATGCTGTTATGATGTATTTTATATGAAGTATTTTCAGAATATAGTGAATACCGGTAGGCCCACCTGCAGTAAGAGGCCCCATCTGCAGTAAGAGGCTACGATTGCACTGTGAACAACACTGTATTTTCAATATTTCTCAGTGACAAATCAACACAAGGTCTCCAACATCAACCCCATATCTTTTGGTAAAAGGGCAACACCCATGGAGCGGGTGTCTTTTTCTTTTCTGGCCCAGGGGACCATGGCATCATAATCCGTCTCTGGCAAGGCAACAGAGGCGGAGCTATAAAGGGCGCGAGCAAGGCTTCCTGTATTTATAGAGGGGGCCCTATTGTGCCCTTCGCAGGCCATATGGGGGGCCCTATCAGTGTTTTGGTCAGCAGCCCAAGTGCATTGTTCCGCCACAGCAAGGCGAGCTTACTGCTCTAATGTCGCCTACTCACCGGGGATGTAAGAGTCATTGCGACAGTCATAGAGCATTCCAGCATACAGGGGACGACCCAAAGCTGCCATCTCAATCCACTGACGGTCCATCTGTGAATAATAACAATAAAAACACTATGTATAGGCCAACAGTGTATGATTTAAAAAAAAAAAATCAATATTATGTCAATTGGTTTGACAGAAGTGCTGCTCATTTGCAAGCGTGGAGTTTGCATGTATACTAATTTAGGCTACTAATAATGATTTACTTTACTGTTTCTTTCATGAATCCATAATACATGGATTTGTTTTAAAATTTGAAAGTGGAGTTTATATGTATAGTATTTATGAGCAAGTATAGCCTTAGATTGAAAACAATTATATTGCATTGCATTACACTTGCAGTAGCAGACCCTTTTAACCAACTAACGGTTATTTAGGCCTAGGGTCGATTACCGTCCCTGCCTGGAGGAATGTGAGATTAGGCCCCTTACTCAAGTCAAGGGCACTTCAGCCATGGGTGAAGGTGCGCTGAAGGAGACCAGCCACATTATTTCAACTGAAAGGTAGGACTTGTAACCTTTCCATCCCTAAATGTGTTCATAACACATTATATATCTGATTGTATCTACATATGGTGTATTATAACTAAGGTTGGGGTTAGACGTAATATGTTGTATGTCTTCCATTCTTCACTTACCCCTCCTGGTGAAATTAGATCGCTACATCACATGTTACACATAGTAGATTTTATACATGCATGACAGCAAAGTTGAGCATAACCTAATGTAATCAAGGGATAATGCTGTGTCAACACTGTCTGTGTTTGAGCTGTGATTAAAAAGAATATGGTACGCACCTTTTTAATAGCTTAATTTTGAGAGAAGGTGGATCTTCTTTTAGCAGGTTGTCACATAAGGTTCTCAGAGTTGAAATGGACAATGCACTGTGTCTGCAAATGGCACATCTTCTTTGAAACAGCACGAATGTACTCTCACAGTCACCATGAAGCAGCAAATTCATATTTCCCAATCTCATCCTTTTCTGCTCAGAGGTTTTGCAATTGCAAGCAAAAAAACCTCGCCTTCTTTATATGCCTATCTTTATATCAGAAATGGTTGAGGCCATCACAAAAACTTTTTTTTCTATCACAAAAACTTTCTTCGTTTTTGGTCTGGTTCTCATATGCTAAATTAACTGTGTGTAGCCATTTACTTCAATCCTAAATGATAAAAAAGACAAACATTACATCACAGAAAAAAGTGTCTCAAAACTATGATGGCTTGTAAACAAACAAATTATGAATGAATTAACAAATAAATGTTAGTAAGAAATAAGGAACACATTTCAGAATTATGTTCATTATCATTATCATTAAAACAACAGTACTCAGGCATTTAATTTGTGTGTTTTGAAGACCGTGTAGACTTGTCTTCAAACTCTTATCATGACACATCTCTGGCCAAAGTCTCGTAGCTAAATCCCTTACTCATGGCAGAGCCGCTGTTACAGCAAGATGCCCAGCTATGTCACATCACATCTTATATAGAGTATATGTAATGCAGCACTTAACTTGAATTAAATGGATGTAATTTACATTTAAACCTGAGGTCATAAACATGATCAAGTTTATCAGGGCATTTTTCAATAAACATTTTGCATGTGCAATGCATGATATAGGCTGGAGCTCACACTCTCACCAACAAACACTGTCGCAAAGGAGTGTGTGGGTATGTGTGTGTGTGTGTGTTTGTGTGTGTGTGTTTGTTTGTTTTAGTAACGCATTGTGTGTGTGTGTGTGTGTGTGTGTGTGTGTGTGTGTGTGTGTGTGTGTGTGTGTGTGTGTGTGTGTGTGTGTGTGTGTGTGTGTGTGCACAGCATGAGGACAAGTCTGAAGAGCATGAGGTGACGCAGTCTGTCTGTGTGTGTCTATGTGCAAATGGATAACCAGCTGTGTGTGTGTGTGTGTGTGTGTGTGTGTGTGTGTGTGTGTGTGTGTGTGTGTGTGTGTGTGTGTGTGTGTGTGTGTGTGTGTGTGTGTGTGTGTGTGTGTGTGAACAAAGTGTCACTGTGCTGCGAGTCATCAGGGTGTCACCACAATGCACTGGAAACTGTATGGTTATTTTGCTGTTGTTACGAAAAACAAACAGTTACTCCCCTGAAATAACTATGAAATAACTATGAAATGAACATGAAATTACCACCTTATTAGCGATCCATAAAGTAAAGTGTTACCGAATCATCCCTTATTTACGTATTGAGCTGAAACCAAACGGGACGCATTTTGGTTAAAATGCAGGAAATTCCATCTAAGGAATCAATACATCAATGCGTAGCCTACAGCCAATCAATTAAGTGCATTTCATTTGTTGAAATCACTTGAATGATCAATTGTATTCAGTACTGAACTTGAATGAATGACATGCAGTGAAGTGATGCAACCTACAGAGGCATGACATGTACAATGTTAGAAATGGTTGTTGTTCTGACAAATTAACCTTTTTTGCTCCGCCCTTCTCAATGTGTTTCCCTTTACCAGAGGCTGGTTGGAGAGGAGGATGCCGGAGAGACAGATGGCTGATTGCGATCTGAATAAGTGGGCTGGCCTTCC
This sequence comes from Engraulis encrasicolus, assembly GCF_034702125.1. Classification (NCBI taxonomy): domain Eukaryota; kingdom Metazoa; phylum Chordata; class Actinopteri; order Clupeiformes; family Engraulidae; genus Engraulis; species Engraulis encrasicolus. The sequence goes on along the minus strand of NC_085862.1, from coordinate 24,538,785 downwards.
TGGGCTCACTCTCTCTTTCAGCGCGCCACGCTGGTCTTTCTCGCCGGAGCTCTCGCTGTTATCATGCTAAACTTGAACAAAAATAAATACATCATGTGAATCCGACGCTGCGGTATGGTCTCCCGTTTATGTGTTAGCTACCTCGAGCCAGGCGGTCTTAACAACAACCAAAAATAAAACCCTAAAAAGGGTATTCAATTAAATGTCACCGAGGGCCAGTTTTTCAAATTCCTCCCAGTAAAGGGGCCAAACATGGAATACGCATGTAGGCTATGTAACCACAGGCAATGTCCAAAGTGAGGGTGCGAAACAAGCGGATAACTTTCCAGACAGAAGTGATATTCACTTTTCTATTTCTTAGTAGATTTGATGGTCTATTATGAGACTATTTCAGATAAGATACCACTCTCATGTGCATAGGAAAAATATCCATAACCTGAAATGTTAGTGTTAGTGATCGCAAATTGTGCACAGACACTGATCGCACACATAGGCCTATTTGTTTTCATTTTGTTCTGACCTTGTGGGGGGCCAGAACCTCAAGGGCCGCATCTGGTCCCAGGGCCGCCATCTGAATAGCTCAGCCCTGCTAAAGGGTTTCTTGTGTGCACCTGAAACTTTCTGGTGCACTAGCACTGCACAAGAGGAAGCCTTCAGGATCCCAGTTAATCACACATGCCATCTTGGGCTCTGTAGTACACTGTAAAAAATAGCTGTTAATTTAGGGTAATTCTGCAACAGCATTCTACTGTTTTTTGAAAAAACAGACAACTACTCTGAAAATATTACTTTGAGTCACGTATTGAGCATAAGCAGTAAGTAATTCACAATAGCAGCATTGGCCGTTGCGGAAGCAACCAAGATATTTTAGGCAGCACCATTGAAACCCATTCATCCTCCACTTGTCCGTGATCACCATCAAGCTGCAATAGCCTACCACCTGAAGAACTTAAGTCATTCTCACTGGTTAAAGATTCTCTGATACTAACAAGCATTAAACAATTTCCAAAGAAACTACAATACTTAAAAAGTGTTTGATGCAGCACAGTATGATGATTTTCATCACTATGATTTTGATAGTGATGAAAGTGTGAATGGCTGAAACATTTTAAGAACTTGAACACTCTTGCAACAAGCAGACCCATCTAAACCAATCTGCTAATCAGTGCCTGGCCTCACCTGAGTAGGGCTGTTATGCCATTATTCAATTACGGCCTTCACCTGCCAAGGGCCTGATGACTCTGGTCACATGGTACTCTTGCACCTGTATATAAATCTGGACTATCAACACTTCAGTTGCTTGCCTGTCTGCTGGCTGGCCTGCATGGCACAGCATAGCACTTGCTTGCCTACAAGCTTGCTTACATGCTTGCATACTTTCCTATTTGTGAAAGCTTGCTTTGTGGCAATGTGCCTGCTGCAAATTAGGCATTGCTTTGAGAGCTAGCTTGTAGTGCTGCTTGTTTGCTGTGCTACTTGGTGCAAATTTCGTTTTTAAAGACTGACCAATGCTATATTCATCATTGGCTCATCAAGAGATACAGTAAAAAGCCCACCTCGCACATTGTCATTGTAACATAGCACTGCGTACTCTGAAATTGTATTCATGGCCACACTTTCAAAGGACCACCGCAAACCATTATCTCAATAAAGCATAGCGGCATAGTATCATGCTCAAGGCACTTCAGTCATGGTGAACGATGGGAGGGTGGGGTGGTAACATGGCCAGGGTACCACAGTTATGGAGAATGATGGGTGGGGTGGGAAGTTGCCATGGCCATATTCATGAATGCAACTATGACCCAGTATTTGCCTGTCATCTCACAGTACAATTCAACTTTTTAACTGAAATGTACTGTTATTTTACTTATACTACTGTATAAATATTGTAGAGCACTTTTAGTTTAACAATACTAATACTGTGAACGTTCTGTAGAGTACTGTTATTTAACAGTTCAATTGCTGCTGAAAAAATGTTATATACTGTGATACATTAAACAGCACTGAGCTGTATTTGATGTTTGGTGTGAAATAACAGTAGAATTACAGGTAGGCCTAAATATAATTTCCAGTAACTGCCGTTATTTTGCAGGGGAATTTTCTTACAGTGTAGGAGACAGAGGACAGATGAACAAACGGATTCAAAATAGATTCAACATGGGGAAAAAACTGTAAAAACCACAGAGAATTAACATAGCCTACAGGTGTAACTAGATCTAGATAGAAACAAGGGATAAGACGAGGCAGGTAGACAGAAGCAAGCACAGCCCAAAGATGAGGCATGTAAATCATCACCATAACGGATTGGACAGACCAAAAGTCAAGAGGTGGACTAGCTCAAGACAGCGAAAAGGTGGAAACACAATGTCGATCCAGGATTCACCAGGTACCAAGTCGGAAAAAAACAACAACAAAAGAAACCTGACAGCTTATACACAAAAAGGTGGAGCATTACAGTACAAAAGCCATTTGGGAATATTTACAGTGTTCCTAATATTTTAATAGCAGAGACATGTCAACAGGTGGCGCCACATCCTCATTACAGTGTCATCAACACTAGACCGTCTCATAATGACTGGGCATATAAATCCTAAAGATTTATGATTCTACATCATTAATAATCAGCCTACCACACAGAGCGTTTAAGTGCCGATGCTGTATGGACAAGTATGGACATTTGTACAACATAAACATGCATGTGTGTGTGTGTGTGTGTGTGTGTGTGTGTGTGTGTGTGTGTGTGTGTGTGTGTGTGTGTGTGTGTGTGTGTGTGTGTGAGAGAGAGAGAGAGGGGGGGGGAGGGGGGGGGGGGAGAGAGAGAGAGAGAGAGAGAGAGAGAGAGAGAGAGGGAGGGAGGGAGAGAGAGAGAGAGAGAGAGAGAGAGAGGTCGGGGGGGAATTCCATCTGTTTAATCTGTCTCTATGAGTAGCCAAGATATTGCAGTGTAGTGCTGTATCTTTATAGTCCTACTTTATAGGCCTATTAGCCTTGTGACTTCTTACAGTCACAGGTAGGCTACATAACAGATTGTTGACAGCACTGAGTCACATCGCAGCCTAGGCTGGTCAGAAGTAGGATTGCTTCACATTAGATTTAAATACTTTTCAGAAAGCCGCTCTGACAACGGTAAGTGTGTTCTTCATTTTATAATCCAATATATTTTTGTTAAGTGGGTGTGTTTTTTTCTCTCTCGATATTCTCAACTGTTCCGACTTCATCTGACTGAACGGCTTCCTCTACTGATAACTTGGTGAATGTTTGCGCAGTTTGAGGCTATATAGATACTCTTTACATAGTTTTCAGTAGGATACCACTGACACCATTGTATTCTGTTTTAAAGGATGGCCTAATATTACATAGATATCAGTAACCTCCACAAACTGCCTACCTATACCTATACCTTACGGGGGGGAAATCATCATACAATAAGAAAAGGAAAGAATGAAGTGAGGTAGGATCTATATTATCATACCGTACCCTTTAAAAATGATTGTGCTAAATCACCTTATACTACGTTGACAACAGGTGGGTACAGTATAGATCGTAGTTGTACTCTATGTAGCGGCTAGCCTATCATTCACTGTGCGAGTGGAGGCTAATGGAAGCTGACTTGTTGTAGTGGTATGTCTTCTCACTTGCATTATGTGAGATAGTTAACAATTACTGGCAATTTGCCAAATAGTTGTTGACAACTATGTCTATATCCCTGGGGAATTCGAGACGATTCGTGTAATGAATTGTTGAGAGGGGACCATTCGAACAAAACGTTGGACCATTAGTAGAAGGCATGGGGCGTTTCGTGCAGTACCTGAGGATTTTTCGTCGAAGACCTAAGGACGTTACGTTCAACCCATGCAGACCTTTCGTTTAACTGGGCAGATGTTTAGTTTAGTCTGCCTATTTTATTAGCCTATTATTTTTATATTTTATCAAACTTGTGTGCCTACCACCACAATGCAATGAAAACAAAAATCGAACCGTGTAGAAAGTGCGTGCGTGCGTCTCTATTTTTTTTAAATTAATTTTTCATTTTAGTTCAGTTTTTTATCAAGGCCATTTCATAGCCTATTTAATAAATATACTATATCGTAGCGGACTGCCTCTGCCTCCTCCGGAGTGAGATAGCAGCGTTACCCCCTGTGCACTACATCTGTCTATATATATATCTGAGTTATTTCTAATGTGTTGGTTACTGATTTGTATTCATTTTTGGAAAGGTAAAGGCAGTCTTATTGTTGCCTAGCTGGCGCCCATGTCATAACTTAAAACAGTCGGTTGCACCGCCGCTACAATACCGACGAAATGTTTTAAAATGTAGGCTTACAACAGTAATTTAAAGGTAAGGGATAATGTATTGTCCCACATGACTATAAGAAAATATTGCCTATACGGGACGAATAAGACCCCCGATGCCGAAGGCAGAGAGCTGTTATTCCGCTCCGAAGGAAATATATTTCCGTAGTCATGTGGACAATACATTATCCCGCTTATCCCGCCTTTACCAACATTAGAAAGCATACACAGTTAACCAGTAGTTTATAGTAACAGGTTTATTGCCATTTTATAGCGTGCGCAAAGAAAGATAGAAAAGAAAGATGTAAAAAGATATAAAAAGAAAGAAAGGAGTCGCACACTGGAGCTGAATGCAGAATCAAAAGCTGCCATTTACAATTGTCCTAAGACGTCAAACTGGTCCTGGATTAACGCATCACTGTTACGTTATTTGTTCTACTGTACGCATCTAGGCCTATATTCGTTATAAAAACAGATATCTTAGAATGAAGTCTTATGAATGGTCCACCATGCTTAATTCCATAAAGCATGCCAAATGAACTTGAAAGAAATGCGAAATGAAAACAGCGTGTCAATGCAAGCTCTTTTTTTTTAAATCATAAATACAGTATGAAATAGTGATGTGAGCTGTTCCAAATTGAGAACAAGCGCACAAGTCTGCAAACAAGGGTTTTGCAAAAGTGCACTACTAAAAATAAGACAAGATATTCGTTGTGATGATCTGAGTTATTTCTAATGTGTTGGTCACTGATTTGTATTCATTTTTGGAAAGGTAACGGCAGTCTTATTGCTGCCTGACTGGCGCCCATCTCATAACTTAAAACTAAAGTCGGTTGCACCGCTACAATATCGACGATTTTTTTTAAATGTAGGCCTACAACAGCTTTAAAGGTAAGGGATAATGTATTGTCCACACGCAGTGGTAGAACGCAGGTATACGGAGTATACCCACTTCTAAATTTTAGGGGATTCAGTATACCAACTTAAAATTGATTGATCCATTATTTAGAATGGCATAAATATATACAGTATACCCACTTCAAAAAATGCGAGAATATACAGTATACCCACTTCAAAAAAGTAGACTACACCTAGACTACAAATATTTTCCTACGGGGCGAATAACACCCCCAATGCCGAAGGCGGAGTGCTGTTATTCCGCTTCGAAGGAAATATATTTTCCGTAGTCACGTGTGGACAATACATTATCCCGCTTATGCCGCCTTTACCAACATTAGAAAGCATACATAGTAAACCAGTAGTTTATAGTAACATGTTTATTGCCATTTTATAGCGTGCGCAAAGAAAGATAGTTCGTGGAACGCTCATAATTTAAAAAGAAAGAAAGGAGTAGCACACTGGAGCTGAATGCAGAATCAAAAACTGTATTAAACAAAGCCGAAAAAAGTAAATAAAACCGACAGACAGGGGACAAACGTTTCGGTCAGCCCATCATCTTCCTTTTCTTCCTTTTCATACAGCTCTTGGAATTACGCACCGAGCAATACGCTCAGGATATGACATTGGCGCGGACGCCACCCCACCATTACGCGCATAATTTAAAAAGGTTAACAAGCAACAGAGTTTGGCTACTTTCTAACTTGTTACAGCCACATTGCGCTTCAAACTGTTTGCAGGCTGCCTCGTTCACTGCGCGATATCTACTAAACTCGGGTTCATAACAGGATCATTTCTATCTGATCTGCGACAGTATTCCAGAAAAAAGCATAGACAACCACTGATGTGCGCCCTGACCATCATTAGCTATCTATCGATCCTGCTACAGGCTGAACACTTTGAGCCGGATGGTTGGCTGGAGGAGGCAACGCTAGCCTAAAGAGTAGGCTACTTCACCCTTAAGGAAACTATCAAGGAACTCCTCACTTGTTACTCACATACTAGTGTTAATAAAATATGTCACGACAGCGGCCGGCGGACAGTGACAGTTTGCTTTCTTGAAATAACAACATTCGGACAATAGTGTAGACTTGTGCGCTACACGCTGGGGTGGGGCAGGGCTGCTGTAGGTATCCATTGCGCGCGGCCCGGTCGCTTTGGGAACTGTGTGTAAGTTGCATTTGGGTAGGCTATTGCGCGTGTTATAGTTGATTAAGTAATTGACGGGCCAACGTCCGGCAGCAGTGGCTGAGTGTGTAACTTAACTTAACTTAACTTTTGTAGGCTACTATCGTCCGAGTGTCTCCAGATTGTGATTATTTATTCATTTATTCAAAGACGATAGCAGTTTACAGACGCTGCTGGTTGCATGGATATTGTGGTGGTTTTCCCTCCTAATTGTATTTTATGAAATTGTAAAAATAAAACTACCATAACCTTTACTCCCGTTGTCTGTCGTTCCTGAATCGTGGTCTAAATTTCACCTCTTACAATAGTGTCCAGTCCAGTGAATGATCCTGCATCCATGGCTAATTGGATAAAGCATACTAAGTGGATTTATCACATGTGAAACGAGAAGGCAGAAAGTGCAATTAGTTAATAAATGAAACAGTGTACAGGTCAGTGCTGGTAAAAAAAAGAGTTTTAATGACTTGCACAAAGTTGATGCTCGTTTGGTGAACTTCAAAACCTGCGCTGTATTCAATAAAAGCTGGGCATAAAAGCTGCATTTTTGTCGAGTAATGTCCATTTGAACCTCACGTGAAAGTAACGGGGATTGTGCTGCACTTGGTGGATGGAGCTGATATTACGCACATAATTCTACTGAATAAACATCCAACTGCGACCCAAACGGTAACTTGTCGTGGTAGTCTATGTCGAATATGCCTTAATTTGGCTGTTTGCTATTCGCCTCTGGCATCATCCGAGCATGTGTAGTGCGAGACGCCATTATGACCGTTGCGCGTAAATATTTGCAAGAAGATGGGGCCGTCAAACACAGTAGGCTATGGATACTTATTTAACGACTTTAATGAAGATGTCATGTAGACTGTTTGACGGCCCCTTCCATAGGACAGCATTCATCCATCTATCCATCCCTTCCTCATCTTTACGCGCAACGGTAATACAGTGGAATCCGCTTATAGTGGTCACGGATATAGTAATCAACCGCTTATATAGATCAAAAAGCTTGGGACAGAATCATTTCTATACAAATGCTGTTTAAATAATTCGTTTACAGTGATCAAAAATCCGCTTATAATGTTCATTTTTGTCATTTTATGAATGTAAACATGTGCAAAAAGTATTGAAAAACTCAGTGTAGCCATTTCATTTTTTACTCCCGCGATTCCTTTCCCGACGTCTGCTTCTGTATATGCCAGATAGGTTGTAAGGGTATTGCGCGAGACTCAACTCGCCACTTTTCCGGGTGGTAGCCTACTGTAGCCTACTCTAGGGGCGCCAACCGAGGAGTGCAAACTCCATACAGTGAATGGGCTGCGCTCTCCCGACAGCACCCCAGTGAACTGCAGGCATGGCTCGACTGAGTGGGGACGCAACCTGTTTACATAGAAACTCTCTGGTGATGAGGCTGTGTACACATGCTTCTGTCTCGCTAGCCAATGTAGCCTAACGAGTTAACACCGGGCAGCAAGCACGTGAATCATGTCTCTCTTATTCTGGGAATGAAAAACATAGGCTCTTCGAAACGTATGAAAATTGACCAAAAACGAGCAAACGAGATGTTTTGGCGAAGCTTGGCATTCCTCAGGCTACCTTGTGTTTAAACTGCAACAGCTGTACAGGCTGCGTCTCCCCACGAGTCCCTCCCACTCCCCCTCGCCCTTCTCATCTCTCCTATGCCAGCAAGCCCAGCGCGACTTTCCCAATTCCAACCAGTTCTTTGCGTGGCTTTTTTTAAACGGTGTCCAAAAAAAAAAACACGTTGTAGGCTACTACTGTACAGCAGGCTATGCAACAGTGTGTTATTTATCGGCGTGGCAATTTTAAGTGCGCATTTGCGGCGTTTTGCATGCATAACCTGAATCACACTGTGCAGAAACTCGCCAGAAAACGTTTGTGGAATGGGAACTTTACAAACTTATTTGACATCATAAGAGATGACGACCCGTGCGTGGTCTATGCTTTGAAATGCATGTAAGCCTCGTCTTTCTCAGCGCTCATTTTTGCCAGACAGGCAGAGACAAAAAAAGGGGTGAAATAATACAAATTCGGTTTTAGTAATCAATCGCTTACAGTGTTCAAATTGGCTCGGACAAACGTGACCACTATAAGCGGATTCCACTGTAATAGCCATTACTTTTCTTGTAGACGTTGCGGTAATATTTTATTCATTATCGACTTATTTCAAGCAGCATTCCACTGTCCACTCTGCGTGGCCCTGTTGAAAGGGTTGCCTTGTCTATGCGGGAAGGGGGATCCACTGAACACGGCAGGTCATTTGCATGACAAGACTTCATGCCCATTAGCGAACACTTTGTTCTCAACAACTTCCCATTAAGAAATGTGTATTCTGAATGTGTTTGTCGCCGTTTTCAGCAAGCCTGGCGTCGCCATGAGGACCTGATGTTTTCCACAGAAAACATGCATGGTTGCCACCACTTAAAAAGGTGCTTGGAGAGGAGGCAAAACTGGTACAATTTAGGCTGCATTAAAGCATACACGTTAGCTTTCACGTTGTGCAATGGATGGAGAAAAGTTTGGAATCGCTCCCTCTCTCTCCCTCTCCTGCTCACACACACACGCGCGACGTAATTCTCTGCACTCTTTGCAAGACTCTACTGTCACTTGACTCGTCTTATTGGATACCAGCCAAAATTGTAAGCTAGATAGCCAATAGTTTCGATTGTGCTGCTTGGACTGGAGGTATTTAAACTGCTAAAATTTAGGCTGCATTAAAGCATCCGCACGTTTCAACTTTCACGTTGTGCGATGGGTGGAGACAACTTGGGAATCGCTGTAAGTTAGAGATTTTTTTTAAACATAGGCTGGCAAGATGTAAATTACCTGCACTGCTTGAAAAAGACGATCGACTATGTGCCTCAGGCATCTTAAATACTAAAAACTAATAGGCGGATGGCGGGTGGATTCGGTTTTGGAAATTGGAGAAAAAACATTAGGGCGGGTGGATAGCAGGTGGATTAGAAATTCTAAGAAGCGGTTGCGGATGAAATAATACATCCACCGCGCACCTCTAGGCCTTCTACGCACGTAGGTATATTCCAGACCTACAGAAGACGGTAGCTAGAAGCGTTCATCTAAAAAGTTACCGGAAAGTCAGAAAACTCGCTGCATGACAACCAAATGTGCTCAGTAGACGCACGCTGCCCTGATTCAAAGCGACAAGGCTGTGCTTGGTCCCGCCTCTCTGCCCGCAGCTGGGGATACTCAAATACTGTTCCAGAAATGTAAGGAGTAGAAAGTAACATAGGCCTACAGATATTTGTCAAAAAATGTAACGGAGTAAAGTAACGGCGTAAAAGTGAAAAAAAGCTTCTCAAATATTGTTCCAGAAATGTAAGGAGTAGAAAGTAACCTAGATAATTGTCAAAAAATGTAACGGCATAAACGTAAAAAACCGACAACATACCAGTTAAAATGAGTAGGCCTAAGTACATTTTATTTATGAAGCACATCTGAAAACAGCACAAAAAAAAACAGTTGATTTACATACTAGATTACTAGATACTAGATACATTACTAGAGAGAGAGAGAGAGAGAGAGAGAGAGAGAGAGAGAGAACGCGCTCCTATGCCGTGTTAATATAGCGATTTCACTTCTCTCTCTTGCTCTTAGTGTTTTTGTTTTTGTTTTACTGTAGCCATGGACTTAACACGGGTGCAGGGGTTCTATAATGTTTTCCGACACTGTTTTTCTGCCTCATGCGCGAACTATTGATTGTCATTCAGTTTGTGCCATTATTAGGACTATATGAATCGCGGGTAAATCAGTTTTACCACATATTTAGACTTCGAACAAAAGAAATAGGCCTAGGACACACGGGAATAATAGGATATAAAATAGGCAGCCTGACTGGATCGATGGACGATTTCCAACAATAAAAGACAGGAAAGAAACAAAATAGGCAGCTACCAGCTTATTCAATTAATAAAACTATAGCCCAAGAACATTGCCTCGCCGGGCAGAGAGAGAGAGAGAGAGAGAGAGAGAGAGAGAGAGAGAGAGAGAGAGAGAGTGCGCGGTCCTATGCAGTGTTAATGTAACGATTTAACTTCTCTCTCTCTCTCTTTACTGTAGCCATGGACTTAACACAGGTGCATGGGTTCTGTAATGTTTTCAACACTGTTATATGCTTAGTGCTCTGGCTCATGCGCGAACTTTGTTGTCATTCAGAATCAGAAACATCAAAGTGTCGGCAGACAGCATTCTCTTGTTGCTGGTGCTTCGCATCTAAAAAGTTACCGCCCAAGAACATTGCCTCGCCGGGCAGAGAGAGCGAGAGAGAGTGATAGAGAGAGAGAGAGAGAGAGAGAGAGAGAGCGCTCCTATGCAGTGTTAATGTAACGATTTAACTTCTCTCTCTCTCTCTCTCTCTCTCTCTCTCTCTCTTTACTGTAGCCATGGACTTAACACAGGTGCATGGGTTCTGTAATGTTTTCAACACTGTTATATAAGCCTAGTGTTCTGGTTCATGCCGAACTTTGTTGTCAAAAAATGTAAGGGCGTAAACGTAGGCTAAATTGTCAAAAAATGTAACGACGTAATCGTAAAAACAACAACAACATACCAGTAAAAACGAGTAAGTACATTTTATTTATAGATTTACATGTTTAAATCAACAAAAAACAAAACTTAACAGCTGATTTAGGCCTATTTAAATAGGCTAGACAAAGCCGTTAAAATGAACATATTTAAATAGACAAAACCGTTAAAATGAGCATTAAAAAAGCTGATTCTAAGAAAACCCGCATTAAAAAAGCTGATTTACATTTCTAATATAGGCAGACTGAAGGGACCTTTAGTTGAAACCTAAGGATCTTTAGTTCAATTTTAAGGACCTTTCGTAGGCTTTTGCGGTAGACGGACCGTCCTCGACTAAAGATCCCCTGCCTTATACTAATGGTCCAACGTTTTGTTCGAATGGTCCCCTCTCAAGAATCCATTCGACGAAAAGACCTGTACCCTCCCTGGGTGCGAAACTGCTACCACTTTCATTTTTTCTTGCCTACATGAAACATGGTGTATCTTCTATGGCAGTGTTGTAGTATAGTATTATACATGTTAAGTGTTGACCCTGATTTAACAGTGTGTGGGTTTGGCGTAAGTGGAGAGGTAGACTGTTCCAAAAGGTGGGAGCAACAACACAGAAAACACTGTCACCAAAGGTCCGTAGCTTGACAAGCTGATCCTGGTGTAAGACTCAAGATAGAATGCCTATTGCCTACCCAACAAGCAAGGGCTTACCAATAGTAATAATAATAATAATAATAATTGTATTTTTTATAGCACTGTATCATACAAGGCATGTAACTCAAAGGAAAAAACATCATTGTTAGAGATGGATTTAAAAGAAGAGGCAGAAATAGCAGGAAGGCAGAGGAAGAAGAGATAGATAGAGATTGTAGAGTCATAAGGTCAACGTAGGTTAGGACCAGGATTCTTAGATGCGTAAGGTCCATAGTGGCTGGGCCTAGCATAAGTCATAGAAAGTCACACAGAGATTGGGCGCTCAGATGCGGCCCCTGGTGGCATCAGGGGTGAGGAAAAACTCCCTTTCGCTTGAATCATAGTTTGTAGGAGGGGGGGGGGGAGCTCAGTGAGGTCTGAGAAAAAAGAACCCTATAGTCAGGAAGAAACCTCAGACAGAGACCAGTGGCCACCTAGGGGAGCGCCCTGCCAGGGCTGGTTGTGAGCAGTAAGGACGCTGCGGCAGCTGGGACACTATGACGCCAATGAACGTGTAGCACCATAATGCATGCCGTTCAACAAGTGGAATGCTGTGGTCGTTGAAAAGACTTAACTTCCAAAGCTTTACACTACAATGATATCACGCAGGGTCTTTAGTAATAAATTCCGACTTGTTCATCGCCATTCTGGTAACAGCAAATTCATGACAGGGGCTGTGTCCTGATGGGTTGGTGCTGATGGGTTGTCGTTGATGAGTTGTTGCTAATTGAAGTTGCAACAACGCCCAGTGTTGCGCCACACTAGACAACACAATCTCATCCCATCTCATCAATTTCTGATTACCTTTCAGTAGATTGCAATTTTTGACGTCAAGGGCATACCAGTCACATGACGTCACATGTTGACTAGGTGTCCTAAACCGAGAGTAAAAAAAAACGTCTTTGATCATGTCAGAGTATCTATGACTGCCTTACTGAAATTGCTGCTTTCTTTTTTTATAGCTTTTTTAATAGCTTTTTATCTTTATGCGGATAGGGAAGTTTAGAGAGAGAGAGAGAGACAGGAAAGAAGTGAAAGAGAGAGTTAGGGAATGATTGGAACATGACCCAGACCAGATTCAAACCCTGCAGCAATGTTGTACGTGCAGTATATGATACGTGCATATTGCCGTGCTCAGGGGGCCTCTTAAATTGAGGATAAAAAAAACATCATGGAAATAAATACTGAATTACATGGCAACACATATGGCCTATTTATTAGTTAGTAGAATACTATCATTATTATTATTGTTATTATTATTATTATTATTATTATTATTATTATTATTATTATTATTATTATTATTATTATTCAATTATGAGGGTGGCCTCATCATTTGATGATCAGAGGTCTTACATTTCCCTGTGTTATCGATACTAATGGACATGGTGCAGTTACTATGACAGCAGTTAAACTGAAAAGCGGAAGAAACCTGCTCACACGTTCACCTGTTAGGTCTACTCGTTCTTCATTACCAGGCCGAAACTCAACCCGAAACTTTTGTGGGTGAATAAATAGGTAAAAATGTGAAGAGTGTTGTCCTTTACTTATTCAGCAATGAAACTGAAGAAAAGTGAGTTCAAAGCTGTCATAGGCCTATTTATTGTCAAGTCAGACAGTCATAGACATAGGGCTTTATGTAGAAAGAGATTTAGTGCCAAGGCAAAGGAGGTACATTCAAAAGGAGCGTCCATTCCACTTAATTTATTTTTGAGCCTGATGTTTTTTCCTGATTTTGAATAGCCTATGTTGATAGGATTTTTTTTCACATTGCATGATGACAGTGTTACAGTTAAAAGGATATTTTGCCCATGATTTGATCGTTTTGATTTCATTTGGGGTTCTGCCCCATCTGTCCAGGTGTGCCAGGTGTGCATTTCACATTTTCTTTTCCTTTTTAAACGCTCTCTGCTCTGTCCATTTATTTCAGATGTTGTTACCTGCATTGATCCTGAGCTTGGTGCTGCAGGGCGAAGTATCTTGCTTTAGTAGTGGAAGCTCTCTTAAAGTACCATACTGTGAAACTATGGAGGTCCAACATTTCTTTCAGACCGAACAGACAGACAAGAGAGACTTTACTTTAACAATCTATAAAAACGGCATAGAAGAACTCCCTCCTGATCCATTTGATCTACACCAAGATGAATTTGTGGAAGGTAAGGCAAAAAAAACCCTGTCGTTCCACTTGAGACATTACAGTTGACTGTGTTTACGGAAAGTGTGTTTGGGCGTGCTTCTCAAGGTGATGGGAGTCATGCATGGGATATCGTGGGTAGTCACAGTTAGTTAGTTAGAAACTTTATTGTCCCTAATGGGGAATTTTTGTCAGCAGGTAAGGTACACATCAGGCAGGTTGTATTGCCTATGACATGATAAAAACAAAGATTTAACACATAAAATACACATTCACCCAGATATAACAGACATGACATAACAATAGACAGGACAGGACAGGACGAACTATTCAACAGTTCCACTCAACTTTCAACTTCAACTTCAGTGGTGTCACACAATGACCAAATGCAATGGTGTGCAAAAACGCTGGACTTCTGCATCTGATTTCACCTGGATTGCATAAAAAACTTTGTGAGACGTATAACTACCGTACATTCTGTGAATGGAGTGTATACAACATTTCTGCGTGTGTGTGTGCGTGTGTGTGTGCGTGTGTGCGTGCGTGTGTGTGTGTGCGTGCGTGTGTGCGTGCGTGTGTGTGCGTGTTTGTGACAGTGTGGCTTGGCTTGAGACATGCATACATGTGATTTTGTTACTGTGTGTGTGTATGTATGGGGGGGGGGTCTAGCTAGCTGTTAATATTTTTCTGTCGTGTCAGAAATTTCTGCTCTCTTTTGCAGTACACATAAATTCAACCACAGCTGGCTTTCGAGGATTCATGTTAAACTTCCGGAATAGTGACGGACTCATTGTTGGCTCTTTTGTCAGCTCAACTATTGACAATGAATATATCGTTCCCTTGGACTGTCGCGGATCCCGTGTACGTGTTTTAATTGAGTCATATTATTGATGATCTATTTTGATGATCTATTGATCATTTTTTATTTCACCACCAAATCAAGTTTTTTTTTTACTTTGGCTGTCTCCCAAATATTTGTGAGATGACTTAATGTTGGTATGTCTAGTCAAATTTGTGTTGTTTTCTGGGTGCAGGACACTTTGACCCAGCGTGATAATAGGGAAAAAATTTCCATCTCTGCTCATTGGAAAGCTGGCACTTCTGGCACCTTCACTTTCAGGTAATGCACAGTAAAAGTCAATAGCCCAATAAACCTTTCTGCATTCATTACGATCAGTAAGGATAATTATGTTTGGCTTTTTAACAATGCTGCAATGTATGCCCACTATGTTAGATTCCTCCGTCTTCTTCAACTGAGGTGATTTAACTTGATTTGATCATTAAGAGTTACTAGTTTACTCCATCTTACATAGGTTACTGTATACATGGGCTCACCGTGTTTGTAAACACGATATTGTGAGGAGGGGCAAGACATTGGCAGCCAACCTCATGAGCTAAATTTTTGACCGACAGCGGTTTACAGCAATCAGAGGTTGAGTTGTGCGCAGTTAGTTTTGCGCTGTCTGGGGAAATCAAAATTGTAGAATCCATGTATATACAAAGAATATACATCTCTGACAAGGGGCGAAGGTCAGGTCCTTTATGGGAAACAGTCAATAGGGGACGTTTTGAGTCAGTTTTGAGTCAAATCCGCCATTCTGGAATGAACAGGCAGTCACGTCAGAGAGAGTAGAGAGACTTAAATACTTAAAGAATCTCTGGTCATGTATGCCACTTTGTTATGAACAGTAGCCATGGCAACGTTCTTTGGCCATAGGAAAGAGTGCGGCTCTAATGCTAATGTTAGCATAATATGGCTAGCTACTTTGGCAACTTTAGCCTTATAGATAACTAACTGCTGCACTGATTGTGCCAAACACACATGAGATGGTATAAGCATTCATAAATGAAGAATTTCCTATAGCTACATACATTTATTTTTTACCATATTATGTAGAAATCCTGTACACAGTAATTTGTCCGATATTCATTCCAGAATGGCTGCCACGCCCGAAAATCATGGGGCAGGATGTTGCTATGGGACGTTGTATTAGCCTTCGCTACTTGTTAGCTCCACCTTCTTTGGTATACAGCAGATTGTTACAGTGAATAATGAGTCTAATTAATAATTGGTCTCTGTATGGAAATAATTAGGATCCCCATTACACTGCCCTGTGCCAGACTGCCAGACAGCTTTTTGTTGCCTATTTTTTTTAAACCTCATGCATGACAAAGACAAAGGATAGGCTATGCTTTAATTTTATTATTTAATTGTTTCTTTGGGTGTGTTTTTAATTGCTTTCAGAACTGTAGTTATTGGACCAAATAACCACTACTGGCATCTTGCGAGTGAAGCCCCCCCAACCATAACTGCAGGTACCACTGTGCAGCAGGACTGACTATTGCACCCAGGGCTGGACTGGCCATCTGGCATAGCGGGCATTTCCCGGTGGGCCCCACACCCTCGTGGGACCCTATTTTCAGAAATGTTTTTTTTACATTTCTGAAAGTAGGGGCCCACTTAATGTGCAGGGCCCACCGGTGAGTCAGTTCTGCACGGCTAATTATGAGGAGGCCCTTTAAACGCTAACTTCCGATAAAAAACACTCACTCCTTTTGAAAATCGGACGGTCACTCCAAGTTGAACTCACATGCAAGGCTTCATAGTGGTGCGTCACCTCGCCTGGCTGTGTTTCCCTGTGCTTCCCAATTGACATAAACAATGCAGAGCCATGGGCAAATCACGAAAGCCTTTCTGTTGGTGCCCCTATAGTGCAGTACCATCCCGGGATGTGGCGACTCTAACCTTACACAATCTCTCTGCAGAGCAGGAGGAGCAGGGCTGGACTGGCCATCTGGCATACCGGGCATTTCCCTCATACCGGGCCCGCACCCTCGTGGGCCCCTATTTTCAGAAATGTAAAAATATATACATATATATATTTTTTATTTACATTTCTGAAAAAAGGGGCCCACGAGGGTGCGGGCCCACCAGTGAGTCAGTTCTGCGCCCCTAATTATTATGGCGGGGGGCCTTTGAGCCAGAAGTGCCCGGGTCCTATTTCTCCCCCAATCCAGCCGTGAGGAGGAGGGAGCCAATGAGAAACGGATATACGCGACAAACTCGGAAAACCTTCTTGTTTCTCCACAAGTCACCTTGCTGCAAAAGCGGCTTGAAACAACGCAACCAGAACGTTTTTTTAAACAGGACCAACGCGTAACACATTCAATAACAATGGGGAACACTGAACACGTGCCTGGGCCCTATTTTCTGCACCGCTAATTATGAGGGGGGCCTTTAAGCCAAACGTGCCCGGGCCCTATTTTTCCCCCAGTCCAGCCCTGATTGCACCCTCACTTGCATATTTAGGTCCGCCAACCAAAAAAAAACGGCTTTATTTTGATTAAAAAAAGCCAACCAAACAAGATTACAATCGACGTCCAATCCATTGACAATCAACTAACAAAATTGTTACAATCAACTTCTCACACCAGCAATTTTTGAGGCTGTTTCCCCATTCAGTTTGAGAGGGTTTGATGACTCTGGTCTTACTCACCTGAGATAGATTCCCTAAGGCGTCACCAAAAGCGCTGCCAAGTGCAAGGACTTCCTTAATGAATAGCTTTGTTTGCACTCACTGGTTTCTCTGACTGATTATTACTTTACTGAGCAGTTTTTGGTTTGCCATGAACAAAGAACCTCTGGTTTTAGAAAGCACTCGTAGACACATTTTGTGAGTGTGATTGCCATGACTTTGCTTTCACCCTATACAGCTACAACACACATGCCTGTCAGCAGTTCGCCAGCCACCACCGAGTCTTTCACCACTGATGACCACACTGAGACAGGTTGATGCATAACTAAAATACACTGATAAAGGTGTAAATGTACTATAAATCACATGGGGGATGGATGGATGGATGGATGCATGGATGGATGGATGGATGGATGGATGGATGGATGGATGGATGGATGGATGGATGGCTTGATTGATTCATTGATTCATTGACCTGAAATAGGTGCAAAAGGGTGTCACCAAGAGGTGAACAGAGGTGAACAAACGACTTCTAGGAAGAATCCAGGAAGCGTTCCATGACACATTTTGTGATTACTGACATAACTTTGCTCTCATTCTCAACAGCTACAACACACACTCCTGTCAGCAGTTCTTCAGAGCCAACCACCACAGCCAAACCAAGCACAGGTAAATGCAAGCATTACAAACCTGAGTAAAGGTGTAAAATGTGCTATAAATCACAAAGGGGATGGATGGCTGGATGGCTTGATTGATTGATTGATTGATTGATTGATTGACACCCTAGATAGCACACCCTACACATTGATAGCACACCCTACACATTGTGTGTGTGTGTGTGTGTGTGTGTGTGTGTGTGTGTGTGTGTGTGTGTGTGTGTGTGTGTGTGTGTGTGTGTGTGTGTGTGTGTGTGTGTGTGTGTGTGTGTGTGTGTGTGTCTGTGTGGGTCTACCGTCTCAGTTCTATTAGTCACTTTTAGTACCGGTGCAAACTATTCCACACACCACTGTTGCCGTGTATAGTCTTATCTCCACCAAAGACTTTAGGAGACAAAGCACCTCAGAGAGACCAAACAAGATTACAATCGACGTCCAATCCATTGACAATCAACTAACAAAATTGTTACAATCAACTTCTCACACCAGCAATTTTTGAGGCTGTTTCCCCATTCAGTTTGAGAGGGTTTGATGACTCTGGTCTTACTCACCTGAGATAGATTCCCTAAGGCGTCACCAAAAGCGCTGCCAAGTGCAAGGACTTCCTTAATGAATAGCTTTGTTTGCACTCACTGGTTTCTCTGACTGATTATTACTTTACTGAGCAGTTTTTGGTTTGCCATGAACAAAGAACCTCTGGTTTTAGAAAGCACTCGTAGACACATTTTGTGAGTGTGATTGCCATGACTTTGCTTTCACCCTATACAGCTACAACACACATGCCTGTCAGCAGTTCGCCAGCCACCACCGAGTCTTTCACCACTGATGACCACACTGAGACAGGTTGATGCATAACTAAAATACACTGATAAAGGTGTAAAATCCCCACATAGGGGATGGATGGATGGATGTGGATGGATGGATGGATGGATGGATGGATGGATGGATGGATGGATGGATGGATGGATGGATGGATGGACGGACGGACGGTCGGATGGACGGATGGATGGATGGATTGATTGACCTGAAATAGATGCAAGAAGGTGTCACCAAGAGGGCTGCCAACTCTGAACAAACAACTTCAAGGAAGAACCCAGAAGCGCTCTGTGACACATTTTGTGATTATTGACAACTTTGCTCTCATTCTCAACAGCTACAACACCCACTCCTGTCAGCAGTTCTTCAGTGTCAACCACCAAAGGTTTAGATAACCACACATAGACAGTTTGATGCAAACTTAAAAACGAGTGAAGATTTCATTAGACCTACTATATAACACATACTGTATGGTTGGCTTGCTTGCTTGCTTGACTGATCATGGTTGCTTGACTGATCACTTTAATCATGGCATTATTATAATCTTTTAAAAATATGTTTTCTCTACGGGCCGCACTGAGTGAGGAAGCGGGCCGCATGTGGCCCCCGGGCCTCCAGTTGCCAAACCCTGTTATAGACTATCCAGTTTATGTCAATAGACTATCCACCTTATAGCTCCCATGATACCATCTGTGAAAAAGGGGTGACACTTCCACTAAGTTACGGTACATACACACCAAGATATTCGTGGTCGCTTAAAATGTCCGGGTGCATTGCGAGTTCGAGAGGTTTGCGGGCTGCCTTTCACACTGCACAGTCAGCGTCCACATTCTATTGCACGTGGGCGTCCGTGCAGGAAAATAGACTCAAGTACTATTTTCAAGGAGCATCGCCGACATGTCTGGTCTGCCACTCGCGGGGTCGGACATGCGCCGTGCTTACACCGCGCTCCTGTGTGCAAGGCATGATCTGTTTTCATGTATTCTAACCATTTCGGAGTGATACCGGACACGTTAAGTGGACGTGCCGCGCTTGCGGTGTGTAAGCACCGTTAGGCCTGGTTATGAGTGACTCTCTGTTAGCTGTTGCAGCATTTTAAAAATAATCAATCATCATATTGTACATTTTTTTGGACCAAAGGCCATCATACTTGCATCTATGCTTCTGATGGCAGGACGGTATGCAAAAAGTGGCATTGGATAACATTTGACTCATATATGCAGTTTGCTTTAGTTATCTGTGCGGTGCAGCCAAGAATGAAGGAAATAGCGTGTGTTTCACACAAACATAGAAAGTTAGAAAGTTAGAACTTAGAAACTTAGAAAGTTGCTTCTTAGGTAGTCCATTTGTTCACATGAGTCTTCAGCCAAACTGAAAATTGCACCCATTTTCCATTCGCATTTCCATTGCTATAGTGGTGACCCCAAAATAAGGTGTAAAAGGAAATTAATCAGACCCTCAGAGTGAAGAGGTTTAGAGTTGTATTTAGTTAGTGAGTTGTAGGACTCTATCATTATTGTTACTGGTTATCACTGGTCCATCACTGTCACTCACCAATGTTCAACGTTCAGTATTATTCATTACTTCATCACTTTATGGGTATTGGACCACTGTAGCTTGTCCTGTCTTGCACTTTGATGGCAGTCGGTAAATGTCAGTCCTGTGTATGTCTATGTCATTTCATGGTTTATGAGAGAAAACACAATTTCAATTTCATTGTATGACCTATGAAGAAACTGAAAATAAAAGCTGACTTGACTTGACTTGACCATGTATGACCAAAAGTTGACCAAATAATGACCAAAGTCCAGTTGCAGAAAATACCTTTATGTGGCCATTCAGTTCACCCTTTTCATACGGAATTGTTTTCTTTACTCTCTTTTTGCTCTCTTTTTCTCAGTTCCAACCACAACCAAACACAACAACAACCAACCCAACCCATACCCAACCCAACCCACATCCAACAACTCAATCCAGGTTGCCCATCACTATCACCATTGTTTTGTATTTTCATGGGCCTGGTGGACCCAGTAGAATTAATCTAAATTTCAACACATTTTCCACAGAGTGATTTTACTGTGCATAGAACATTTTTATCACACAGCTGAGGCAATATGGTCGGGGGGATAAATAGGGCCCGGGCACTTTTGGATTTAAGGGGGCCCCCTCATTATTATTAGTGCCGGAGAACTGACTCACCGGTGGGCCCCGCACCCTCATGTGCCCCTATTTTCAGTAATGTAAAAAAAAGTTAAAAATGGGGGCCCACGAGGGTGCAGGGCTCACCGGGAAACGCCTGCCATGCCAGATGGCCAGTCCAGCCCTGTTTCTATCCAAGATTTTGACTATCACCATTATTTTCTATTTTCATGGGGCTGGTGGCCCCGGTAGACTTCATCCAAATTTCAAAATATTTTACACAGTGTGTTTTTACTGGGTGTAGAACATTTTTACTATAGGGCCAAGGCAATATCTTTTCATAGGGGGCATTTGATGCACCCTAGCCTACAGTACAGCTAGATTGAACTTGCCGTCTGAAAGCATATCAAATTAATAAAGAAATGCACATTCAACAATGATATTACTGTATTTTACAGTCCCATGCTCGTAACATGTTTGTGAATGATTGTGGCTACGTAGGCTATAATGATTGTTTTGACATGTGCCTATTTTGCTTCAGTGTTAGACTATTGTTTATCTCCCTACAGGGTTCATTACCACTATTGGCCGCGCCACCAACTCTATTGCTACTCAGCACACAGGCCAACTTTCAGAAAGTAATTCAATTTTAATGTAGTTTGAAAAAAAATTCTCTTCATTGTCTTGTAAGCACATTAAGCAGTAAGCTTACCACACATCACAATGTATTAATAGCCTACAAAAGAAAACATGATTGTAATTTTGTGCTGCTGATTTTTCTATCCTATATGGTATCAATAGGTCTATTTGCTATGGATGCAATGCAATCTGGGATTACTTGTATGTAACACTTGTGCCTTTGGAGTACTGGTATTTGTAGACCACGTAAGTATAATTTCTCATGATAACAATCACTATTTCTCGATTCGGTGTTTGATGTTGAAGCTGATTGAAAAGTGAAGATGTGCTTGCAATAATGATTTTCAAAAAGCTGTCATTGCCTAATCACCACAAATAAAATGTGTGTGTGCGTGTGCGTGTGTGTGTGTGTGTGTGTGTGTGTGTGTGTGTGTGTGTGATATAGAACACTGCTATGATATCACTTATAGGTTTGGCTGCCTCTCTGAGCCTGCTCCTAATATTCATTGGATTATGCTTCACACATGAATGGTGAGTATCAACCCATACTGTAGATGTAGAAGCATCTCATGTACTGTATATAGACATTGGTGTTGCCTGATGTTTCTTTTGAATTGATAGCATTTGCTGTTTTTTCCCAGCTGAACAGGCTATGGTAGCCTACTATTTCTAAACCACAGTGCTAACCACCAAGTTAGCAAATGTATCACTCATTCACAGACTTTTGACTTTAAAATTTTCAATACACACAATTCTCTGCCTATACACACAAGTATTGATATAAATGGAAATGCCTGGTTTGACACAAGTGCGTGAGTGAGAGAGTGAGAGCCTATTTTGCATTTTGTGTGAGCTGTATTTGAAATTGTGTGCAGAGTTTTGCCGAAAACACGACGGTTGTGAATTTGTGTATAAACAGTTGAGGATAAACTGTTAAAAGCTGTGTTTTTGATGAATAGTATGTGACCCTGAAACTGTTGAATCTGCCCCAGGCTGGACGTTTGTCTCCTGTGTGGTGCATATTTGCTAGCACTTCTTACAGGTAAACAACACACATAATGCTCAGCTGACTCTCCTCTTAAGACAGCGTTTTGCATTTGCTGTTACTAAAGGCCCTGTGTTATGTCATATTAGTGTAGTACTATGGTAGTTCACTTTTCACTTGAAGGACAGGATCATGCACATCCCAGGGAAAGGTGCAGGACGAAGGTCAACTGTAGTTTTCAGAGTGAGGAGTCCGCACACTTAGAATCCTTTTTGTTGTGTTTTATTTTTTCATGGCAGGATAACGTTTCGACCTCGAGTCTTCTTCAGATTAACCATTTGCCACACTCGAGAATCTAAAGAAGACTGTTGAGGTCGAAACGAAACGAAACAAAAAAATAAAACACAACATAAAGGATTCTAATTGTGCGGACTCCTCATTCTGAGTTTACTTTTCACTGACTATTACAGTGTTCCACTGATGGAGTGGCGTGCATTAGTATGTGGTTGAGGGAAAAAGAGCATCTATTTCCCATTGTATTGATCTTTGAGGTGAAACTAGGGAAATTACAAGGTGATAAAGCCAAGCAGATTGAGGAAATGTGTCTTCATCTTATCTCTACTAATAAATGTGGATGTGTTTGCAGCTTCCTTCATTCTTATACGGTTGGATATTTCGGAGGGGTGGTTGAAGACTGCAGATACATTCTATGCAAGCTTCAGCTTGGTGTTTGTGTGCGTGGTGACAATCTGTGGTAGGTATTCAGGACCTACACTTTGTATTTATGTGTCCATTATTGGGTTGTTATCAGAATTGTTGTTGTTATCATTATTTACAATATCAGTTGTACATTTCATTTACACTGTTACCCTTCTGCCACTCAAATACTTTGTGTCCTATAACATGGACATAGGGTATGACAGTATGACTTTTTTATATACTTTACTATACTATTTTATTAACACTTATGCACATCTGCACCTATACTTCATTATATTTTTTATTTTTTTACATAATCCAACTATTACACTGTGGCATACTGCGTACCATATTATGTTTTCTACGGGCTCCTCCTATCACTTCTAGAGGTGCCTTTACTTCGGAAATATACATGTTTAACCCTCCTGTTATCCTCAGATTTTGGTTACATCTGTGATCCTTTGGGTCATTTTGACCCCAGCCATTTAAATATCTACAAAATCAGTAGAAGCAAAAACTTTTGCACCGGTTTAGGCCTCAGATATTTACTGTTGCTCTGTTGGGGACATAAACAGCCCTTTAGATAAGTCCTAGCACCCCCACACACAGCCCACACACCAAAAGAACTAATCCATGACCAGGCGAAAATGTGCAACAACTGCCCAAAAGTTGCCTTGCATTAGTTTTGGCTCTCGTCCACATCATACATATTGTTAGCTATCAGAGCCCTAATAAAGCAAAATGTTATGTTCTAAATAACTTATGTTCATGTATTTGACATAATCTAGACAGATTGGAACATGCATTAGGAAAATATGGATGTTCCATTTATGTTTAATACACTTAAAATAAATTGGGGTCAAATTGACCCCAAGGAACACAGATGTAACCAAAACATGTACAGCAATTAGGGAAAACATTTTTGTTGAAATTTCACTTTTTTTCACTTTGACCCAATATATTTAGGAAAAGTCATCAAATATGAAACAAAAGAATTATGTACATCATGTATTTTTAACAGATGTTGAAAGGGGTCAAATAGACCCCAAGGATAACAGGAGGGTTAATGACAATGCATTTGCATCCAACACACATATGGACACACAAACAGATCTCCAAGCAGTGCAAGAAACAGTTTGTTGTTTTCATATTTGGGTTACGTGTTTGTGTTATTTCAGACATTATCATGCACTGTGGACTGTGCTCATGGGTAAGATCATCTTTTCTTTTGTTATCAAGAGGCCTAAATTAAAGGATTAATTACATAAGCAAACAAAAAGAAATGATATTGATTATTTTGACATTAAATTGAGAGATATGTGCACTGAAGTTACTGTATAACTAACTGATAATGACTAATTCTTTCCCCCCCTTATGTTTGTTTCTTTGTGTACGTGCTTACTAGTTTGAGGAAAAATGCTTTAAGATCATCTGTGCTTATATCAGTGTCATATTTGTACTTCTATCAGTGGCCCTCTTTGTGCAGCTGCTGGACATTGTCTTGACCTAAGCAAATCTGTCTTTGTCTGTATGCAGTGTGTGTGTGTGTGTGTGTGTGTGTGTGTGTGTGTGTGTGTGTGTGTGTGTGTGTGTGTGTGTGTGTGTGTGTGTGTGCGTGTGTGCGTGTGCGTGTGTGTGTGTTTGTCTGTGCGTTTTTTATTTATGGATTGAAGTACTTACATTACAAATGTAAGTACTTAGTGAGTGTATACTCACTATTTGCCGTTACTATTTATTTTCTCCTGTGCATGAAAATGATATTCAAAATGTTTTGAAATTGTATTCGAAAAGTTTCTTCTGTAATATTCTGAAATGTATCATAAGGCATGAACTGACTTGTTTGTAATGGCATTAATATGTAGTGTCTGTGGAAATGTGGTGCCACAAAACTTTGGTACCACAAAAAAGCCAATGTAAAGTAACTGCTAAAATAAAGTGCTTCTGAGTCATTTCTTTTTTTTAAATTTGCATTGAGAAATACAAGTAGAAGATAGGAGCTGTTCAATCCATTATGTATGTATGTACAGTATGTATGTATGTAGTTGTCATGTGTTTATCGTAGACACAAGAAATTCAGAATGGGATGAAATGATGAAAAAAATGAGAGGAAGGATGTGAGAAGGAGACCAAAACCCAGGCCGCTTCTATGGACAGTGACCAGAAGTGGCCAAAGTAAAAGTAGAAGCACAAAAAAACCCTGAAACCCTGAGAATTTATTTAATCCTTATTTCCTTCTTTCTTCCCTGTTTCCTTTCGTTTACATTTGTTAACTTTGTGAAGCACATTGAGTTGCACCTGTGTATGAAATGCGCTATATAAATAAACTGGCCTTGCCTTGCCTAATAACAGTTTCCTTCCAACACAAGTAACTTGAGCTACACTTGACCTGCCTTCACAATGTTTTTGTTGGCCCTTTATATCTTGGATTGTGAAAATTGTGCAAATGCATGTTAGACTATCTAAATATTCCACCAGGATAACGACTCATATTGCCTATTTAACTTGTTTGGTCTTGTGGTTTTGTAAGTACACAAGGTATTGCTACGTATACTTTGTTGGACTGTACTTACTAATATAGATATAACATCAGATGGACTGTGACATTCCCTCATAGTAAGACCCATCCCATGCCTTATGCCTACTATTCATTAAAAATACTTCACCTCAGTCCACAACATTACACCGTCTTAACAAATGCATTCTGATTTGGTTATTGGGATGTTGGTAAAAAAAGAGTAGGCCTACCTGATACCAGGGGCCGTGTCAGTCTTAAAGGATAACTTCTGCCAATTTCAATATGCTGTTGTATTGCTCACGGTACCTGACTTGTCAGTACCCGCTGATGCTGCATTTTTCGACTCAGCCCTTTCCAAGATCTGAGCTATTCTAATGTCTTGTTTACATCAAAAACTTTCTTAACATAAGCCTATCCCAAAAGGTACCACTGTTTATTTGTTGTCTGCTGATGTTGCATAACCATTTGGATGTTATTGGGAATAAATCAAGATGTTTTTTTTAAAATGTAAACGAACACCTGCCCCCATTACAATGACTAGGATCTCGGAAAAGGCAGAATAAAAAAACAATTCAGATAGTGACAAGTCCAGGGTAGTCTGGGCACAACTGTATGCTAAAATTGGCAGAAGTTATTCTTTAACACAATGAACTGTAGCCATGTGTTTCCCCAGGAGCCACAACAACACTTCCAGGGAACTGCCCTAGACTCATAAATCTACACAAGAGCGTGTGGACTTTGCAATGACCCAAATAACGCAGACACAGAGAGAACATACCCTGACCCTTTCATATCAGAATCTCCTTCCAGAGAAACTCGCAGCCATCATAAAACACGTCAGACATCAACAGGCCTTTCAGAGTATTTTCACGCTTTCCCTATACAGAAATAGAATCAATGGGCTTGCTTTGTTTTGATGAAGAGGTGTGCAATGGAGTCTGTGACGGTGGAGGTGGATTTGTATTTTGAATTTTTAGAAAATGAAGCGAGTATTACAAAGCTTAAAACAGACAGTATGTGGACTTGATTGCTGCCTTTATATGATGTTTAATGAAAATAATTGCATATACAAACAGTATGCACATACACTACATAAAGACAGACACATTAAGACATAATAAAGACATAATAGACACATAAAGACATAAACACAGTGCTGGACTGGTACAAAACAAAAGGCCCATGAATTTTTGTGCAGCCCCTTCAAAATTTTGGGCCAGTCTCTAAGAAAAAAAACTTAAGAGCATGTTGCATGTGCATATTCATAAAGAATGCATGTGTAGAGGGATAGATAGAGTCTATTCTCTCGCACTTTTAATACATTTACAGTGTTTCCATAATTGCTGTCATTGCTTGTACAACACAGAGGTGTGTTCAGGGCTGGACTGGTCATCTGGCACAGCGGGCATTTCCCGGTGGGCCCCACACACTCCTGGGCCCCTATTTTCAGAAATCAGGAGGATGTGTGGCTCACCGGTGAGACAATTCTGCGCCGCTATTATGAGGGGGCCCTTTAAGCCAACAGTGCCCGGCACCTATGTTCTGCGCCGCTAGTTATGAGGGGCCCCTTTAAGCCATAAGCGCCCAGGCCCTATGTTTTGCGCCGCTAATTATTAGGGGCCCCTTTAAGCCATGCGTGCCCGGGCCCTATTTCTTCCCCAGTCAAGCCCTGGGTGT
Organism: Engraulis encrasicolus; assembly: GCF_034702125.1. Classification (NCBI taxonomy): domain Eukaryota; kingdom Metazoa; phylum Chordata; class Actinopteri; order Clupeiformes; family Engraulidae; genus Engraulis; species Engraulis encrasicolus. Next base: position 24,511,430 of record NC_085862.1, on the reverse strand, counting down.
GGTCGACTCATTTACACAGTAAAGAGCAGGAAGCCACTGAAGATGCTGTAACTGTTAGGATCGCCAAAAAGCCTGAAGCATTTCTTGATTTTCATCTAAACTTCATCTCCCTCCTCCAGCTGCAGAGTGACTTCGTTGGACAAAGAGGTCTGATGTCCTGGCATTGGCATACTCATGCATGTACATCGCCCTCTGCCTATTCTTATACATCATGATTCCCATTGTGCGTGAGTGCAGATAATCTCTAACAGATCATCATGCGCGTGTGTTCAGATCATCTCTAGTTATATAGAACAGGAGGGGGTATTCATGGTACAACAAAAAAGCTAAGGAGGTATACCAGACAGAAAAGGTTAGGAAACACTGCCTTAGCCTATGACCGTGTTTGCCAAGCTGCTAGCTATCTCCCTGGCAGCAATCATCAGTTGAAGGTGGTGCACTGATGAGCATGAGGAACAAGGAAGTGATCAATGTCTACACAACACTTTTCACCAGAGATGTGGACTTGAGACTTGTGAGTTAGACTTGAGTCAGACTTTAGTCACAGATGACTTGACTTGACGCCATTGACTCAAGACTTGACTTGACGTTACAGTTTTAGCTTGCAATGACTTGCAATAGTGAGCCTAAATATATACATTTTTTTGCATGTGTATGAAAAATTACATGATACCCTTAACGACTGGCAAAGGGGAACAGGCACAGCATTGTGAGAGGTGAAGTATTTATTAGCAAAAGTAATTTTGCATAAAATACAAGGTGACTTGTTAAGGACTTGGGAAAAAATTAGACTTGGACTTGACTTGGCTTAGGCACGACTTGGTCAAATGTGTCTGAACTTGTTGACTTGACTCGGACTTGAGACTTAGGCCTACTTGTGACTTGCAAATTAGTGACGTTTGTCCCATCTCTGCTTTTCACATTTCAGCATCTTACTTTTGAGTGTTAATCCTTTCATGCAGAGTCTGTTATAACCATATTGTCACCAAAATGGTATGGACTTTGGTCTTTATCTGTTACTTGAGAGTCTTGGTAATGCCATCATTGCCATATTGTTTTTATGCCTACTGTAGTTAATTTTTTTCAGAAATAAGTGAATGGGATCGCAAGCGGTCCCATCTGGATGAAAGGGCTACGTGAGTATCACAAACAGAAATAGCAGTGCGCAGATTGGCTAAACGTCACAAGCAATTAATCTTCAGTTGTGCACACAGTATCTATGCAATGACAAGAAACACACACTGTATTCTGACAAGGAAACTGCACCAGAAAATGAGTGCCATGCAGAAGTAAGGACTTTCCGCTTTCTCCTCTCTGTTGCACATTAACTCTGCAGCTAGTAAATCAATCACAGTCTATCTCATTGTGTGCTCCACTCCTTGTGATTTAAATTGTTTAACCGTGATTAACCTGCACTGCATCGAAAGGGCTGACCTGCTTGGAGAACCAGGAAACACAATGTAGCCTATAATAACTATGCTATACCAACATTTGTACTTCCATTTGAAAGGTTGGCTGGCACGTAGGTGCATGTTTTGTCACCTAGTTGTGAACTGGAAATTGGGGCTGCAGTGGCGCCTGGCGCAAACAGTAGGCTAGGTCACTCGTCTACCATGCGGCTGACCCGGGTTTGATTCCCGGCCCGGGTCCTTTGCCGGTCCTTCCCCGTCTCTCTCTTCCCACTCATTTCCTGTCACCACCTTCACTGTCCTATCCTAAATGCAAAAGTAAAACAAAGACAGCCCCCCCCCCCAAAAAAAGAAAAAAAAAGGTTGGATAATGGAAAAGAATGTCCAAGGCAGCATGGGTACTCCCAGGCTAACGAAACATACAGTTGATTTTCTGCAAGACTGCTCGATTCGCTTATTCGCCGTTTTCTGGGGGGGCGTTGCGCATCAAAATCCTACCGCTCCAGACACTCCATAAAAAAGCAAAGCCAGACTACCGTTTGGGGCCAATCCTTTGACGGAAGTACGTAGGATGGCTCGCGAGGCTGGTGCTGTGATGCAGCGCAATAAGGCACCTAACCACAAGTGGTCTTGCAATGGCCATGGGGACCCGATTTGATTTCTCAGCCCTGCACCATCCCACTCTTCCTGTCATAATATCTACTGTCCTATCCTCAACCATTTCGTATATTCATTTGTGGGCCGCCGTAGCTTAGTGGTTAAAGAGATGGGCTTTAGTTGCAGGTTCGAATCCCACCCATAACACTCCACCACACTCCATGGCTGAGGTGCCCTTGAGAAAGACACCGACGTCACCTAACCCCATACTGCTCCATTGCTTTTTTGGACAAAAAAGTGTCAGCTGAGTGTAATGGAATTTGTGGCTTGATTGGTGGGTGTTCAAAATAAACTTGTGCCCACGCATGAATGTACCATTTTGAAATTTGATACAGCATGTAGGTATGCACCATGGCTCTGACCCCTCTGACTCTAAGAGTGTATTAGCTAATAATTACATTAATAAATAATGCATTCATAAATAATGTCCTCAGTTATTAACTTCTACCGTCCTTTTTTTGTAATTTATGTGAAGCACATCCAATTGCACTTGTGCCTGAAATGCACAATACAAATCAACTTGACTTGCGATAAAAGACAGAAAGCAACCATGACATCAGTCTATGTTGCTAACATATTGTCCAAGAGACCGGTTACAAACATACAATATAGATTTTTAATTAACAAGAAAAAAACCCAACTCAACAGCATTAAAAGTCAACCGAAAGTCAAGAAACAAACCGAAAATGTATTTTTTGACATTCTGACACAGGATGAAGAACTCAGTGCAGTCGGGAGGAAAGATCCATTTGAATGTATGCAGGCTTATGAACACAACACAGCCTTAAAAGGACCACATCTGACAATTTCAATATGCTGTTGTATTGCTCACGCTACCCTTGACTTATCAGTACCCGGTGATGCTGCATTTTTCGGCTCAGCCCTTTGCGAGATCTGAGCTATTCTAACGGGGGCAGATTTTGTTTACATCGAAAACATTTTCTAACATAGGCCTACTCCAAATATTTTCCCAAAAGCTATCGCTGTTTGCTAGTTGTCTGCTGATGCTGCATAACCTTTTGGATGTTTTTGGGAATAAATCAAGATATTTTTTTGAAATGTAACAATTACAATGACCAGGATCTCGGAAAAGGCTGAAGAAAAATAAAATTAAAAACATCTCATGTACTGACAAGTCCAGGGTAGTGTGAGCATTACTACTGCATGTTGAAATTGGCTGAAGTTTTCCTTTAACAACATGGCTACTACTGTAAACAATCAACCAATTCACTAATTAATCAAATAATCAAATGATGTACGAGAAATATATACACAAACTATGTACACACTAGAAAATATATTGTTTTTCAACACGTTTCACGAGCATTTTTTATATAATAGAAACATTTGAGTCCAATAATAAAAAAAAAAAAACGAACAAAGAAACAAACACAAGGTCTGTTTTCACTGTCTTTTCGGAAATTATTTCCTTCCAAATTGCCTCCATTGGGCACCTCGGGCCACCGTAGGAGAGCGGAGAGTTGAACACCCCGACCCCCCTCTCCGGCCATATGGAGGTCTGTTGTCGGGGTGGGGGGGTGGGGAGTGTCCACCCCACGGCCATTTGCTTCAGTCCATGTTCTTAACGTACAGCATTGTACAAACCTGATTTGGGTTGGCCAAAGCACAGTGCATCCTTGAGCACTGGGACCTCGAAACAACCTACTGTATGTCCGGTAATCAGATTCAAGTCATCCAAATAAAACCATCCTAAAACTCACCATCGCACACTCAAAACCATGTGCACATACGCCCAACTCTCACTCACTCTCTCGCTCACACACACACAAGCGCATGTGCAGGTACACACATGCGTGCATGTTAAGACATGTGAATATTAACACACACACACACACACACACACACACACACACACACCGTAAATTCTGATGCTCTAACAGGATGCCATCGACGCGTCTCCTAGTCTTTGGACCACATTTGGACAATGCCTCTATTACTCTTCGCTCACTATTACACCCTGGCTCTCCCATCTCAGTCTCTCTCGCAGCCCCCTTTCTCCACATGTTCCTCCGCCTCAACAGGCAGGATGAGATGCGATATGCGGCTCCACAGCCCGCTCAGCTTGTCCACATCCATCTTGTCAAACGTGTCGCGCTGATCGGGGATCAGAAACTTCTGGTGAATATGGCCGTGAACCAGCTCCTCGACCTGTGGCAAGCTGACGTCCGGCCCCACCGTGTCCAGGGGCAGGAGGACTGTGAAGGCCAGGAGAGGATGCTTGTAGGCCGCGTTCTCGTGGTCGCAGTAGCGGTAGAAGATCAGGCTGGAGCTCGGAGGCAGCTCCTCCAGACGGTGGATGACAGCAGCTGGCTTGTCCCCCTCAAACGCTTCCTTCAGCTTGGTGTCCAGCTCGAGTTTCACCTGAGAGACACAGGCATGGACACATGAATTCCTGATGCACATTAGTAAATAAACAATCAAAGAAGTGCAGCATTTGGGATACACTGAAGATATCAACACCAGTAGTCAGCAGGTTACTACTACGGAATGGTGCATGGAAGAATGAATACATGATCGACATTAGTTAAGAATTTAAAAGTAGAATGCAATGACATTGAAATGATATGGATGGGTGACTGAATGAATGAGAATATATGGATGCATCAACATTTTGTAATCAATCAGTCATAAACAACTCAAAATTGACAATACAAGAACCCGTTTCTAGAAAGCATCATTGCTAACCAGTTAGCAACTAAGTAGCTTGCCAATGGGAAATTGCATTGCAAACAAGTAAGTTGTTAACTTGGTTAGCAACAACACTGTCGAGAAACGCACCCCAGAATAGGTGACGGGGGTGGGAAAATACAGAGCAGGTGACAAGGGAGGTTGGTCTTGGCATTAAAACAAGCCTGATAGTAGAAGAAAGTTCTGAACCTGTAACTTCTGAAACAAACGTTTTTTGTTTTTTTTTTTAAATAAGAGAAAAACCTGATGATTTTATTTTATTCTTGTAAGCTAACTCTGTTGAGCCTCAATAGTCCTGCATTAAATACACAAAGTGCATGCAGTCCCCTGCCCACCTGATCGCTGTCCATGCCGGCCATGCGGCTGCCGTCCAGCTCCAGCGCGGACCCGTTCAGGGCGGTGGAGAAGGCGGAGGCCAGGCGTCTGGCTAGGCACCCCAGCGTCGCCTCGGCCCCCCGGCCCCCAGCCAAGATGAAGCTGACCGGCTCGCTGGGCTGGGCTGCCCCCAGGTGGCGCTGCAGGTGTATTTGGGTGCGCCGCCACAGCTCCTCCCTCTGGCTGGGGAAGTGCTGCTGCAGCGCCCTCATGTGGCCGGAGAAGGTACTGACGGTGGCTTCCTGTACGGGCGATGAGGGGGTTGAGCGGTGGCGGAGGCGCTGGTAGAGGGAGGACCAGGGCATCCTCTGGTAGGCCAGCACGCCCACGGCCAGCAGGGAACAGAGCAGGAAGAGCCACAGGATGAGGGTGTACAAACCACTCGCTGCACCTCCACCTATGCAGATGAAGAGTGAAAACTTCTATCAGCATTTTGCACTTAAACTATAATAACAATGATAGATCTGTTTTGTATAGTGCTTTGCTTAGTGGGCCTACTCAAAATCGGAGATATTTCTATCACAAAAAAATCTTTTCATCATCTTATCTTACTTTTAAAAAGTCCAGCTTGTTTTGACCCAGAAGGCTCCTAACGATACATTTTGACTACATCAATTAGGTTTAATAAATTGTCCTTAATATAGTGATAATTTGCAGGTTTAGATGAGACTTGTGTACACCTCCAGTCACAGGTAACACTTAAGATTATACTAAAGGGAAGATGTTAGACGTATGTAAGTTATGTTGCATAATGCATTTACTGTATACTTTTGGGGTATTTTTTTGCCATTGAGCCACAGCGGGACAACAGACAGATTACCTGAAGATGGAATGTTGGTCTTGGCATTCTGTGCTTCTCTTTTGCCTTTTGAACAAACACACATTATTGACAATTTGCTGAATGGACCTCTGGAGGAACGTAAAATCTATGAGAACCAAGTTACTGATGGAGCAAAATTAGACAGCTGCTTATACCTGTTTTTCTGGGAGGATCTTTTTTAACGGAGACATTGTTTTGGTTCTGGACTGGAATACCTCCCGTCCGTCGGCTTTTGGACAAGTCTACACAAAAGAGCACAAGCACAAGTCACAAAAAAAGTCAGACAGCAGACTTCCCATAGACGTCACAGAACTTATCATAACCACATGGAAAATTCACGGCTTCACTCCAGAGACTTTTAGTACGCAATTTCTGCATTTCATACTGGGCATTGCTTACTTGTCTAGGTTAATATGCCCTTTTTAGTCTGATGTGCACGTATATTGCGCACACATTCAAAGAATAATGATCTTGAGGGGCAGATTTAAGTAAGGTGTCTGAAAAAAGTAATATCTACACATAGCTCTCTCACTGTGATTTAATTGATCATTCAAGTTGCAAAATGCTTCATAAGGTGCACCTGACAAAGACGTTTGTTGGTTAAAACCTTGAGCAATTTGATTTAAAAACTCATGTGAAGATGTTATTTGTACTCTTGGTGTTACTCTTTATTATTTCTATATTCTATATCTTCCAGCTTGGGATCAATCATGAAAACGAAGTTGTATGTCCACACACTTGCTCATATTTTTTTTTTCTTTTTCTTTTAAGCAAAACGGGAGCAAAAACATTTGTTTTCATGATTGTCTGACCCTTTTGTCTTCCACCTACGTTCTGGGTGTGTTCACCTCTACCTTACTTGACTAGCTTGGAATCAATCAAATAAATCAAACATTCGATCCATCCACCAATTAAAAGGGCAAGGTGCGTGCGTACCTTGGACAACAGGGTGTGTACCGTGGGACTGCCGGCTGTCCCGGGGTGGGAGGCCCTCCCTCATCCTCTGTTGGTACTGTTGCATGGTGCTTTGTATCGTTTGGTGATCCGGCGGCTTGGCTGTGGAGACGCCTCCCTGCCCCTTGACACGCTTCTGCCTCTGAGCCTCCGTAGGTCTGGTCGCTGGGACGCCATGCCGACTCCTGCTGTAGGTCTCAGTGCTGGCGTAGTTCTGGACACCGATGGGGACGTGCAGTGAGGTACCAGAACCTCTCTTTGAAGACTCTGAAATACAGGAACCAGAAATTTCCTTTCAATTTTCGGATGAAACACCACCAGCGCCTCTTTTTTTATGCACACAGACCAAACACAGATACTGTACACATGGACAAAGACGTGGGCAAAGACTTGTCTATCAGGTTAAGATATATTAGTGATGGCAGTCTGGCACAGCGCACCGGAACGTGTTTCAAACCATCAACAGCGAAAACCATAAAACCACTGTTCCGAAATTTGCTTCAGTGCGGGAAAAACCACGTGATCTATTACGTATGAAACAGTAAACTGTTTCAGTTTTCCGAAAGTAGCTGCAGTGTTTCGCGCTGCCACACGAACTAGCAGGCGCATTCATGCGTTTGGCCCGTTGCGAGCTGTCTGCCAGGTTGCAGTGGAGAGAAGAGAGATTTCATTTCATGATTGACTGTCATTATACGTCCCACTTTATAGACAGGTAGACAACATCATCTAATTTATGAATTCAACAAGGAGAAGACAATGTTCTGCAATGCTTTATTCTGATCGCCCAAAAAAACAATAGTAGCCTAATAATAAATAAATAGATGTCTTGTGGCATTGTTATATGACTTTGTAATGTCGTCTACCTCAACTGCCTCTTCAGTAGTGGGGGTAATGTCGCAGATGATGAGAGCATCATCTCATTTTATCGAATTGAGCCCATTTGCAAACATGGCTTTTCACCAGGAGAGGGCACTGTTACTGAAGCTTCAAGTACTAACCCAATTTTTGAAACAATGTGCCTAAATGGTTCAGAGCTTCAACGAAGCTTCATTTGCCCATGGATGGCCATGGTGTTTCCTGGATTTGTGTGATGTCAGGTGAATGCCCCTTTAGAAGACCTTCAGTTAGGAGACCTTTGGAGACTTAAGGTTCACAATAAATGGAGTTTCCTTTGCAATGTAGCGCCCATCTTATACAAACCGTCACCAAATGTATTGGGGTATCTTACTCTAATAAACAATTATTTGACGTGGGTTTAGGGGACGGCAAAATTCAGTTCTTGGCAAGTCACTTCACTTACATCTTTGTAATACCTCAAGGAAGCTACTAGCCAGGCCATGCCCTCCTAGTGACGCAACATCTAGTCAGGCCAGGAGCAATACAAATATCGTTTCTGAGCTCCAGAAAAATCTGGAACTCCTCCCACTTTGTCGGGAAGCAAAAAAAAATAAAAAAAAATAAAAAAAAAAATAGTAGCAAACAAGGGAGGTGGGTCAACTATGCCATTTGGGAAATGTTAATTGTTATGCTTTTGGTCAGGCCAAGGGTCCATTCCAATATGCAGACTTGCATCCTCCACTTGTGCTTGTGGCCTCGTACCAGGAAGTAATATGTTGTGATGACATCACTGACAACAGCATTGTATTTCAATATCTCACAAAAGCTCAATTGTAACGTCATTTTCTCATTTGCAAACTGGATGGTGATTGAAGAATAGTCCCCCAAAAGTTGTTGTGGCTAGTCTGACTGCTGGGAAACGTAATTGTTTTCTCCACGGAGGCGGGGCGAGGCTACAAGCACAAGTGGAGGACGGGAGTGTGCATATTAGAATGCACCCCTCGTCTCGAAGAGATTCGAAAGTCAATAATGAATCAAGTTAGGAAGCTACAGTACTTAGGAATAAGAAGACAAAAGCTCTGTCTGAATGAGAGAGGAGGAGAGGATAAAAAGAAATAGGCTTACACACCTGTACTGTGTTTCAGTGCCTCGCCATCCATTCCTGCACTTGCTGGACCTTGGCGAATAGCTGTGCGATGCCTCAGTTCAGGCTCCACGAGGTCCGACACTAGCACGCTGGAGGCGTGTAGAGGCATACCCTTCAGGGGCTCCAGACGGACTGATGATCCTGTGCGAGGGGCAAGGGGCAAAATAAGCTTCTGCCATTGGGTTTACACAGGGCGGGCAGGCATGCAAATCCACTTGAACACATATTGAAGCCTACCTGAACCATGAGTCTGCGCAAGACCTAAAACATAACACATGTCGACATTTCATGGAAATTGATTGAAAACCAAGGACAGCTGCATGTCTGGTATTTCAAAGAGCAACACATCCATTTCCATATGTTTGAATGACTTTGACTTTAATAAAATGTGAAGTGTCCTACTTTTGATGAGTTTGCGTGGTGAAACTTTCTTCTGTCCTCCTGAGCTCATCTCTCCGTCTTCATCAGACTCCGAACCATCTCCGCCATCAGCATCCGACTCCATGTCAACCTCGCTCCCCGATGTAGCTTCTCCCTCTTCTTCCCCTGACTGCATGCTACGCCTTTTCTTGGGTGGCTCTGTTTGGATTTGGCATCCCAAGAGAGTTAACAACACAGCCGTCCAACATAACTCTCTGGTTAACACATCCTGACACATTTCGTGTAGTAATGTAGGCACGCACTTCATAAAACAGATGACCACTTGAAACTGTAATTTTAGATAATGACTAAAGCTGCGCCCATGTGTTTACAAAGAGAACATTCCTACCAACGATACAGACTAGAAGTTCCTACCGTCGGAATCGGTGCTAGGACGTCTTTCTTTTGCATCGGACCCATTGATAGTAGTTGGATGATCGGCATCTTTCCGTGTTCTCTTCAACGGATCTCGTGGTGTCAGGAGAGGGGGGAAATCTTTAGAAATAACAAACAACAACGCAACTAATGTAACCGTTTGCTAAAGTCAGCCAACTCTACCACTTTCTCCAACAATAAGGAAAGTGAAACTAAACTGACGATTCCAAACACGCGCCTATAGAGGCTGAAAAGTGCTGCTTATAGCTGTTGAGTACATTTACGCGAAATAACATACATGAGCGATTCCACACAACCACCACATGGATCGATGGTTGTGCCAGTTGCTGAAATGACAGATGTGCTAGAACTGAGAATGAAACTTGCCTGAGAGACTTCACACACTACTTCCGTTTGCATAGGGAAATGTCTACATCTAGAGATATTTTACAATATTCTGAACTCAGCTCATCTTAAGTTTGATATGAATATGCATTGCTTTATAGTTAGGGGGAAGACGGTGAACAACTAATTACCGTTATGCGCTACATTTGTTTAAAATCACATGTCATAAATGTCCCGCTCAATGTAAAGTGTGTGATCAACCTGACGATAGCAAACGTTTTGATATAGCCGTGGAAGATCCAATATCTATAAGCCAAATCCAGTCGACCCTCACCTTTTGCCGACTGTCTTGTGAGTCTCCTGTTCGGTGGATCAGCAGTTCCCGATTGATCATCGCCAGAAGCCATTTTCTTCCACTTTGAAGCAAAACAATAGTGGCTACATTGGCGAATAAAAGTTTTCAGACCCCATTGACGTTAGCTGCTTTCGCTACGGCTGTTTGTTTCTCCACGGACCATTTTCCTGAGTACCGCCGCCGTTATCTCCCGGAAGTGATATAGGGACAAAATAATAGCAACAATAAAAGTCAGTGCCAACACATTAATATAGCAGAATTTCCAATAGATACGTTTTTAACGAGTAAACCAGCAGGCCTTAATAATAATGAGATCAGATTTCTTATTTTCCTCACTCACATAAGGCCAATGTCTTTTGAATTCTCACAAAATATGAAAATATTATCACATATTTTCATCATTGAACTGGCCCAAGCTGGTTTACAAATATGTTTCATAAATATCTTCTCACAAGTACGAAAAGCAGTGAATATTAAGTTCAAAGTATTTTCTGTTGTGTATGCCTACTGTACATAACCATAGGTAGGCTTACGTAGGGCAGTCCAGAGCCATCTAATATCAGAGTTACGCCACTCCCATAGACCTCTATGGACCAATCTTTCCACAGCAATGGCGGCTCTCATGGAGCCTCACGGAGCGTTAACATGGAAATCCCCATTGACTTTAGTTCTATTAGAAGTTACTTAGTTCTAGGAGGTGGCCGTATAGAACACAGAAAATGTGGCAAAGGTAATGTAATTTGTTTGTAATTAATCTTTGTTTGGTATGTGATGGTTCTGTGTTAGTTTCCAACGAACAGAAGTTTACTGTTAAGAAACATTTTAATCTACGTGAATCACATCACCAACCGACTTCCTGGTCCCCGGTTTGCGCAACTCTGTTATTAGATGGCTCTGGGGCAGTCATGTGTAAGCGGTAGGGCTTAAGGGCGTCAAACTTGTAGCCCAAAGGTTGCCAGTTTGTCTCTCGACCCGTCAGGTTGGTGGTGGAAGTAATAAATCAGTGCTCTCCCTCATCCTCCTCCATGACTGAGGTATCCTCAGCATGGTGGCTACCGTCCCGCCGCATTGCTACCTTGGGGCGCCCATGGGGGCTGCCATCTTGCAAGAGTGAGGCATTTCATTGTGTGCAGTGAACCCTTGTGTGTTTTGGAGTGCTGTGTCACAACAACAATGGGAGTTTCCCAGTTGGGCTTTCACTTTTCACTTAACGTAACTGACAGGTGAAGAATGACCAATCATAATCATAGGCCTATATCACAAAAACAAAACAAAAAAACAAATCTAAAAAGGTAGTTGGGCCCTTTAAGAAACCACAGAAATCTAACTTAATTACAAATTTATTTCATTTAAAAAGGCACTTTTTAAGTTAGCAAATGTATATTAGCTACTATTAGGCCTAGGCTACACATTTCAATTTTCCTCCCGAACGCTTCATACATATTTTACACAAACCCTAAACCACATCCAAAGTGCTGAATGTCTCTTAATAGTGGTACTAAAGTGCAAGTAAGGTCACAGAGGCAGCACTCTTCTCTGTTTTTTTTTCTCGAATATGGAAGGCCAACACAGAAAGGAGGAACGAAATTAGTTAAGAGATCTTCATAAGATGTTTAAAGATATTTAACATCTTCGGGATGAACATGAAGGTAAACAGGCATGCCCATGTCACCAAAAATACTTTTTCGACTGGGGTGCATTTCTCGAAAGTGTCGTTGTTAGCCAGTTAGCAACTTGGGGAGTCGTCCATGGGAAAGTGGATTTAAAACAACAAAGTAGCTAACTTAGTTGGAACTATGGTTTCGAGAAATGCACCCCTGATTTAGTTCGGAAAAGCCAGTCCATCGTCTCCCACCCCACCCTGTTTAGATGCCTGCTCAGTTCCGCTCACAGCCTCTTTTCTCTATGTGTTCCTCCATGTCAACAGGCAGGATGAGGTGTGAGATGCGGCTCCACAGCCCGCTCAGCTTGTCCACGTCCATCTTGTCAAACGTGTCGGGTTGATCGGGGGTCAGAAACTTCCGGTGAATGTGACTGTGCACCAGCTCCTCCACTTGTGGCAAGCTGACGTCCGGCCCCACCGTGTCCAGGGGCAGGAGGACTGTGAAGGCCAGGAGAGGATGCTTGTAGGCCGCATTCTCGTGGTCGCAGTAGCGGTAGAAGATCAGGCTGGAGCTCGGAGGCAGCTCCTCCAGACGGTGGATGACAGCAGCTGGTTTGTCACCTTCAAATCCTTCCTTCAGCTTGGTGTCCAGTACGAGCTTCGCCTGAGGGACAGAGGCATGGAGAGACATGAATTGATGGTGCACGTTAGTAAACTATTGAAAGGAAGAGTACAGTATTTCAGAAGGAAACACAGAAGATATCAACATATCACTACTGTACAAGAGAGAAGGAGGCAGAGAGAGAGAGTGAAAGAGAAATATAACAATTTCACATAATAATTAGAAATGCACTCAGAGAGTGCAGACCTCCGACATGGAAGCTGTTTGAAAGAACATTTGACTATAATACACCCTATTTTTTTTTCAAGTCTTTCTACCTTGTTTTTGTGGAGTTAGATACTGTAATGTCAAAATTAGCCCTATCCTGCAATGGTGCAGAATCTTTGAAAAAAATCCTGGATCCAGATCGTGATCCGGATCGCCACCAAAATGTAATCACTTGTTCCTTTTGTCATTTCCAACAACTCCGCGAAATTTCATCAAAATCCATGTAAAACCTTTTTATTTATCCTGCTGACAGACAGACAGACAGACAGACAGACAGACAGACAAACCAACGCAACGGAAAACATAACCTCCTTGGCAGAGGTAATAAGGTAAGTGTAAACAACAGCAACTGGACTAAATGGCTCACCTGGTCATGCTCCACATTGGCTAGCTGTGTGCCGTACAGCTGCTGCACCGACCCGTTGTAGGCTGTGGAGAAGGCTTCCGCCAGCCGAGCCGCCAGGCATCCCAGCGTCTTCTCCGCCCGGAGACCTCCCGCCAGGATCAGGCTGACCGGCTCGTTGGGCTTGGCGGACTTGACGTGGCGCTGGAGGTGGATGCTGCTGCGTCTCCACAGCTCCCCCCTCTGGTTATGAAAGCTCTGCTTCACCTTCAGCAGCTCCTGTTGCAGCACCTCTGTTCGGTTCAGGGTTGGTCTCGCTGGCTCGGGGCTCTGGCGGAGATACTGGAACAGGACCATGGCCAGCACGGCGACCAACACCGCCACAATAATCAGGCCAACTGGCGTTGCATGGATGGATGGATGATAGATGGATGGATGATAGATAGATAGATAAAGTTGTATTTCAAACAATAACAAAGCATTGGCAAGTGTGTGTTTACCATTAACAAGCCATAATATAAAGTGTAGCAAATATACATTCTTACTCTGCTGAGTTGGTTGTGTGTCTGGAGTATATGCTGGATGTGGGCTCTCCTCTCCTCTTTCTGTTTGTTTCGCTGGACGTTGTGGCGTGGGCTTCTCTTGTGATTTAGCAGATTCTAAAATTGACGTCAGCCATTTTAAGATTCACATGTTTGCCAAGAGATGTACAGTACATGTTGTTGAGGACAGGGGTGAAAGGGAGGAAATGTGCGTGAGAAAACGTTTCTTAAAATATTCAACAAACTTTTTTTTGCTTTATGAGCAAAACGATTCTATATTAGTATATTTCCCTAACCCATTTCTAGTTGTCTAGGCTAGCAATAGTGAAGAATCTTTAAAGGAATCCTGGTTCCGAATCGTGATCCGGCTCACCACCACAATTATAATACTAGAAGCACTCAGAGAGCGCAGACCTCCGCCAAGGAAGCTGCTTGATACATTTGACCATGTTACACCCTAAGTCTTTCTGCCTTGTTTTTGTGCTGTGCCCGCAATTCTAGATAGTGAAGAATCTTTTGAAAAGTCCTGGTTCCGGTTCGTGATCCGGATCACCACCAGAATTTAATCACTTGTTCCTTGGGTCATTACTAACAGCTCCACAAAGTTTCGTCCAAATCAGTTGATTAGTTTTTGAGTTATCCTGCTGACAGAATCTTTAAAAAGGTCCTGGTTCCGGTTCGTGATCCGGATCACCACCAGAATTTAATCACTTGTTCCTTGGGTCATTATCAACAAACCCACAAAGTTTCGTCCAAAAATGTTGATTAGTTTTTGAGTCATGCTGCTGACAAACACACAGACAAACAGACAGACAAACAAACAGACAGACAAACCAACGCGACCGAAAACATTATCTCCTTGGCGGAGGTAAAAAACATAAAATGCTAATCAAAGGTGTGTTTGCCACTGGAAACTCAATTATTAAGTGTGGCCAACAGAAAGTCTTACCCTGTTGAGCGGATTGTGTCTCTGCAGAAGGTTTTGGATCTGTCGGGGGAGATACTGAACCGGGCCTCTCTTCTTCAGGTGGTGCTTCCTCTTCTACTTCCGTAGGTTCAAGAAATGAAGACAGCCATTTTAAGATAATGAACATATCGGCAAGAAGATGTACGGTATAAAACATATCAATGACTATTTGTGAGAGGATAGGAGAAACTGTATAAGGAAATATCAGACCTTTTCTTCAAAAATAACTTAACTTCTATGCTTTATGAGTTAATAATTAGTGAAAGTGAAAGCCCAACTGGGAAATTCAAACTCCCATTGTCACTGTAACACAGCACTCCACAGCACACACTGCACACAGCAAAATTGCATTTATGCCTCACCCATGCAGGGGGGCAGAACCCAATGGGGCCCCAAATTTTACAGTATATATTAATCATACAGTGTAGATAGTCTGGATCCTCAGTGTCCTGGAGCACTTGTATTGGGCGGGAGAAGTGAGCTCAGCTCTGGTTTGAAATGAGCTCTGACCAATCGCTGACAGTTGACATATGTTATTATGCTCCCAAGTGCGTTTGCTTATTGGCCAGTTGTCAGTGTTGCCAGATGTATGACAATTTGTACCATAATTTTGTCCTCTGTCCGATCAAAAACATGATAATTTCAGTTTTCCTTCAGTTGACTTAAGGCAACCATTTGGTTCATGTATAATCATTTCCTCCCAAAAGCCCTCCGAAACAGTAATTTTGAGAATTTGATACGATAGTTCAACGTTTTACATCTGGCAACACTGCTGGTTGTCTGAATGCCGTCTGAAAAACCCTTCCCATAGAAGGGTAATCAGACCATTGTGGATTATTATGTAATTCAAAATGAATGGTCTGACCTGTCGGGCTATGTCAGCAGTAGGAGCCACTTATTTTTGCCCATTATATGCACACATCATGCAACTTTCATGAGCATTCAGGACGTTGCAAGGAGCAATCATGGTGTTCTCAATCTTCCTTCAAAACCATTTAATTAAACTTTTATGCTTTACGAGTCAAGAATTATACAGTATATATACACAGTAATTATATACATTATAAATAAATAGATTTCCTTACCAGGTTGCCGTTGGTCTGTCTTTGTCGTTTCAGTGTCTAGAAGTCTTTTTTGCTGCTCACCTCCATCTGTCTCAATTGGCTTAATTGCATCTGAAACAGGCAATCGATGTGTTGCTATTCCAGAGATAGGAAAGTGTAGTTCGTATATACAGTATGCAGACACAGTTTGGTTGCATTGCATATCATGAGCATAGTAACAGCAAGATGTTACAGCATGTCAAAACAGAAGTTGTTGTACAGAAGGGGCCACTTATTTTGTTGCCCATCCCATACACACACAATGAGCCTACCACGAACATTTCGAGGTGTTTCGAGCTGGACCTAGTGTAATGGAGGCCAACAAGCAGAAAGTGGCGTGGAACGCTAGTAAACCTCCCTCCTGAAGACTCATGGTGTGTTCCATTATTCGCCCTCTGTACTGTGTACCTTGTTTGAGTGCAGTGAAGTACCCTTTCCACCCTCCGCGATTCACGAGGCGAGTACATTCCGATTCCCGTTCTGTCTGATACACTTAACGGAAATGACGGTTGGTTTAAAGTTACCCCTGGCTCTAATACACATGGCGATTGTCTTTGGAATCAAAGCTATGCCGTTATCACAGAGATTGCACACAAGCACACTGCACTTTCTGCACTAAACCCAAACATACACACACTGACACACACACACACACACACACACACACACACACACACACACACACACACACACAGACACACGAACACACACACAAGACGCACACCGCACCTTCTACCTGCACTAAACACATACACACACATACACATACACACACACACACACACACACACACACATACACACACACACACACACACACTGCTGCTGGTGTACTTGACAGACCTTTTTTAATATTTATTTTCTTCAAAATGCTACTATTACCATGTCAGAACGCTATAAAGGACTTTTTTTAGGAAAAGCACAAAAGCACAACAGATACCTCTTAATGTATGTCCTCTACAAGTCTTCTGTTGTCCAGTCTTGCACTTTAAATGTCTGTATGAGCACTGTCTATGTCCATACTGTCTTAAGTCCATGTATAAGTACTGTCTATGTCTATACTGTCTATGTCCTTACCTAGATTAGTCTATGTCTAATGGGAAAGCAAGAAATGTAATTTCAAATTCTTTGTATGACCAGTGCATGTAAAGAAATTGACAATAAAACCTACTTGACTTGACTTGACTTGAGATTCAACCGTTTCACAGATCTGACACTCAACTACGTAACAAACATGGCGGCCGTTGAGTGCGAAAAGTGTACAGTAACTCCACACTTAAAAAAACGGCCGTTTTGGGGGCGTTATCCGGGTAATTTACAGTACACTTTACCGTCGCGATTAGAAATGGAACACCCTGCGTACCCAAACACAGTGCGGAAAGGGCGGACAGTAAGAGTATTGGAACACACCATCATACAGCATCGGTAGTGCTGAGCCATCAGACTGGTCCTTTAGCTCAGCGGTATCGTGCTGTGCCTCCCATATCCGCACTGGAGTGTTGTTGACTACAGTAGGAGGTGGTGGGTTCGAGCCCCGAATGGCGTACTGCGCAGGAGCACCTCAGTTACACTAGCAAGGAGCCATCATGATGCAATCAAGAAAACGGTAGAAAAATCAATGGCTCCTCCCACTGTACTAGCAAGTGGTGTAGTGTCAGATTGTTGTGGAGATGAAAGGGTACGGGTAGGAGGACAAACTTTTACCTGTTGCTGACATATTTACTAGCAGTTCTTCTGCTATTGGTTTGTCCACTCTACTATCAGCCGTCTGATTGGCTTCTGCTCCATTTGAATCATTAATTGTTGATCCTAGAGAAATAAAGGTGTTACTTATTGTCACATTTACTGTTACTTACAGTACACACAATACCATGGGATTAGTAAACAGCATATAGCTATGAAGAGACAGAGAAGCTGTGAAGAAACTAAGAAGTGCAAAACTGTTTCTGATGTACCCGAACTTTTCACACAGTCAGTCGAGTTGTCACCCTCCTGCTGTTTGTCATCCTGCTGCTGCTGCTGCTGCTGCTGCTGCTGCTGCTGCTGCTGCTGCTCCTGTTGCTTGTAACTCTGCTGCTGCTCCTGCTGCTTGACATCCTGCTGCTGCTCCTGCTTGTCGTGCTGCTGCTGCTGCTGCGCCTGCTCCTGCTGCTGCTCCTGCTGCTGCTCCTGCTGCTTGTCATCCTGCTGCTGCTCCTGCTGCTGCTCCTGCTGCTTGTCATCCTGCTGCTGCTCCTGCTGCTGCTGCGCCTGCTGCTGCGCCTGCTCCTGCTGCTGCTGCTGCTGCTCCTGTTGCTTGTAACCCTGCTGCTGCTCCTGTTCCTGCTTGTCGTGCTGCTGCTGCTGCTGCTGCTTTACATCCTGCTGCTTTACTTCATCCTGCTGCTTTACTTCATCCTGCTTGACATCCTCCTGCTGGTCTTCCCCTTGTTCTCCTGCTCCTCCTCCTGAGAGAGAGTAAAGTGTTATTCGTGCATGTATGACACTGCATGAGTTTGTAGTGCTGGCCAACACCGCCAGTGATGAACTTCTCCATGTTGAATGAATACATGGTGAGAATGAGAGAGAGAGAGCGAGCGAGAGAGAGAGGTTAGTGTTAGTGATCTCTCAAAAATACAAAATAATTAAAAGTCAAAAGTTTATACTTTTGCACTGGCATAAAAGGTGTGCAAGTTCTCTTCGATTAGTCCTAAAATTTTTTTTGGAACCTACGCACCCACCAGGCAAGTTGTTAATACATGATACCTTCTTTGGAAAGTACCTCTAAAAATTACACAAAATATGTGTTCCATTCTGTATAAGTCAACCTTATAAACACATCACTTCTTAAAGGTGCACTATGTAATATTTTAGCAGCCCCTTTCCAGAATTCATGCTGTCAATTCACAAATGTTACCCTTTTCACAAATACTAATCACGACCATCAAATTCTGAATATTCATTATGACTCGGAAAATTGCACTTTTCATACATGAAAATGTGGATCTTCTCCATTGCCCGCAATTTTTAACGTCCAGAAATAGACATTTTAGCTGCAAAACGTACTGTACTTTGGTCATACTAGTAAATATTATTTTATTACTTGGTAAATATTCATGAAAAGGTCAAATTGGGCAATAGGAAAAACACAGTTTTAATGCGCAGCATAGTTGCAATACCTGCTTGTGTCACCATCCTGCATAGTGCACATTGAAGTCCTATACCTGTAGGTCCTACTAGAAGGGCTGTGACTCAAGCTTAGGGGCTCGAAGTACAATGTTCAAAGTAACTTAATTTAAAAAATAAATAGAGTAAATAAATAGTGTTGTTGAAAGATTTCCCTCAACAGTGCTCTCCACTTTTGCCAAGTTATCCTCAAGTACTGCGTCAGGCTCATTATCACCTTTTTTAGCATCTATAGTGAGTTTGTGCCAGTCATTACCAGTCTCATCTGTTTCAGCTGCATTTGAATCTGATAACCAGAGAAAGAGAGAAAGAGAGTTAAGGGTTAGTTAGAGTTAGTTAAGTGTTAGTTATTCGCGCATGTATGACACCGCATGGGTTTGTAGCGCTGACCAACATCGACTCGCCAGTGATGAACATCTCCATACTGAATACAAGTGAGCATCATGGATGGCAATAGCATGCATAGGAACTAAAAACAGAGAAAGGAAGTGAGAGAAGTAGCAGTAGGAAAAATGTGGATGACCTAACCTCCAACGCCTACATTCACCTTCATGGAGTTCCTTTAAGTATGGCATCAAACCCCTGATCATAAGTCAAGAAAGACTGCCCATCTCACTTGGAACAAAAGAATGAATGATTTAAAAGACAGAATGAAAAACAGATGCTGTATTCCCTACCTTCTTTGTTTGCTTCATATGACTGTTCGTTGTTTTGTGAAACCTCTGCTTTTGCTTTTTCATCAGGTGACGGTAATTCCCATTAAAAAAAGTGGTACAAACAAAACATAAATGCATTTGCCAAGATAGATAGGATTTAAAACAAATAGATTTACATTTAATTGTGCTGCTCTTAGCGATTTCACAACATCCTCATATGCAGTGATGGGCAACCTGTCCAATGCAACCAAGTGATTAGGTACCTTGTTGAATGATCACCTGGTTGAAATGGACAGGTAAAGCCAGGTCATTTGGAATGTAAGCCTATGTCATTGGATTGTAAACTAATGAATCCAGGTTGCCCATCACGGTTCATATTCCTTATAATAAGATGCATATTTTAAAGTTGTTCAGTCAACTGTTCTGCAAGTGTATGGTGCAGCACTTTCAATTAACTATTCTCATCATGTTGCAAGTACTGTTAGACTGAAGAGAACATTTTATAATGTGTTGCAATAACACTAACCGTTATCAGAGTCCATCCCTCCTCTGTACAAAGGTGACAGTCAAAGCAAAGAGTTACCTTTCAGTTACCTGCAGATAAGATAAGAGAGGCACGGCTGATCACATTTGACCAGTTCCTAAGTACAATAGTTAAAATGCATTACTGTGTTTCTGACAACCCAACAGATGAAAGATCTGCCTTTGGCTGTGCTTTTAGTGTCCCCAAGGGGAAATTCGCATTAACCACCACCATCACAACTTGCCACAGCCAACACCACGATACAGTATGGCATATTATATAACACAGACATGGAGACATCAACACCAGTGAACCTCAGACACGGTCAGACGACCTAAGCACAACATGTTATTCTTAAGAATTCCAAAAGATATGTGCATTGGTGTTATTTCATTCCGTTGTGCATTAATTGTTAATACTTTATAATGCATAATCAACAAGAGCGCACGCACACCACAGAGCAGGACACACAGCAGGACACGTGAAATGCTTATTTCATTCTTCCCGACTGCTGTTTACTTATCCGCCTGGCCTGCTACTACTGCAAATAACACCCATCTTTCATATGTCGAATCAACGTTCACTTCGTTACAAATGTACAAGCTTACTTGTTATCATTACACTGATAAAAGCCAGTGGCTCCTTAGCAGTTGAAACCCCTGAACACAAAACTGCCGTATCCGTTCACAGCAAAATTTATGAAGTTATGCGCTTAGCATTATGTATAAGAGGCTAACTGTCATCACAACAAATTAATTGACTGTAGGCTATTTATGCCGTGTTGTGTTAAGCACTTACCAGAGTTAAATTGCTTCTCGTGTTGACCGTTCAGGTGAAGTAGTTTCTGGTGAGAATTAGGTTAAAAACACACTCAAGGTTGAGAAAACGAAACTAAAACAGTCACAACTGTCCATTACCACTCTGCATGGACTTCTTCTTCTTCTTCTTCTTTGGTGTTTATTGGCGGTTGGCTACCGACGTGGAGCATTACCGCCACCAACTGGTGCAGTTATGTACAACTCTTTGCATGGCTTGTTCAGGTCAGAGGTACGGAGCATTGATGGAGTGTGCGCACTAACGGGGGTGCTAGATAACAGAAATAAATAAAACAAAAAGCAAACAAATAATAATGAAAAGAAAAATACATAAAAGGAAGGGAAGCCATTAGGGAGGGAAAGAGAAAAATAAATGATCACTCAAAAATAAATAACTTAAATCCTGTCAAATAACTGGGTTGACTTCAAAAATCTCATAAGGGGGGCCCATGCAGATGGCCTATTGGAGAATGCCAGCAGGCCTTCCAGAGTTAACCTTGTCATCCCTATTGGCCTTACATTTTGCATCAGTATTTCCCTTTCACAACTATATGCTGGGCATTCTAATAACACATGTTCTACTGTCTCTCTGTGGTTGCAGAAAGGGCATTGTCCAGTGGCATGTTTCCCTATTATGCTGAGGGAGTGATTAAGTTGCGTGTGTCCTATTCTAAGCCTTGTGGTGACTGTGTCAGCTCTTCTGTCCCTGCTGTCTGGTCTTCTTGTGGGGACTTGTGGTTGGATCTTAAACAGGAACCTCCCCTTTGTATTTGCTACCCACTGCTCTTGCCACAGTTTACAAACTTTAGTCTTGATTAGGCTCTTTACCTCCTCTCTGCTTAGGGGCACCACCAGGTTGCCTAGCTCCATCTTAAGGGCGTTTTTGGCCAGTATGTCAGCCACTTCATTGCCTTCCACTCCTGTATGAGCTGGAACCCAGAGAAAACAAAAACATATGCCCCTGTGAGACAGTCTATACAAGCACTGGAATATTTCACAAATCAGGTCAGGTCTGCAAGCAGACTTAAAATTCATGATACTAACCAAGGCTGCCATAGAGTCTGAGCATAAAACATATTCATTTGGTCTAAGGTCCTCCGCCCATGTGAGTGCCATTAAAATAGCTAAAAGCTCAACTGAATATATTGCCAAGTTATCTGGTGTTCTCTGTTTAAGTGATGCGTCAGCATCTGGTACATATACTGCTGCTCCTGTCCTTCCAGTGTCTGGATCCTTAGAACCATCAGTATACACCTGCACCCTGTCGTAGTACCTAGTGCTTAAGTAATGTTGTACCATATTGCTTAGTCCACCATACTCTTTGCTCTTTTTAGATTGTCTGGCTATATCCAGATCCACTTTAGGCATTGGGAAAAACCAAGGAGGAGTGGCTGATAGTGCTACTGTGGAACAATATGATAGCTTATTCAAGTCTAGTCTCTCAGCCTCTTTGTCTCCCACCCATCCAAAACTGTTAAAATCCTTACGGCCATGCTCCCAGCACTTATTCAGCACACCTTTGGATGGATGATCATGTGTATGCCCCTGTAATGTAACCCAGTAATTCATGCTTAGTTGTAGACGACGCAGTGGCAGTGGCATTTCACCAACCTCCACCTGTAACGCTGGGACTGACGATGTCTTAAAGGCCCCACAGCATAGCCGTAGAGCCTGTGCTTGCACTACATTGAGCTTCTGCAAGTGCGACTTTGCGGCTGACCCATAGGCGATGCAAGCATAATCCAAGGCAGACCTAATAAGAGCAGTATAAATATGCCTAAGGGCACCCATGCTCGCCCCCCAGCTGCTCCCCACAAGGCATCTCATCACATTAACAGCCTTTTTACACTTGGTTGTGACCCTCTGGATATGTTCTCCGTATGTCAGTTTACGATCCATCCACACTCCAAGGAATCTGACACTTGATACTTGCTTAACTGACTGCCCATAGAGAGTGATCTGTACCTTCGGGTTAACCCGCTTGTTAGAGAAGCACACCACTTGAGTTTTGTCAACAGAAAAACGGAAACCCCATTTAATTCCCCATTCCTCCACAGCACTAACTGCTGACTGTAATTTCAGTTGTACAGCTACCGCATTACGCCCTCTCACCCACAGAGCCCCATCGTCTGCATATAATGACCTGCCAAGACTAGCGTCTACACCCACAAAGACATCATTAATCATGATATTGAAAAGAATAGGACTACAAACGCTCCCTTGTGGAGTTCCATTTTCTATGGAGTAAATACAAGAGTGAGATGACCCAACCCGTACTTCGATACTTCTGTCTCTAAGGAAGTCCATCACCCAGTTATACATTCTACCCCCTATGCCTATTGACTCTAGCTTCATGAGAAGACCATCTTTCCACAGCATGTCGTATGCCTTTTCCACGTCAAAAAATACTGCATTTACATGCTCCTTATTGGCTTGAGCCTTCCTAACTTCGTTCTCCAGACAGACTACTGGGTCCATTGTGGTCCTCCCTTTCCTAAAACCGCTCTGGTGGCATGAGAGCAAGTTTCTACTTTCTAAGACATATGTTAATCTGCTGGTAACCATGCGCTCCATAATTTTGCACATGTTTGAAGTCAAGGCAATAGGTCGATAGCTGGTAACTTCGCACTTATCTTTCCCTGGCTTCCCTATGGGTATAACAACAGAGTGCTTCCAGATCAATGGAATTGTCCCTTCCTTCCATATTCTATTATAAAGCTGCAAAATTATTTCCTGTGCCTCAGAGGTTAAACATTCCACCATCTTATAGGTTATCTCATCCTTTCCAGGGGATGTGGTTCTCACCCCATCCAGGGCTCTTTTGAGTTCAAACAGGGAGAAGGGAACATCCATTGCTTCGCTAAAATCTGTCTTTTTATTATGTATGTTAGGGTGCTGGCTTAACATAACACTTCTTGCTGCTCTAGCTTCTGGTGTCAGGTTGACAGAGCTATGTACTTTAACAAACGTTCTCGCCAATGCTTCTGCCTTATCCTTATTACTAATCATAACTTTATCCTCAAATCTTATGGCTGGAAGGGAAAGCTCCCTTCGTATACCACTCATCCTCCTAACCATACCCCAAACTTCAGAGATTTGAGTTTCCCTCCCAATTTCATTGCAGAATTGTTGCCAGTATTGCCGCTTTGTTTGCCTTATAACCCTTCTTACGTGAGCCTGGGCTCTTTTATACGCCACCATGTCACTAAAACAAAAAGTAGTCTTCACCTTCCTAAACGCTTTGTTCCTTTCCTGTATGGCCTTCTTGCACTCCTCTGTCCACCAAGGAACCATCTTACGTCGTCCTACACCACTCCCCTTTCCTATTATCTCTGTTGCGGTTGAATGCAAGACTTCAGTTACTTTTGAGGCAAACTCGTCCACCCTGCTAAAGCTATCTGGCCTAATAGCTTCCATCCTAACACTACAGAACATACTATAGGCCGTCCAGTTAGCATCTTTTAATTTCCATCTAGGAAAGCCTATGTCCTCCAGTTGCACTGACCCTACTCCAATGTCACAGCGAATCGGATAATGGTCACTACCTACTGTAGTATCATCAAGAACTTCCCACTTAGTAACACTAGCTATTTTCTCAGAAACCAAGGTGAGGTCAATTGACGACTCCACCCCTCTCCCCACATCTATCCGGGTACCCCTCCCATCATTCAGACACACCAGTTCCATTTCCTCTAACAGCTCCTCAACCACACACCCATTATAATCTGTTTGTGCACTACCCCAGAGAGTACTATGGGCATTGAAATCCCCACACCAAACTATTTGATTAAAATCCTCGCCAATAATGTTACTAAGGTTCTCTTTACTTAACTTCTTACAGGGGTTATAGAAATTGGCTACCCGTACATTGCTGTCGCCTATCCATACCTCCACTACTACTGCCTCCTCATCTCCGCATGTGTTCATTACCCTGTACCCCAGCCCTTGTTGGATAAAGGTTACGACGCCACCCCCCACACCCCCTTCCCTGTCTCTACGAATAGCAACATACCCATACAAAATGAAGTCCAGCTGTGGCTTAAGCCATGTTTCTTGAACACAAATTCTGCATGGACTGTACAGTTCAGGAACGGATATTCAATTACTTCGTAGTACTGGGACATATATTGTAGGTGCACATTTCAAAATAACGGCATTTCCTTTAGGCGATGAGAACACATAATAATAATAATAATAATAATAATAATAATAATAATAATAATAATAATAATAATAATAATAATAATAACAATAATAATAATAATAATACGTTTTCATCGAGTCAGGTCTATGTACAAACTTATGGCCTATGCATGAAGACCAACTTGGGGCTAATTAATTTCTTTTTCTTTTTTTATCCCGCCTGTCCTGTCACACACACACACACACACACACACACACACACACACACACACACACACACACACACACACACACACACACACACACACACACACACACACACACACACACACACACACACACCTATCGGGTGAATTAAAAATGTATCACAGGGACAGTAATATTGTGATGTACAGTGGGATGTGGTCGTCAAAGCTCTCTTGGTATCAATAAAAGGCTAAATGACTTTGCCAATATCCCACCTCCCTCTGTCTGAGCCTGACATTCTGGGGGAGTGCTATGGTGTCACAATGACAAAATTACACTTTCACTGGTTTGATATTCTGTGACTGTGACTCCACGACTCCATCCATTAATCAAATTTCTGTTCATTCATGCCTGACCTCAGAACAACACTAGGCCTCTCAGTTAGGCTACTGTTAGTTAGTGCTGTTGACCAAAAGTCAAGTCAAGAGTCAAGTCAAGAGTAGGCCTACTTTGTTGTTAAAAATCTATGTAACGGGGTTAGCACAGAAGTTTGAAATTGCGTTTGATCAGTCTCCAATGTGCAGTTTGACTAAAAACATTTAAATAAGACGTTGACAATAATTTATCTCAAGAAAATGCTTGCATAATTTCCTATGCTTATGCAAACTGCATGTAACAAAATAATAAAAGGAAATCACAGTCAATGTTTACATCAGGTAATATAAGTGTGATGCAATGTAATGGACTACACAGGCTTTATCACTACGCTGCGTGATCTAATAGTGGCTGCAGGGGGCAGCAGTGCTCTCGTGTCTTTGAGAAAAACGCAAAAGAAGAAGTTCGCGCATGCGCATGATTGTCATTTTTTCGAGCAGCCTGGAGACAGGCATCAGAAAACACAGGTTTTTTTGTCTGAATTAAAGTAGCTGAAATAAGTTTATTAGCACAATGGCTGCGCGATATGACAGAGCTATCACTGTCTTCTCTCCTGATGGACATCTGTTTCAAGTTGAATATGCACAGGAGGCCGTGAAAAAAGGGTCCACAGCGGTAAGAACCAGGGGAACTTGTGTAGATTATTCCTAGCGGATAGCGCACCTGACTAGCAAGGCAAGCTTTGAGTCAGTTATAAACACCTATCGTCTTGTGTGATTGAGAAGGATAAGCTATTTATCCAATGTTCAACTCTCCACTAGTATGCAGGAAGGAAGCCTTTATTTTGGTGTCGTCGTTTGCGCACCAGCCCATTGAGTATTTAGCTAAAGTAGCTAACTAGCTAGTTAGCTTATCATGACTTGCATGTTGTGGACAGGGCGGCAGTGCCTACTAGCTATCATCAATACTTACAATTACTTAAAATAAACTATTCCTCATTAGTCTCACCTGAGACGACACACTTTTCAAATATTTTCTTGAAAACATCCCTGCCAGTTAGGACTGCTCTCGTGTATTAACTTATATAAGGGAGATAGCCAGCCTTTCAGAAGGTGAATTTGGTGAAGATTTTTTTGGTCATACCTGCTCAAAAATGAAATTGTTAACAGCAAACCGGTGCAGAAGTGGTGCTACCAGTAATGGTCGTCCAGTTCAGGGAACGTTTTGTTCAGGCAAAGGTGTCTACTTGGTAGCAGTTACGTGACCATGGTCTTGGGGAGGAGTAGCGAAACACTGTGGTAGAATCTGACATTCTTGTGTTTTGACAGGTTGGTATCCGCGGGAAGGACATCGTTGTCCTGGGTGTGGAGAAGAAGTCGGTGGCCAAGCTGCAGGAGGAGAGGACAGTACGCAAGATCTGTGCCCTGGATGAGCATGTCTGCATGGCCTTTGCAGGTACGTCATGTGGTGTCACCTGTACAGCTTGAGGACTGCTGGTTCAATTCCTGACACTGACAGGTGGGTGGTGGGGATGTAGGAGTGGCTGACCAAAACTCTTGTCCATCCGCACCATGACGTAAGTGTCCTGAACATAAAGCTGTGTGTGTTTCAGGATAACTCGCTGGGCCCTTGTCATGACTGCCCTCAGCTATCATATGGGTGATTCTCACGAAGCTAAAAAAACGATGGCAATGAGGTTTTAATGGTTAAATATGACAGGTATTCTTTTGATAATATACATTACTGTAGAGCAAGACGTGTAGCTTCTGGCACACTAGTTCATTTTAAAAAATATTATTTTTATTTTCCACTTTTTATGCATTTTATAGGCAAATTCTCATTACCGAAATGTGTCCCGAACAAAATTTCTGGTCTTTGAATTAGGGTAAAACATAATAAAAATGTTAAAAATACGTAAATGACACTACAAGAGCGTTCGTCTATGTCCGAAGTTTCATTAAGTGTTCCTTGTTGGCAATTTAAATAATGAACACTCATGAATATTTCAAGAAAAGATCGTGTCCCCAAGTTTTTCTTCTCATTACCGCAATATATTTCAGAACTACAATTAAAAGCCATCAGAATTTCAATATGAGCTGAAACTACCTACAATTCATCTGTACTAACAGGAGATTCAAGATGGCTACATGATTAGTCAGCCTTATTGTTTGTGCCTGTAAAATGTCACAATTTGTCTCAAAAATATGCAAATACGACAAAAGTGGTTCTCATTACCGAAATTAGTCAATATTTCAAAATAAATAAGATTTTTTCATTTTAAACTTGCTTGGTAATAGGGTATTCATTTTCAGAATTCAACAATGGTCATGAATTAGCTATGTCATAATTACTGAAGTTACAGTTAGCATTATTGTGCTGAGCCATCTCATTACCGCAATACACATTCTCATTACCGCAATGTTTTAAGTACCTTTCGGTAATGAGGATTGTCAATTTCGGTAATGAGACTCTATGGTGATTTACATTTAGAATATATTATCATGACATATATGTATTTCACTTTTTATTTATTTACATTTTTAAACATGCAACTGCAACCTTAAATACAAATGATATTTTTGCAGTATAAATATTGTCACTATGTCACTTAATTATAGTTAAAGGACTTGATGAAAGTGTGAAGTGAAATTGCATCCATTTCAGGTTGAAATATGCAATTGTATTGAATCGATATTCGATATACAATATTGTAAGTAAACAAAGCAAAAGTAAATGCCTAACATCTGCAATAGCTCCTTCATCTAATGGGGGTTGTCTGTAAAGGTGATCATCTCCCTATACATTGCATAGGCTAAATTGAGTGGTCATACAGGTCTTGTTCATAGACCATTTTTCTGTTCTCATCCTTTCTGGCTAATGTTGTGGTGACATTTACATTTTTTCCCAGCCTTGGAAGAACAATAATCGACTATGGGCCAGAAACCCTGTTGTGAGAGTTCATTGAGAGTAGCAAGTCACAACTTAATTCTTGCTCATATGCCAACCCATGAATCAATATTCTGGCTGTTTCCACCCTCGAAATGTGGTCTTTTGATGCAAAAAAATAATCGAACTGCCTGGTGATGTCACCCAATGCCAAGGCAATTGCAAACAACGAAGCCAGCACTCGCAGTGAAGTTGTCAGATTGCGTAGATGGCAAAAAGGGAACAAGTTTGGAGACAAAATCGACTCACTTCAAGTGAGTCGATTTTCCAGAAATTGACAGATTTTTTTGCTTCCTGTGTTTGGTTGTCATACCCTCAATTGTAGTGGGTTTGAGTATTTATCTTTTTTTACTAACTTGACTTCCTTCCAAAATCTTTGTTTTGGATCCAATTTGATCATTGTTAAAGGGTGGCACAAAAGGCTTGGCATTTGAAATAGCAGTGAATAGGCCTTTATAGCGAATTCAGTGAGAAGTAGTTTTTAGAATATTTCAATCAAAACTAGTAAGAAGAATTATTTAGAGCAATGCTCTAGTTGCCTTTACACTTTCCCAAATTAGAAATTCCTCATGCATGTTGCAGCCTTTAGCAAGGTTTCAGCCCCCATACTCTGATCCTTTAGCCATGCTCAAACACCCATGTACCTTTTTTAGTCTTTTAGTTATGCTGTGGGTTCTTGATGTCCTGGGTAAGTGGAAAGGCAACTGGATCAAAACAGCCTCAAAATGCACTTTGCACTGATATAGGGCCTAGCTGAAAATGCCCATTCACAGCAATTCAAAATTCCAAGTCTATTGTGCCACCCTTTGACAAGTATCAAACATGCTAGAAAATGACAAGGAAGTTAAGGTAGTGCAAAGGAACAATACTGCAAGAGAAGAGCAGGATTTTGCAACGTTTTAATTTTGTGTTTCATGCACCCTATACTAATTATGGGCATGTCTGATATTGTCCTGAAAAACAACATTTTTTCTTTTTCAAAAATGTGAATGAAGTGAAAGGCCACTTGGGAAACTACAACTCCCATTGGCATTGTGATCCAGCACTCCACAGCACACACATGAACACTGCACACTGCACACAACAGAATGGCATTCATGCCTCACCCGCATTTATGCCTCATCCCCAATAGCGCCCAAATGGGAGCACCATGCTCAGGGTACCTCAGTCATGGAGGAGGATGGCGGAGATCACTGGTTAATTACTCCCTCCACCAACCTGGCGGGTCGGGAATCGGGAGTCTGATGCCCTAACCTATGACTGCCATTGATGTGCAATGTGCAACTCAAGCAGTTAGAGGTGTTCAGTGATATTTCATAACACATAACGTTCATAGTGAATTCCGGCTTTGGTCCGGACAGTATTACGATGATACTGTACCGAAAGCCGAGGTGTACCGAACCCACATACCATACAAGCTACTTTAGTCATCTCCTGTTCCTTCTACCTACGTCCTAGTTGCCGGTGCACACCGAGTCAGAAAAAAAGTCCAGTGCACGACCTCGCACTGCGACATGATTTTCCTTCTCATGACAGATTTAGATTTCTGGTCCACTATAGATTTTTGGCTGGAGAGATCCGTGGCGAGTTGTGTCATATTCAGGGTGGGGATGAGGAGTGGGATGTATGCGCTTCATTGAGGTCATCAGGTGGCTACCCTCCGGTGTTTTGATGATGGACTAACTATAACTTCAGAGTGCAATCCCTTGGCCTTCACCCCTTATACTATGATGTTACTTTGATGGTGCCTACTGGAGGGCTGGGGAACCTTTTTCATTCAAGGGGCCTCTTCAAATTCATCTGAGGGCCGTAAAAGTTCTCAGAGAGCCGTACTAAGAACACAAACCAGGATTTCCTCCTGCACTTTAGGCCTATATTGAAGTCAGACACCTTTAAAACAGACCCACCTTCTCTAGTTCCACTGAATATAACTCAATTGTATTGCAAAAGTATTTTCTAAGATTCCTTTACAAAATATGTAATATTTCACTTGAGGCTGCATAACATTAAATTTATATCGGGGGCCTGATTAAACGGCCGTAAGGGCCACAAACGGCCCTCGAGACAGGTTCCCCACACCTAACCTATGGTCTTTTATGGTCTTTGGCTGGGTTAAGTCTTGAATCCCAATATCCTTCAGTAGCTTAATGAATGGTTTATATAGAATATATTTATCATCTTATTAGGTGTCATTTGATTAGTTCTGCCCTGGAGGCTCTGTCGTTGTGCTAATAATAATAACAAATCACATAATTTACTAATATTTGGCTTTAGTTCAATTTATTTCTCCTTATTCTCATTACCGAAAACTCATTCTCATTACCGAAACATATCCCTCATTACCGAAATGAGCACTTAATTGTAAAAAAAGTACTAAAGGAAAACTCTATTCACATATATTTTTTATGAACACAGTACCTTTCATGTTTCTTTCACTTCAGTATATTTTCAGACCGAAATTGTAGGTTTTCACGGATGTATTCTAAAATTAAAGAGGAAAACAAATGATCCTATTGCGGTAATGAGGTAAAATGGTAAAATTCTTAAACTACAATAATAAGGAAAAAAACTTTTTTGAGTGTTTTATGTAGCCCCTAGTACAACTATCAATATTCAATGAACAAAACTGCAAGAACAATTAAGTTTCCTAATACATTTCATGAAAGAAAAAAATTGCGGTAATGAGCATTTCAGCAGACATGGACCTATAAAACGTAAAAAAATGTGTTTTAAATAGTTTTCAGGTAAGTTGATATTATTGTGCTTAGTAACTGTACACTTTGATGTAACTGATTCAAAAAGAAATTCAATCAAAAAATCATTTTGAAAAAATGGTTGTCAAAACACCTTTGTTGCGCGTTTCGTGAGAATCACCCATATGACACATTAAATGCGGAGGTTGAATCAGATGGTTTAAACCAGTGTTTCTCAAACTTTTCATGCCATTCCCCCCTTCAGAGGAAGGGTGTCTGTCTGTGCCCCCCTCGAGCAAAATGGTTAAGAAAGTACAAATAAAAAGGCCTTGGTAAAGTTTAATAGAGCCTAATATACATGTATATATATGGGATATGATGTTCTCTAAATATTAGTGAATAAATTAATGAATATATTGTGATTATAAAGCGAATGTGTTGACTTAATAGCAAAGCAGAAAAGTATTAAAAAAGAAAAAACTTCTGACTTCACTCGCCCCCCCCCTCGAATACCTCCGCACCACTTTGAGACACCCTGGTTTAAACAAAGGTGTTCTTATAGGATCTTTGGCTGAATTATATAAATGTGCACAGTGCTGCTGTGTGAACACCATGCAGAGTGGTACTGAAATTCTCATTCAGATGAAGGACTTATCTCTCTCTCTCTCTCTCTCTCTCTCTCTCTCTCTCTCTCTCTCTCTCTCTCTCTCTCTCTCTCTCTCTCTCTCTCTCTCTCTCTCTCTCTCTCTCTCTCTCTCTCTCTGCAGGTTTGACAGCAGATGCTCGTATTGTGATCAACAGAGCTAGGGTGGAATGCCAGAGCCATAGGCTAACAGTGGAGGACCCTGTTACTGTGGAGTACATCACACGTTACATTGCCACCCTCAAACAGGTGAACCATGGCTTTTAAAAATTGGTGTGCCATATGAAACAAACACAAGTCTGTTGTGGTAACGAGGTATTGGCGTCGTAGTTGAGTGTTGATGTCTTTTTAAAATGTTTTTAATTTTTTAACTTACAGTGAGTCTAAATATGTATTTGATCCCTTGCTGATGTTGTTGGTTTGCCTACTAACAAAGACATGATCAGTCAATAAATGTTATGATAATATCTATTCTAATATGGAGAGACAGAATATCAAAAAGAAAATCCAGAAATTAACTGAAGAGAATATATATTAATTTATTTCCATTTCATCGAGCAAAATAAGTATTTGATCCCCTGCCAACTGATTACAGTTCCGGGCCCACAGACCAGATGGGAACTTCCGATCAACTTGTCATCTGAATTAAAGACACCTGTACATACTAATATGCATAAAAGACACATTGAATCAGCAGAATCAGTCCATAGTATGAGTGAATCAGTCACACTCCAACCTCACCATCATGGGAAAGACCAAAGAGTGGTCAAATGATATCAGGGACACGATTTTAGACCTGAACAAAGATTAAATGGGCTGCAAAGCCACAAGAAAGAGACCGAGTATTAATGACCCAGCTGTTGATGCATTTCTTCCAAAATGTGAGGAATACAAATTGACTATCCATCAGCATATCTGGGGTTCTATACAAGATTTGACCTTTTGTAGGGATTTGATAATCATGAGAACAGAAAGAAATCACCCTAGAACTGTACGGGATGAACTAGGCAATGATATCAAAGCTACTGGGACCAAAATCACTGAGAAAACTACTGGTAGCACTTAATGCCACAGAGGTTTAAAATCCTGTAGTGCACACATGGTACCTCTACTTCAGAAGGAACCTGTGCAGTCCCACTTGAGGTTTGCCAACGGACATTAGACTGGTTTAGGATATGATAGAAGGTGCTGTAGTCAGATGAAACCAAAATCAAGCTGTTTGGCATTATCACAATTCAATGTGTTTTGAGAAAGAGTACTGCTGTCTGTGATCCCAAGAACACCCTCCTCACCATCATGCATGAAAGTGGTATCATTATGGTTTGAGGGTGTTTGTCTGGCCAAGGCACAGGACAACTTCACATCGTCAACGAATGGATGGAGGGAGACATGTAATGTGCAATCCTGAATGCAAACGTCCTTCCCTCCACCACTACACTGAAGGGTGGGCCATTTTTAGATCTCCCAACATGACAATAATACACAACATACAGTCAAAGCAACGAAGGAGTGGCTCAATAAGAAGCATATTAAAGTCGTGAAGTGGCCTAGACAGTCTCCAAATATTAACCCTATAGTGATATTATGGAGAGAACTGAACCTCACATGTACCAAGCTCAGCCACAAACTATTAATGTTTTAGGGATAATGTGCAAAGAAAAATGGGCAAAAATATTTTCTACTATATGCACAAACATCGTCATCAACTAAAAGAAGCATCTGACCTCAGTGCTAGACAACTAGGGCTTTGCCACAAAGCACTTTATCTTCTTTAGCTAGAGGGGTCAAATACTTATTTGCCTAAATTAAATACAAATAAATTAAAATATATTATTTTAAGTTATTCTCTGGAATTTCTTTTTGATATTCTGTCTCTCCATGTTTGAATACATATTATCATAAATTTATAGACTGATCATGTCTTTATTAGTGGGCAAACCGGCAAAATCAGCAAGGGATCAAATACATATTGGACTCACTGTAGTTGTGTTTTAGGTTAATAGCATTTTAACTTTTTTCAAGTTGTTGTTGGGTCTCTCATTTTGCCACTTCTGTTGACTCCCTCCAGCGATACACCCAGAGCAACGGCAGGAGGCCCTTCGGCATCTCTGCCCTGATCGTCGGCTTCGACTACGACGGCACACCCCGGCTCTATCAGACTGACCCCTCTGGAACCTATCATGCTTGGAAGGTGAAGGGGCATCTTTTTTTTAAAATCATGAATTAATGGAGTAGGAATGGAATATTGCATTTTGACGAGTTGGAGTTTTTAGTTGATGCTTTCTTCATATGGTTGACCCTTCAGAACTTGCCATGCTTGGAAGGTGAAGTAGTACTGAACATTGCAAAGTCATGAGTCATAGATTATAAAAGGAATTAAACGTGAGGGGGGTAAAAACAATATGTGGCATCATGAGATTGTATATAGAATCGTCAGTTTGAACCATTTTTTTCTGTTGTGTTGACGTGCAGTGTTCTGTTTTCCGTTTTTTTTTTTTTTTCCCACCATTATGATGGGCATTGCATGACACATTGGGCAAAAAAGTGGAATGCATCAGCATAATTTAGTGAGGACGGTCTGCATTCCATTTGGGCTTGTATTTTCTTTTGAATTTCCTAACATTGATGCCCGTGATGTAACCCCACACAGGCGAATGCCATTGGCCGCAGTGCAAAGACGGTTCGGGAGTTCCTGGAGAAGAACTACACAGACGAGGCCATCGCAACTGACAACGAAGCAATCAAGCTGGCCATCAAGGCACTGCTGGAGGTGAGGCAGTCAAGGGGTGTATTCCAAGGGGCACTAGTGACCCAGTGGTTAGGAGGTGGACTAAAGATCAGTGGGTTGCAAGTTCGAATCCTACCCCTACCAGTCCTCCCTACACTTCTATCCACGGCCTGAGTGCCCTTGAACAAGGCATCTAACCCCACATTGCTCCAGGCCACAGAGAATGTAACCAATATACCCTGTAAATATATGTAAGTCGATTTGGATAGAAAAAGTGTTAGCTAAGTGTAATGCAATGACTCAAACTAGTACCTTGTGTCCATCCCTGTTGCCTCATGAGACTAGGCGTGTCATAGATGATCAAAGTGTTATTCAATATCTCACAAAAGCACAATTTAAAGCTTATCTCATTTGCAATTTGAATGTTGATTGGGGGAAAGATTAGGTTGATGGCAGGGAAACTTTTTCTTTGTGGAGGTGAGATGACGTCAAGGCACAAGGCCACAAGCAGCAGAAAAGGTTGGGAGGAACTACACTAGTTTGACTTTCACATCATGTGCAGTCTTGCTTGTCTTGTATTGAGACACACTGGAATGATGTCAAGCATTGAGTCATGTGGCCA
Source organism: Engraulis encrasicolus (assembly GCF_034702125.1). Lineage (NCBI taxonomy): Eukaryota > Metazoa > Chordata > Actinopteri > Clupeiformes > Engraulidae > Engraulis > Engraulis encrasicolus. The sequence goes on along the minus strand of NC_085862.1, from coordinate 24,476,086 downwards.
AAGGACAGAGGAAGCTACTTGAGGATAGATATTGATTTTTAGACAAGGTCAAGTTCACACTCCCAATCCTGCCCCATCTCTCTCCCCACTTTCCTATCAATAAAGGTACAAAAAACCCTGAGACATATCTTAAAAAAAACTTTTATCAGATCACACACAAAATATAATTTACAAGCGCAAGGCAGATGGTAAGCATACATTCGTGTTCAGTGTGTGATTGTGCCCTATGGTGGTGGAGTAAAATGTTTTTAGTCCAAAGTGATGCTGTTTCTCATCACAACACTTGCTGCTCCATAGGTGGTCCAGTCAGGAGGCAAGAACATCGAGCTGGCCATCATCAGGAGAAACCAGCCACTGAAGGCAAGTAGTCCTCACCGTGCATCTTCATATGGGCGCTGAATGTTTTTAATGCATATTCCTGAAGGAAGCCAGGAAGGATTTGAACTTGGATTGGAAATGATCATCCCTGATCGCCCTGGCCTTGCTAAATTAGATCCCTCCCCCCTAAAAACTATATCCCTAAATGCTTTTTCTGTTACAGATTCTGGAGTCCAAAGAGATCGAGACGCTGGTGGCTGAGATTGAGAAAGAGAAGGAGGAGGAGGCAGAGAAGAAGAAGCAGAAGAAGTCGTCATAAACAGTTTCTGGAAATGTCTTTTTTTGGCGACTTTGACCACATGCACCTGATCACTCTTCTGGTGGTTCTGATTGTTGTGTGTTAGTGAGCTGTTCCACTGAAAGCTGCTCAATAAAACATGTTCTTTTTTTCTAGTTTGTACCCCATGTGTCCTGTTCTCTGTGCTTAATCACATGTACACATAGGCGGTTCTAGACAGGGGCCAGAGCGTTCCAGGGCTCCTGTAGAATAGTTCCTGGCCCCCAAAGACTTAAAGGTGCACCGTGTAATATTTTTGGTAGTTCATTTCCAGAATTCATGCTGCCCATTCACAAATGTGACAATACTTACCAGCGCCATCAAATTCTAAGTATTCAATATGACTGGGAAAGTTGCACTTTTCATACATGAAAAGAGGGATTCCCTCCATGGTCCGCCATTTTGAAATTCCAGAAATATATATTTTTAGCTGCAAAAATGACTGTACTTTGGTCTTACTAGTTTATTACTCGGAAAATATTAATGAAAAGATCAAATTTGGCAATAGGCAGCACAATTTCAATGAGAAGCATAGTTGCAATACCTATTCTGGCCACAATCTTACAAATTAATATTTTAAAGGTGCTCTGTGTAACTGCAACATGATATACATTTTTGTATATTATATATAAAAAAAATCCCTTTTTCCAATTCATGTGCCCACGTGAAAAAAAAAACAATGGCCTCACCTTGAAATGTGATGATGACTACAAGAAATTGCCATGCCTGTAATTATTTTTCTCGTATCAATGGCATAGGAGGGTTCCTCTCTACCTCTAAGAATTGAATATATGGGATGTGTTAAATTAGTTTCAGTTATGCTTTAATACTTCTTGATTCCGTAGCCGGGTGTACGAGTGGAACAGAATATGAAATTGAAAAAAATGTGGGGGTTAGTCAAGTCTTCCTCCGCCTCTGCCACAATGGTAAACAATTTGTTTTTCAGTGTTTTAAACAGACTTACAATCAATAGAGGTTGAGTGCACACTAACTTAAGTATTTTACCTTGCCCTTTAATTGTGGGCCGTACAGTAGCCTAGTGAATTGGGAGCTGTTAGAAATCAGAGGAACTGTGTGGAAGTCAAAGTACGTCCATCCTTTCCTGTTAGTGGTGTTTTGCCTTGTTAGAGAAAACAATGTTTCCCTGTTGTGAGACTCAGAGCAAAGTTTTCCTCTTTCAACATCCTGTCTGCAAATGGGAATGACCTTAGAATTATGTTTTAGCAAGATATTGTATAAAACGTAAAACAACAAACTAAAACTACAATTAAAAACTCCAGTGTCATTGAAACTTAAGCCCTGCAGCCATAAGCAACATGGGAGGAACAAGTATTTTGACTGGTAATCTAAGTCATGCCCCCTCGGGTAGGGTTCAGAACACTGACGTACATACTATTAAGTGTCAATGGTACAGAAGCTTTTTTAATCCTTTTACTGGTTGATAGAATGCATTTACTGAAGCAGACTGGATTACATATGAAATATTCCACCTTATACTTTGACATAACTTGTTCAACCCGAGTAATGTTTTTGTACTCCCAAGTAAGTGAGGAATGAAAGAGTGACTCAAATGTCCTTAAGGTATGAAAGAAATCAGTAGACAAGAAAAGTAGATGCAATAATCATTTTAGTGTACAACAAAAAAATACAATGCTCATTTCACATTGTTGAATACAGCAGAAAAGCTGCCAAAATAAACAAATTATAATAAAACAAAACAAAAAAAATAAATATATAATTTAAATAAATTATAAGGTGTATATATCATATTGTGCAACCCACATATTCCTCTTTTGTGTGTGATACAGATACAAAGTGCTGTGCTTTATCAATAGTGCTTAGCTAGTTGGAGACCCTGGTTTCCGTTTGCAGCCATTCTCAGGAGCCGGTGTCCTCTCTACTGCCCTCGTCTGGTTTGGTCTGGTCTTCTCACTTCATCAGGGTGCTAGACTAGAGTACAACAATAATGCACCTAACAAGAGAAATGGATGCCATAGTCATTGGTTTACTGTTCACCAATACATGTTCATGTCATATTAATACACAACAATATTTATGTTGCTATGCATAAATTATACCATGACTTATTTGCTCTGTGCAGGAGCGTGTGATTTAATCATGGTGCTGTAGAGTAGTGTAAAAGGGAGAGTGAGAGGTGGACATGAGCCAGGGATGGAGTGGTGAGTTGTGACAGTACACTGTGATTACGCACAACACATGATACAATTCAACCTCTGTATTTACAACACTAAATGAACGCGCCAGTGGAGGGTGAGGGACATTGTCCACCAGCCACAGATCTATAAAAATTCCAGTAGTGTGCAAAATGCACATTTCATATCAGAGAAAGAGGGTTTTGGTGACGGTGGTTTTATGCATGCATTTTCAAGTCTGAAAATCAGTAGTTCTTGATATATGAAGAACATAAATGACATGTACATGTACAGTATGATCACCTTCCAGGTGTGATGTAGTCACTTGATCATGGCGCTGTAGAGCAGCAGGGAGCGTGAGAGGTGGGCGTCCTGCTCCATGCAGAAGATGAGGTCCCTCATAGTGACCCTTGTCACCGTCACCGGCCTCGCCACGCTCCTCAGGCCCAGCAGCCCACTGCCCTGAGAGGAGAGGGGAAGGGAAGGGTGAGGTTGTTGGTAAATGTTAATAAAAGCAAAGTCAAAGCTTCATTTAATTCTTTGTTAAGGGTTTTCATGATGCTTTGAAAGCTTTCTTCCGAATTGAAGTGAGTTAATTCTGAATTAAATGTCTTGTAAATGAGGACAATGTCCTGTCAATAAAGGCATAAAAGAAAGAAGAAGAAAAAAAGCAGAAAAGTCCAGGGGCCTCATTTATCATTTGTTCGTAGAATGTCTTCTAAATTGTGTCCTACGAGTGAAATATAGAATGGTCACAAGTAGGCCTATAGAAAAATCGGGATTTATCAAACGTGCGTTGGCTGCTCCTACGCACACTTCTGCATGATAAATCCCACACTTTCCCGAAATACCTCCAAGTAACCATATATGGCATTAAAATATATTCAAATGCCATGTTAATTCAAAGGCGCCACCCTGTTTGGACACACATGAACACACGCGCCACTTGAAGCGCTGGCGGGAAGTGTGGAGATAGAAACATTTCCGCGGCAGAAATGGAGGTGCTTTCGACATAACAGGGTGAGGACAGTGTTTCAAAATAAATAAAAGAAGGAGACACACATGGAAGATAACACTGCCATATAGCACACTGTCATACTCCATTGCCATTCAAAGCAAAATGTACCTTGCACGGTCAATATTATTTGCAATTTCATATTTCTTCCACTCGCACGCATGGTCTGAGGTGTGTATAGATTTAGGCACATTTCTCTATGTTCACGTACATGTACCTAAATCCCACACTTTTCTCAGGAATGATCGCACACACGCTTTACGCACAGATCTGTGCCTAAGAACGCTTGATAAATGAGGCCCCAGGGGTGCCGTGGTCCACTGGGCTACTCCGGGGACCCAGGTTCAATTCTGACGGTTTTAAATAAATAATTACATATACGTTTTAAAAAAGCAGCTTCCCTCCCCAAGCTGTAGCATGCAAAGCCATCAATAACACCCGAATCAAAAGCGTCATTTTCATGCGTTTAGACTTGCAATATAGTCATAGAGCCCTACACAGGAATTCCAGGCTTTGCTGGTACAGTAGCCCATCTAAAAAGGCATCTTGCCTTTCACAGGGTAGGCCATAGCTTTCCAATTCTGCTTCTAGTTTTGCTCATTGCAGAATGGAGTTTGAATAGATTTGATGAAAACAGGGACAGTAAATAGAAATTAATTTACAATGAAAATCTACTGGTGTAACATTCTCAAGGTCCAAGTAGCTTGCAATTCAGCATCACATCTTTTATAATTCAGCATCCCCAGAAATTCTGTTTGAGTCTTCATTTGTTCTAACCTCTTGTTGTTATATGTTCTCTCTAGTTTTCAATTTCTATATGACCTCCTTTGTCTATATACTAGTCTGTATGTAAGTGCAAACGCCGAACAGCTCGGCATGAAACCAATGCATCGTTAGTACTGTATTATCTAAATGTTCCTAAATGCATGACCACGGAATGAAAATGAAATTAACCCTACTACTGCCTTAAGCCAAGCCACTATCGCATGTTCTTGGCCCTGGCTTTGAGTAGTATTTCTAATTTACAACATCACAAAACAGGACTTATTCTGTTATTTCCCAGCCCTGCCTAACTTGGCATGTACTTATCCTCTGCCCACATCCTCTTCAACACACACACACACACACACACACACACACACACACACACACACACACACACACACACACACACACACACACACACACACACACACACACACACACACACACACACACACACACACACACACACACACACACACACGCAAAAGCCTAACATTATTAACACAGTAGCCTGAGGACAGGAGAATAAAATGAATGGAGAATTATGAACAAATTAAAAAAGACATGCTCATACACAGGAGAACACACACAGACACACACACACAACCAACATTAATGCCTCATGCTGAAAAGATGCCTTGGGGACCTAAAACACACACACACACACACAACCTCACACACACACAAAAACAATGCACGCTGACACGCACGCACGCGCGCCCACGTATGCACGTATGCACATACACACCCCACACCCACACCGTGCTCACCTCCAGGGGCCTCTTCCTGCGGGGGCCAATGGCGGCCAAAGCAGCCAGGTTTGCCTGTCGGTGCTGTGCCTGAGCCAGCTCCAACTGCTGCATCTACACACACACACACACACACACACACACACACACACACACACACACACACACACACACACACACACACACACACACACACACACACACACACACACACACACACACACACACACACACGAAACAAGTAAAGATACAGTGCAGTATAGATACAGAAAAAGTGCACGTTCACTCACACACAGAGATACACATTATCATATGTTTTATGATCAAATATGTTTCCAGCATCCAGAAAGGGGGGAGGGGGGAGTACTTACCTCCTTCGCCTTCTGCTTTAGACACTGCATTTCAGCATTTCCAGATCGACTCTGGTAGAAAATAGGAGAATTATGATCCATGTTATTACATTTGTACAAATGTCAATATGGCCTGTAGGTGAAATCTGCTGCATTTGAAATGTTACACGAGTCATAACACTATTTACTGTAGCACCCTCTGGTGGCCAGATTATATCATGCAACATTTCCTTATATCCGCTCCCAATAAATAAGTGAAATAAAAAAGTGAAAGCCCAACTGGGAAACTCCAACTCCCATTGTCATTGTGACACAGCACTCCACAGCACACAAGTGTGCACTGCACACAACGGAATTGCATATATGCCTCAACCGTGCAAGGGGCCAACCCCCAATGATGCCCGAAAGGGATCAGTGCAGCGGGACAGTACCATGCTCAGGGTACCTCAGTCATGGAGGAGGGTGGAGGACAGCATTGGTTAATTACTCCCCCTACCAACCTGGTGGATTGGGCGTCGAACCGGCAACCTTTGGGCTACAAGTCTGACGCTTTAACCGCTTACCCATGACTGCCCACAAATGGAGAGAAGTTAGATGATTAAGTGGCATGTGGCACATGGGGTTCCCCACCCATGGTGTAAATCATCTAACCCCTATTGGACAAAATGTCCTCAAGCAGTGGAATGCAACTGGAGGACAGGCCACTCCTGGTGGAGTTGTGGTACCCAAATCCCCAGGGAGGCGGCTGGGCTGGTTACCTTGGCGATGCGCAGCAGCATCTCCCTCTCCTCCTCCTCCCTCCGCTGCTGTTGAAGACTCTCCACCTGCTCCAGGTAGCGCAGCTGGCCCCGCACGTCACTCGCCTGCTGGTACTGCCAATAGTCCTGTATACAAAGGACCGAAAGCTTGCAGGTCAAGTAAAGCTTCTTTGCACAAAAAAAGGGCTGAAGTGTACAGATTGTCTCCTTTGTGTACAGAAATGGCAACTGAATCCTGCACCTTCTAAACAGATAAGCGGTGACTTATAACAACTGCCAATAGTCCTGCCAGTGGACAAGTGCGTGTGGTTAGGTAGACAGGCAAAACAAGCGTGTTAGTCAAGAGGGAAGCATAAAGCACAAAGGGAGCATAGCACATGATGGAAGTGTGATGGAAGTGTGAGTGTGCGCTCTGGAAAACCAGAGGACAAATACTGTTTTATTTATTGCAAGGGTGTACTGTATGTTACCATGAGCTGCATGTTGCAGTGTGTGTGTGTGTGTGTGTGTGTGTGTGTGTGTGTGTGTGTGTGTGTGTGTGTGTGTGTGTGTGTGTGTGTGTGTGTTACCCTGAATCGCATGCTGCCGTGCTGTGCAGTGACAGTGATGATGATGATGATGATGATGATGATGATGATGATGATGATGTTGGTGCGTGTGTATGTGTGTGTGTCTGTGTGTGTACCCTGAGCTGCATGTTGCGGTGCTGTGCAGTGAAGGTGATGCTGATGGTGTGTGTGTGTGCGTGCGTGCGTGCGTGCGCACGCGTGCGTGTGCGCGCGTGCGTGTGTGTGTGTGTGTGTGTTACCCTAAGCTGCATGTTGCGGTGCTGTGAGGTGATGGTGACAGTGATGATGGTGTGTGTGTGTGTGTGTGTGTGTGTGTGTGTGTGTGTGTGTGTGTGATACCCTGAGTTGCATGTTGCGGTGCTGTGCAGTGACGATGGTGGTGTGTGTGTGTGTGTGTGTGTGTGTGTGTGTTACCCTGAGTTGCATGTTGCGGTGCTGTGCCGTGATGGTGAGTTTCTCCAGCAGGTCTCTCAGTCTCTCCTCAGTGGCCGCTGACATCAGAGCCACCACCTCGCCCTCTACACCCGCCGCACCACTGGACTGAGCTGAACACACACACACACACACACACACACACACACACACACACACACACACACACACACACACACACACACACACACACACACACACACACACACACACACACACACACACACACACACACACAGAGATTGAGATGAGCATGCACACTCACTCACATACACGCACGCACACAATACCAATACAAACTAGATGACTAGATGTAAGCCAATGCACTTCAAACCCAAGATTAAAACAATGCTGAAAGGGCACACAAAAAGTCCTGACTTGATGCATAAAATATATATAAAAAACTAGATTTAACACAACGTATCAGTAGCAGGATTTTTACAATCTACTACTATCTAAATCCCATTATAAACCTTCAGCCTTCTCTACCCTCATCTGCCTTACTCTCTCCCTCCCTTTCACACACACCCAGACACATATCTTTCTTCTTCTGCATCACTCACTCACTCACTCACAAGTGCACGCGTGCAGAATCACACACACACACACACACACACACACACACACACACACACACACACACACACACACACACACACACACACACACACACACACACACACACACACACACACACACACACACACACACACACACACACTCTTCTCCAAATCCTGCTGATGAGGACATGTCTGATGCTTCGTTTTCTCTCCTCCTCTCTGCAGTGCATCTCCCTTCAAGGTGCGCACAGCACAGCACAGCACAGCACAGCACAGCACAGCACAGCACAGCACAGCACAGCACAGCGCCGCACAGCGCCGCACAGCACAGCGCAGCGCAGCACAGCACAGCACAGCGCAGCAAAGCACAGCGCAGCACAGCACAGCGCCGCACAGCACAGCGCCGCACAGCACAGCACAGCGCCGCACAGCGCCGCACAGCACAGCACAGCACAGCACAGCACAGCACAGCACAGCACAGCACAGCACCTCTTCTCACCCGGTCTGCCCTCTCCCTCTCCCCCTTTTACTCCTCCTCACTGGCTTTCTATTCATCTCTATGCTCCTCTCCATCCTCCTCTCCCTCTTACTACACTCAACCAGTTTGCCCTCTGTCTGCCCCCTCTAGTCCTCCTCCCTTGCTTTCTTACTCATCCCTCTGCTCCTCTCTATCCTCCTCTCCCTTTCTTCACATTCTCACCCAGTCTGCATTGTCTGATGCCCCCCTCTACTCCTCCTCCTCCTCATCACTCCCTTTTTATTCATCCATCTCCTCCTCTCCATCCCTCTCTCCTTTTCTTCTTCTTCTCACCCACTCTGCTCTCTTTCTCTGTTTTCCTCCTCTTCTCCTCAACCATGTCTTTTTACTCATCCCTTGGCTCTTCTCTATCCTTCTCTCCATTCTCCCTATACGAATATACCTGGTCTGCCCCCTCTGCTTCCCTCCTCTACCCGTCCTCCCTCTCTTTCTATTCATCCCTGACATCCCCTCTATCCCTCCCTCACCACCTCCATATCTGTCTATTATATCTATATTTATCCCTTTCCTCCTCCTCTTCTCCATACTTCTCCCCTCCTCCATCTCTCTTCCTATTCATCCACTTCTCCCTCTCTGACACTCCATCCTTTTCTCTGTCTTTTCCTCCTTCCACTCTTCTGTCTCTTCCTAGTCATCCCTCTCCTCGTCTCCATTTCTCCCTGCCTCTCTTCTCCCTTCCCTCCCTCCCCTCACCAACCTATCCTCCTCTCTATTCTTCCCCGTCTCCTACTCTTTTCTTCAGGCCTTCTCTATTTTGATTCAGAGTTAATTTACATACATCATCACCACATTCCTTTTGTAACACATACACACAGGTAGATTTAAAAAAGAAACACCCGCCCACCAGCCTGCACGCACGCACACACACACACCTTGCACAAAAAGAACTTGCTGATCAAAGCTTTCAGTGTCATCCATCTAGAGTGTTTTTTTTCTTTCAGCTTTTCTGCTAAAATGAGAATGTGGTTGAAAGGCAGACTGTGGGAGACTGTGTGAGCGTACGTCTACACAGAAGGTGAAAATTGTTTTTGAATGCACATTCTTCTGACCCCATTTCCTCTCTCACCCAAACAGGGTGCTCTCGCTCGCTGACACACACACACGCGCACGCGCACACACCTGTCTGAGTTTATAACACACACATTTGCCACACTCACACACACATTTCGTTAACATCTAAAGACACCCGCACACGCACACACACCTGTATGAGTGCTGCCTGAATATGTAACAAACACACATGCACACACACACTTTGTTAATATCTAAAGGCACACACACACACACACACACACACACACACACACACACACACACACACACACACACACACACACACACACACACACACACACACACACACACACACACACACACACACACACACACACACACACACACACACACACACACACACACACACACACACACACACACACACACACCAGTGCTGCCGGAGTTTAACACACACACACACACACACACTACCTGTGCTTGTGATGCGTGAGCGTAGGGCAGTGGGACAAAGCCAGGGCTCGTCTCTGCACGACCTGATGACCCGGCCCACCGACTCGGACCCAGTTGCCAGGATACGAGCTCGCTCCTCACTCACACTCACGCCCGCCATGGACGCCACATCGTTGATGTCATCATCATCACTAGCACACACACACACACACACCAGGGGTGGAACTTACATTTTTCCCGCACCAGTCACTGTGGCAGGTAGATTCTAAAATCTACCAGTCACACACAATTTTTACCAGTCATCATTTTTACCAGTCAGTGGTGCGCCATAGTTTCCAAAAATGTAAACAAACAAACAAAAAAAACTTTTCCAAACCATTCCAAACATTGTAATGCCAAGTAAGATCATTTTCTGATCAATACTTTTGTTTCAGAGGTCATAAATTCAGTTATTGTGATGCCAATAACTCTTTTCATGACCAATTTGCTTAAACCTTTGATGTTATAATTCAGCCCCTCTAAAAAATGTCACCCGTCCAGGTAACTGGTGGTAACTTCACCAAGGTAAGGTGGGTTGACATTTCACCTGCCAAAGGCCAAATTCCCCCGTCATTGGCAGGTGGACGGGACGGGGGTGCTTATTTCCATCCCTGACACACACACACACACACACACACACACACACACACACACACACACACACACACACACACACACACACACACACACACACACACACACACACACACACACACACACACACACACACACACACACACACACGCGTAAGCATTCAGTGAAAAGTTCACCGCTACAACTTTCCCACACGTAGACACACAAGCACAGAGAGTGAGTAGATAATGAGTATTTGTATCGCACGCACGCACACACACACACACACACACACACACACACACACACACACACACACACACACACACACACACACACACACACACACACACACACACACACACACACACACACACACACACACACACACACACACACACACACACGTTAGTTTTATGAATTGAGGGGCAGGTTGCTGTATCGTTTGTGTGCGTGTGTGTCGTCTTTACCGGAATGCTCCGCTGCTCTCCCTCACACTGACAGTAGGCTGCAGGGTACCCGGTGGACACTTGCTGATCTGCACTGAGGGACTTATGATCACCCCAGCTGAGAAATACACAATATGCTTTAAAAAATATATACAGCCATGGAAAGAATTAAGAGAGCACTTTGAAATGATCAGTTTTCATCGACATTTGGAGGAAATGTTGTCAGTAGTTTATAGACTGAAACAACAATGTTCATTTCAGTCAAACACATGCCTGTAAGTAGTAAAATCCGAAAAACTGTTCTCTGATTTTTTTCCGCAGTACACATGCCCATGCCTTATTTGATAGTGCTATTGAAGAGACAACAAGTGATGGTGAAGAGACAGCAGGAAATGATTGGGAGAGAGAGAAGGGGGAAGACCGAGAAATGACCTTGGGACAGAATCGAACCTGGGACCCTGGCGTAACAGCACAGTGGCATAGCCAAGGTCCATAAATTCACTTTGCAGGAAATGGTCAAAAAAGGTACTGCAACTATGCTGCTCATTGAAACTGGGCTGCCTATTGCCAAATTTGATCTTTAATAAACAAGTTGAGTAATAAACAAATATTTTCTAGTATGGTCCAAGTAGAGTCATTTTTGCTATTTTTGGAAATTCAAAATGGCGGACAATGGAGAAGATTCCCTTTTTCATGTATGAAAAGTGCTATTTTTCCAGTCATGATGAATAATCAGAATTTCATAGTGGTGGTAATTATTCATTAAAAAGGTAACATTAGTGAATGGGCAGCATGAAGTCTGGAAATAAACAACTAAAAATCTCACACAGTGTCCCTTTAAATACACATACGTATATAGACATAGGTTTACACAAAATGTAATCAAATAAATCAATACATGGATAAACAAAATTTAAATATAAATGTACTTTGCGTAAATACTAAGTACACTAAACTTAACAGTTCGTATGTACGTAATGTGTGTACAGCATGTGCATGATGGAATGAGAGACCAAAAACAAAGGCAGAGAGAGAAAAAGGGAGAAAGGCAAGAGTAAAATGCAAGAGTAAAATGCATACATAAATGATCAGTGAGACATTGTCAGCCTAGTAAAATGAATCTGTTCACACACAGGTTTTAAAGGCATCTCACCTGTTTTGGTGGTGTGCAGTTTAGATACACCTCTTCCCAGTACCATGGGCTGCAATGCTGCTGTTGGCCTTTGGATAGTCACAATGTGCTGGCCCTGCATCCCCTAAAAGGGCAAATGTCTGTCATCATCATCAACATCATCGGCTAAGTCTTTTTAGACAGAGAGACAGAGAGAGAGAGAGAGAGAGAGAGAGAGAGAGAGAGAGAGAGAGAGAGAGAGAGAGAGAGAGAGAGAGAGAGAGAGAGAGAGAGACAGAGAAACAGACAGACTGACAGACAGAGAAACAGACAGACTGACAGACTGACAGACAGAGAAAGGAGCATTAAGAGTTTTGAGAACTCTTTGTGTGTGTGTGTGTGTGTGTGTGTGTGTGTGTGTGTGTGTGTGTGTGTGTGTGTGTGTGTGTGTGTGTGTGTGTGTGTGTGCAGACGTCATGGTGTCATCTTGTGTAAACACTCGGCAGAGACTAGTGCAGAAGCTCAGGAGAGAGGAGATGAGAGGAGAGGAGAGGAGTAGAGAGGAGGGAGGAGAGGAAAGGGAAGGAGAGAAGAGGAGAGGACAGGAGATGAGTGTGATGATGAAGTTTGTGACAGACTCGAGCATCGGTCCTGCTGAGCCATCAATCTCTTTATCCCACAATGCAAAGCTCCTGAAAAGCCTCACAGGCGCCCGCTGGTAGAGATCAAGACCAACTGCAGAAAATCCAATTTCCATCTCCCAAATGAGCTTTGGGATGTCTTCAAAAATTCCACAAAACTCTCAAATGGAGATGTGTGTAATACAATTTTCTGTATTACATTAGAAAACACAAGTTACTGTTTTGTTTATCTGATGTGATGGGTGTAAAGTTTTCAGACAGAAAAAAGCAGATGAGGCCTGTCAAGGTGCGTGGATGGATACAGGAGCTAAAGTGTGTGTGTGTGTGTGTGTGTGTGTGTGTGTGTGTGTGTGTGTGTGTGTGTGTGTGTGTGTGTGTGTGTGTGTGTGTGTGTGTGTGTGTGTGTGTGTGTGTGTGTGTGTGTGTGTGTGTGTGTGTGTGTAAACAGATGAAGGTGTCAGTAAGTGAATTAGCGCTACCCTGCAGCCTCGCAGTGTTACTGGGGTAATTAAGACGAAGTGGAAAGAAAATCACACATTATGAACTCCACTACAGAGGACCTCCCCAACAACAACACAGGGAGGGAGGGAGAGAGAGAGAGAGAGAGAGAGAGAGAGAGAGAGAGAGAGAGAGAGAGAGAGAGAGAGAGAGAGAGAGAGAGAGAGAGAGAGAGAGAGAATCAGAGCGAACAAAAGAGAGGAGAAAGAGAGAGAAATGAGTGAGTGAGAGTAAGAAAACAGCACAATGGAACACACACACACACACACACACATACACACACACACACACACACACACACGAGAGAGAGAGAGAGAGAGAGAGAGAGAGAGAGAGAGAGAGAGAGAGAGAGAGAGAGAGAGAGAGAGAGAAAATAAACAAGAGAATCAGAGCAAACAAAAGAGGAAGAAAAGAGAGAAATGAGAGAGCAAGAGAAAGGAAACTGCACAATCGAAATATAAAGTACATGCACACGCGTGCACACTGAGTACATATAACGGGGCGACTACCAGCTGTTGGGCAATGGCCTTGGGTGGCTGTTGCTGAGCAATCCTCAGAGATGAAGATGAAGATGAGGAGGGCTGTATGGAGATGGAGACAGACTGAGGAGCCTGCACTGAGGAAGAGGAGATGGAGGAAGAGGAGAGTGGAGTGGAGGTGGAGGCCTCAGAACCAGTCTGCTCACACTGCCTGATGAAGAGCTCGGAGTCTGGGGTCAGCTGCCGAACTGCAGGAAGACTCCTCTGCAGAGAAAGAGAGAGAGAGAGAGAGAGAGAGAGAGAGAGAGAGAGAGAGAGAGAGAGAGAGAGAATTAGAAGCACGAGAAAGAGGCCATAGGACGGAGGGAGAGTGACAGAGAGAGACAAAGAAAGAAAGAAAGAAAGAAAGAAAGAAAGAAAGAAAGAAAGAAAGAAAGAAAGAAAGAAAGAAAGAAAGAAAGAAAGAAAGAGAGAGAGAGAGAGAGAGAGAGAGAGAGAGAGAGAGAGAGAGAGAGAGAAAGACAGAGAGAAAGACAGAGAGAGAGAGAAAGACAGACAGACAGACAGAACAAGAATGAGTGAATTCTATTAACTTCGTCTTTATTCTCAACACTCCTCCTTCACACTTCATTAGCTTCATTGTAATGTTCTCCTTTTGTAACTGTGGTTAAGTGTAATATGTGGAGTATGAATGTTTCTAACAATGACCAGTGTGTTCACCTTCAATTTTGCTGCCCATCTAAGATGGCGAGGAACATAGGCGACTCTAGGGTCAACGAAAGGAAATTCAAATGAATGAACATTCAAAACAAAATCGCCACTTCTGTGATAAAGTGTGAGCTGTTATTCACCATCTAGGGCAGGGGTGGGCAATTGTTTTGGCCTGAGGGCCGCATTGGCTTATTGACCAAAGGGCCGGATGCCACAGACAACTTGCCTGTGTCAATAATAAAACATGATGTACGTTTACATAACTTGCTGCAATGACATTTCTGCACATTGTACTGTAATTAAATGTACTTAGATGAATCTTAAATTCGCAATACTATTGTTATAGGTAGTATTTTAAGAATGTTGAGTAACCATTTGAATTTGGATTTAAAAGTTTTCTTTCTTGTAAAAGCTCTGGGGGCCACATGAAAAGGCTCAGTGGGCCGTATGTGGCCCCCGGGCCTGAGTTTGCCCAAGTCTGATGTAGGGGCTTGGGGGCCCCCCAAGTGGCTGCCTGTCTAGCCTGGTTACAAGCTGCACCTAAAAAGAGGAATAAACTTGTACCTCTTACCTTCAGGAATGTCACCAAGTACGGTTGAGGAGAGGACTTCAGCTCCTTATAAAGCTTGTCTGTGAACTCCTCCGGCTCAAGCTTCCCATCCTTAAAAGAGCACACACACGCGCGCACACACACACACGTGTGCACACACAAACACACACACACACACTTTTTCATTGTGATTTCTAACACTCAAAAGCATCATTCACAACTTCACACTTGTCCCCTTCCGATAACACAGGAACACCCTGTGTCACATGACAAGGATCTTTCAAGACACAAGAGGAAGCAGACAATGTGTGTATTACTTTTTTGGTGAAAAGTGGTAAGCTCTGAACCTTGAGACCTATGTTGTAGAGTTGACAGATTGTATAGCCATTGCAAGCTTCTGGCTATAAGGTACCAAATAGAAATTATACATTACCTTTTGGGGAGTTTATTGACAATCCACAGCACTAACGCCAGAGGACATGGTTCAAATAAATGAGCTATGCCACAAAAGGAACCGGATTGGGTCCAATTCTTAAATAAATACCTCTACATAGCTCATGCTAAGCAATAGGCAAAAGAGTATTAATAACAGGATTTCAGGCCTAACAATAGGCAATGCTGCATTGGAACTGGCAACAAGGATTCAAAAGAAGTGCCCAAGGCATGGTAAATGGTATGCAAGTGTGTGTGTGTGTGTGTGTGTGTATGCAAGTGTGTGTGTGTGTGTGTGTGTGTGTGTGTGTGTGTGTGTGTAGTGATGAATGGTTTCGGAGAGCATTCTGGATGAGGAAAAATTATGTTTAACACACCTTTACATACAGACGTACCAGCAGGCTTTTGACAAGGTTGCGTACCTTCATGCCCCCCAAACACACACACACACACGCACACACACACACACGCAGGCTTTTGACGAGGTTGCGTACGTTCATGCCTACACACACACACAGTACGTACCAGCAGGCTTTTGACAAGGTTGTGTTCGTTCATGCCTACACACACACACACACACACACACAGTACGTACCAGCAGGCTTTTGACGAGGTTGCGTACGTTCATACCCATGTCTGTGGAGTTGCTGCTGCTGGAGGCCAGCTTCATCAGGGTCACCAGGAAGTTCTTACACTTCTTCACGTTCTCAATGGTCTTCTACTCATATCACACACACACACACACACACACACACACACACACACACACACACACACACACACACACACACACACACACACACACACACACACACACACACACACACACACACACACACACACACACACACCTTGGAGGTTTACTAATATTTTGCCACCAAATCTGACAGCCTGCTTTCAGGGAATTACATGAATGAGCATATAGCAATAGCAATGTTAAACACCATGCAGGCAAAGACACTGGATATTCATACAGTATGAATTAATCATACCCTGAGTAATGAAAAACAAATTACGAGACACCTGACCTAGAGTCATTTAGAAAACAGGAGAAGATGTCTGCATATATTGGACATTTATTTATCAAAGTTATTGTAGGAATTAAGTAGCAATTCACAGGCATTTGGTGTTGGTGGTACGGCACCCACACCCACGGCACGCATATGAACTATGCAATGTGAACTTTGCCATTACAATGCATTCTGGTTAGAACTTGTATTGTAATTTGCATTATATTTCGTCACCAATGCGGCCATTACTGGGATGGGGTGGCGTCTTACCTGATTGACTGTATCGGTGGGTGCGGCCTTAGGCTTGGTGGGCACATTGACTGATAGAAGACGAGGAGCGAGGCCTGTAGGACGACTCACTGTAGTTCCATCTTTAGCCTGATACACGAATAATAACTTAAATTTAAAATTTTAATAAATGTATCAGCTATCGTAACGCAACATTGTTTAGAATATGCAACGCTTGCCACATTGAAATCCTAACCACCCACTTGTGGAGGTTAACTCTCAGTTTTCACTACTTTAAAGTGAAAGTTAATGCATGATATGTTTTTATATTATTATACGTTAATCGTCTGCAGGTCTAATAATAACAATATCAACTGTATTTTAATTCAAAAGCACCTTAACAGTACTGGCTCCTAGCGTGCTGCTGATGAGCTGCTGTCCGGTGCCCAGTGTAGAGCTGAACCTCTGGGGGTTGGTCCCTCTGATGGCCCCCATGACTCCCACACCAGAAGCAGGTCTCTGGGGGAGGAGCCCTGTGGCAGAGCTGGGCCTCAGTGTGGTGGTGGTGGTGGCGCCCAGAGCAGCGGCAACAATGGTGGGCCTTAGTGCACCGCTGCCCACCACAGGAGCGGTGATGCTGGGTCTGAATGGGACCTTGCCTGGTGCACTGGGCCTGTGCATGCTGGGAGAACAAAAACACAGTGGCTGAATCTCAAATGGTGCACTTGTGCACTTAAGTGTTCATGTTTCAGTGCGTATGCCGTATTAGTTACGCACTGAAACATAGTGCCCGAAGTGCACAAGTGCGCCATTTGAGATCCAGCCAGTGTTTCTGCGACAAGTCTGCGACACCAAGGCTTTTCTTTGAGCGCTGGCCTTTAGATCAGAGGGTTGCAGGTTCAAATCCCACCCTTACCAGCACCTTCATCCATGGCTGAAGTGCCTTTGGGCAAGGCACCTAAACCTGCATTGCTCCAGGGCCTGTAACCAATACACTGTGCGTAAATAACTGTAATGTAAGTGTAATGTAATTCGGGCAGCGTGCCCTTCATCAGTATCCTGGCTCTTGGCAGACCTGTGTAGTTCCACACCGCTCTGCCAGGGAGGGGTACTCTCCAGTGAGTGAAGTTTGCGTAGTTGTGCGCAACTACGTCTGGCGAGAGTCAGGCTACTTCATTAGATGATACAAGATTCAAGAAACAGTAACCTTGGCATCACTGATTTTAACTTAGTTTTCTCAGTTTACAGCACCAAGTACATTTATATTGATGTGCATGTTTTTTTTTTTAAGTTCTTGGAATGAGAAGTCTCCTCCTGGAAAATCTGATGAAGACTGTCGAAATCGAAACGTGATGAATATGATGAAATAATAATTTAAAAAAAAAAAGGATTTCAAGTTTGCGATCTTCTCACTCCAAAAACTACAGTCAGTGTTTGTCCTGCACCTTTTCCTGGGATGTGCACAATCTTCACCTTCAACTTTTGAAAAGTTCTTACCTCTGCATGCTGGGTCCTGTGGCGGAGGTGGAGGGCCTCTGTGGGGTAGCCCCGCTGACCGGGAGGCAGACCCTGATAACCGGCTGAGCAGACGCTGGCTTCCTGACCGCAGGGGCTGCAGATGGCTACACAGAGTAGTAGGCAATGGGTGCAAATCAAATCAGTTCCTCCCATTCTTTCCTGTTGCTTGTGGCCTTATGATGTGATTGTGAGGCAAGATGTCATTGATGATCTAAGTGTTATTCATTCAATATCTTGCAAAAGCACAATTTCAAAGGTCATTAACTCATTTACAACTGGAATGGGGGAAAGCCAGTCAGTGCTTTGCGTTTTGGGTAAAGAATTGCTGTTTTTCCCTCACTGTAACCATTGATAATATGGTAAAAACATCATAGACACACACATACCACTACATACCAATCTCACATACAGACTACATACCTGGACCATGTTTGTGTTGCCAACAGCCTTCTGGGCCTGAGCCAACGCTTGCTGAGAGACAAGGATTAGCTGGCCACTGTCACTGCGGACCAGCACCATGCCTGGCCAGGAAGAGAGTTTTTAAAAATGTATTTTTTTTTTTTTTAGAAAAACATGTTTGCAACTGGGCTTCTTTTTGGATCTTGAATTTGGTCTTGTTAATAGAGAGCAGGGAGGCTAACATAGGGAAACAAAGGGGTCAGCTGTCTTGGGCCCTTGGATAAGGGCTGCCCAGACTTAGATCATAATTATGTTCTACTTATTGGGTAGGAGGGCCCTTTCAGATGACTTTGTCCTGGGCCCGGACAAAGCTGTCAGTTGCCCTGATATAGAGACTTCTTAAAGAGTTTTTTCTGATGTGGAAAGGGCAGTGGAAGAGAAGTGTGACATAGGAGGATGTGACCCACACAGCAATAGGTAAAGGCACAACTATCAGCACAATTATAATTTGTACTGTAAATATTTATTTTCATCTGAGAGGGACCTACCTGGTGGGATCTGAAAGGTGGCTGGGAGCTGAACTGAGGCTGTCGGCCTAGTGGTTTGTTGCGGTGGCCTTACCATGACCATGGTTGATTTGGGCGCAGGTGCCCTTGGGGGTGTAGGGGCGACCGCCCTCAATGTCGTCGGGACAGGCGGTGTGGTGGTAGTCTGGCCTTTGGGCAGCGTGATACCAGGCGAGGAACAGATGGTTGAACCAACTTGCGTGGGTGTCGCGGTTGTTGTTGAGCCACCACCGCCAGTCGACGGTTGACTTGGTGGGGCTGGCACCTGCGTGGATGCGGGCTCAGTGCTGGATGTTGCCTCGCCATGCTTGCTTTGCGCGGAGGTCGGCGCAAAGGTGGCCTTGAGTGGTGGTTCTTGGCAGTCTGGTTTTACTGCTGGTAGCTCTTTTCCCTCTCCAGTCGAAGAGGACGACGATTCCACATCAACAACATCTGATTTCGTCGTTTGGCTTATGTTCTCTGATGACTGGCCTTTGTCCTGTTCTGAACTGCTGTTTGCTGCTGTAGACATTTGCAACTAGTGGAGTTTCAGCTACGAGATGCATTAAATGTATTCCATCCCATATATTGGATATAAGATAATTTACTAATTATTTACGTGAATTTTTGCAATCTGCGTCTTGTACGAGTTGAATTTAATACCTGAAGTTTTACGAGGCCGCTCTCAGGCGCGTCTGCTTCACCTGCAGCTGAACTGGCTGCGTGTTCAATTTACTGAATCAGGCCTACGTGTGGCGCGGTAATCATGAAGCCAAATGCAATCAATTTACCGTCCAGTGAAATATAAACTGAACGCGTATGTCTTGGTATAGATTCTACATGTAATGTCACATGATCATTTGCTCATGCTATAAGAAAAGCGTTGAATAAAACCGATGATTTATCAGTTGATGACGACGACACAAAATGCAAATGTTATGTCAAACATTTATTGTCAAACTATAATTACATTCCGATTCCATGAGACGTCTTTAGTATCTCCTTTCTTTCATTCTGAAATGTTCGTCTTGAGAGAAGGCATGAACGTCTGCGAAGCTCACTAGTGCAAGGGTTCCCAAACTTCTCCATCTGGTGGCGCACTCGAATTCTTAACAAACGTGGTGGCGCTCTCGAACTCTCCACAACTACAAATAGTTAACAGCAACATACACACAAAGAGCATTTTGATTTTTAGAAAATTATTTCAAACCCCACTCGGAATACCTTCAGGGTCCACCAGTGGGTTCCGGCACACAATTTTAGAATCACTGCACTGGTGAACTATGGTAGGCCAATGAATGAATAGGCTGGAGTTTGTGTTTCACACCTGTTTGTAGCCTTCTACAACTTCTAGATCTTTTGCTTGCGCTACCCATCATACCTCAAAATTGCACTTACAACTTTATGAGCTCTGTGCCAGCTCTTATTCACAAGTCAAATCATAATTACAGACCAATCAGAATATAAAGGTCATTGTGTAACCGTAAATAAACATGTAGAAAAGCAATATAGAAATGATTTCATTTTTTTTGTCAGTGAGCACTCATGTCACACAGAGTGCTATTATTGTGTGTGTGTGTGTGTGTGTGTGTGTGTGTGTGTGTGTGTGTGTGTGTGTGTGTGTGTGTGTGTGTGAATGGACACAAAGGCTGGCGATCATTGCAGAAGAGAAAACTATGGCATTAGAGAAACACGCATCTGTACAGTGAGTATACACTCAGAAGAAGAGGATGTAGTACCATTGAAATGTCAGTCAGTAGCCTACTAGTTTGCATGAAAGAAAAGTTTAAGTTGCTGTGTGCTCCAGCTCATCTGAGAATCAACCTGCCAGCTTCAGGGTGATGCATACAATCCCTTCTTAACAAACACTAAGGACCTACAAAGTGTGTGTGTGTGTGTGTGTGTGTGTGTGTGTGTGTGTGTGTGTGTGTGTGTGTGTGTGTGTGTGTGTGTGTGTGTGTGTGTGTGTGTGTGTGTGGGTGGGTGGGTGTGTTTCTGTCTTTCTGTCTGCAGTTAAAACATGGATGATTCAGTGTTTGTGTCAGTACATAATTGGTGTGAATTGAAGTGGTAGCTGCCGATTGTAATAATTTAAAACAGATGAAGAAAATCATTTTAACAATTCACCTGTAAGCACACAAAGTCATTTTCACAAATGAATACATTTCTTGAATATCAAAAGTCTCATCGCTTTTTTATAACAGATGCTCACAATCATCTGCGCTACTTCCTTCTCAATGAAGACAGTCTTAATCATGTGGAGTCTTAAAGTTTTAAAACAAACTTTCATTCATTTTCCTGCGTCCATTTCTTCTTTATATTGGAGACGTTTGGAGATATTTGCCCCGGCAGAATACAGCAAGAGTTTCTGACGGTAGTGACCAAACTGCCAAATTGTTTCTTCATCGAGGGAATCCAGGTTCAGTCCAATCTGGGCCACCGACCTATATCATTGATCTGGCTGGGCACATCGTTAAGTCACATGATGCTACAACGGCCATCAGCCTTTGGCACAAGTTGAGGGACCCTCAAAAATTCTACTGAAAGGATAGGTCTGGGGGTCCTCCCCCTAAACCTAAAAAACCCTTGTGTTTCTTAGATGCAATTCCCTGCATTTCAACCAAATTTCAGCTCAACACAAGCCATACTTTTCTTTGTAAATACGGGACGATTCCGTATTTCAAGGGACGGTTGGCAACCTTAATGTCATAGGATTATTACTTCGCACATCGTTGATATGTATGGTAGATTTTTGCATGAATTACACTTCAAAATGATACCAATATTATAGACTCGGTCTTTAACCATAATGTTCCAGTCACATAGTGAGAGATGTAGGATGTAACAAAGACCATAGATTCAAAGGTCCCATCTACCAGTCCTCGTTATTCAAGATGGGCCCCCTGTATGATGTCCTGCATGATGTCCTGCATCCATATTCAAATAGATAGATGGACTGGTGTTGAGGTGGACGATTGTGCTCATCCCGGGTTAAGGTGCAGGACAAAGGCTGATTGAAGTTTTAAAGTCAGGAGTTCACCCAGTTGAAGTCCTTTTTGTGTGTTTTTTTCCATATCAGAACTACGTTTTCAACCGTTGAGGTCTTTCTCAGATTCTCTACCTCTAGCAGTGTTTCCCACACATCGAGGAAACTATGGCTTTTAAATTTGGCCGCCATAGTTTCCGAATATATAAAAAAAAAATTAAAAAAATTAAACGATTTCAAAAACGATTTCCTTCACATTTTCCTCCTGGAGTAAATATATCCTATAGAGAAAACCATGAGTGCTTGAAAGACAGAGGGATCAAAAGCCTATAGTGAAGTTGTTGTTGTAGTTAACTTGGATTTGGGAGCAATAAAAAAAACCTTCAGAGAAAGGACAGTTGGGATGAGTTTACCGACACTCCCCAGGCTTTGTTTTACAATCGTATGATAATGAGTTAGGCGACAGGCCTTCATTGACACAGCAGAGGAGACATCGGGCTACGTATAGAAATTAATGTGTAATGAATGTGAATATAGACATACTTTGAAAGTGTGTAATATGTTGTTCAGCCCTTTTACTGGGAGGAATTTTGAAAAACTGGCCCTGTGACCTGCACCCCTCATGTAGAATGTGCACGCCTATGTATGTGGGGAAAAAAGCATAGCCTACTCTCTTAAACCCTTTTTGTCTGTGTGTTAAGAATTTCACAGTGCTCCTAAATTATTTGTGCTCCTATTTTGTTTTATTAACTTTTTTCATTACATAGACCCCCGCATGAGAGATGAATGAAAGTGTGTTGTAAACAGAAATGATTCACTGCACTGCATTTAAAAAAATATATATAAATGACAATGTACTACTATTCATTTCAGGGGTACAATCTCATGTAATTTCTCAAAATTGAAATGGCTAAAATGTAGGCCTATAGTTTCTCCATGCGCCATACTGTACTCATTGTTTTGTCGTTATGCATTTATGCCGCGTAAATTTCCACACACCAAAGGCCCCCCCAACCCCCCCCCCCCCCCCCCCCAATCAAAAAATCCCGGCTGCCCCCATAGTTTCCAAAAATTCTGTGGGAAACACTGTCTAGGGAATCTGAAAAAGATTCCAGTGGTCGAAGCATTGTGTTTCTGCCATGAAATAAAACACAAAAGAAGGATTTGAAGTAGATGAACTCTGGGGTCACATGATGCTGCAGTGACCTTTGACCTTTTGGTGTCTAGTTGAGGGGCTCCTGCTTGATGCAGATGACGGAGGTGACCCCCCTGCAGGGCCCCCCCTGTGGCCTCAGCTCCCTGCGCAGCACGTATTCGCTGAACTGGGACGAGTCCACCCCTCCGCCGCACGAGCCCACCATCTCAAAACCCCTCTGTTGAAGACGCTCCAGCACCTGTGAATATACGCACACATGACATGCATGCACACACACACACACACACACACACACATGCTCACACTAAAAAACCCGATAGAAGGACATGTGCACACAGAGACATAGACAGTGTCCATTTCATCAGTTAATGCACTTTAGGCAACATACAAAATGTAGATGAAGAAACATATGCAAACACAACCAACCAGAGAGACAGACACACAGACAACCCCACATACAGTATTGTATAACACACACAGACACATACAAAAATAATTTGCACACTAAGAGAAACATAGAGACTCAAGGAGTGTTTTAAAAATCTTCCATAGACACACACACACACACACACACACACACACACACACACACATACACACACACACACACAGAGGATGACTTTCTCCATAGCAGGCGTTTCACTGCAGAGCACAGCGCGATAACACTCCATCACTGTAGCCTGCAGGGATGTGTGTTCCTCTCTCTCCTTCAACCCAAATCCCCCCATTCTTCCCTCAAATCCGCCTTCTATCTTTCCCTCCTTCCCTCTCTCTCTCTCCCTCCCTCTTTCTCTCCCTCTCTCTCTCTCTATCTCTGTCTGATTCTGTCTCCTGCTTTTGCATTCTTCGTTCTCTCTGTTAGTTTCTCTTTCTCGCTTTTCATCGCTTTTCACCCCGAACATTCTCTCTTTGAGTCTCTCTCTCTCTCTCTCTCTCTCTCTCTCTCTCTCTCTCTCTCTCTCTCTCTCTATCTTTCTGATTCTCTCTCCCGTCTCTTTCTCCCACTCTGTCATTCTTCATTCTCTCTGTCTGTGTCTCTTTCTCGCTTTTCACCCCGAACATTCTCTCTTTGGGTCTCTCTCTCTCCCGCACTCTGTCTCTGTCTCTGTCTCTTTCTCTCTCTCTCTCTCTCTCTCTCTATATATATATATATATATATATCGCTGTCTGATTCTCTCTCCCTTCTCTTTCACCCACTCTTTCATTCTTCGTTCTCTCTGTATGTTTCTCTTTTTCGCTTTTCCACACCCATTCTCTTTTTGGGTCTCTCTCTCTCTCTCTCTCTCTCTCTCTCTCTCTCTCTCTCTCTCTCTCTCTCTCTCCCTCTCTAGCACTCTCTCCCTCTGCTGCATTCGTGTTTGACCTCTCTCTTTCATGTTGTCCTTACTCTGCCTCTGTGATTCCCTCCATTCTCTCTTCCATTAGTATATGTGTCTGCATTGGCCACAGGGAGAAAGCGTTAATAACCAAAGTGATTTCTGTAGCGCCCGAGGGTGGAACAGACATGAGGAGGATTCACATGCTCGCACATGCACAGACACAGATACAGACTTTTGGGCGCACACTGCAAACAATCGGGCAAACATTTAAAATCATTTCAGGGGGGATACTGGAAAAATGTGAAAAGGAGATGGGCGAGGAAAAAAAAAGGTTCTTCTATTCATGCTTGATAGTGTGTGTGTGTGTGTGTGTGTGTGTGTGTGTGTGTGTGTGTGTGTGTGTGTGTGTGTGTGTGTGTGTGTGTGTGTGTGTGTGTGTGTGTATTTGCATAGTCTCTCTTTGATGTCAGCATGTATAAAGGATAACTATGACATCCATGATGATTCCAGACAGACCTTAAGGTCTCATTTTGTTCACACCCATACCAAAAGAATCGCGGAAGCGATAAAGAAACATCAGAGTGTCTGATTCAATATCTCATTCATAGCACATCACTGGTGCCTGTGTGAGTGTGTGCATGGGTACACGTGTGTGTGTGTGTGTGTGTGTGTGTGTGTGTGTGTGTGTGTGTGTGTGTGTGTGTGTGTGTGTGTGTGTGTGTGTGTGTGTGTGTGTGTGTGTGAGTGAGAGAAAGACATACGTAGTAATAGGCTATGCATGTGAATGTGTGGATGATGTACAAGTACAGTGTGTCTGATTCAGTCTTCCAATGATAGCATAACACTCTTGGGACATTGAAGAACTCTTGACATTTTCTTTCACTCCAATAAATTGGAAAAGAATTCCACTTTTTTCCAATAGTTTTCATATGTTGTTTACCTGCCTACCCGTGTGTGTTGTTGCTGTGTCTCAGATGGTGCCCTTGTGCACTTCGGGCACTATGTTTTAGTGAGAAATTAATACGCCATACGCACTGAAACATGAACACTGAAGTGCACAAGTGCACCATTTGAGATCCAACATGTGTGAGTATGTATTGCAGGTGTGTGTTTGTGAATGCAGACATCTCACCTGCACTGAGTTCAGCTGGCAGTAGCCGTTGAGTGGGAACCTAATGACATGTGTGTGGTCCTGGTTCCACCCGGCGCTGAGAGCCTCGCACATGACGTCCCCCACCTAAACAGGTCAAATAATGGACACTGGATAATCAGTACTGACAACATACTGTAATTCTACGTAGTTGGTACTGGCAGTTGTTCTTAACTTATTTTTGTATGACTTATTTTAAAATGTGTGCAATATCTTCGGCTTTTTAATGTTATAATTGTGTGCAATACTTGTTTTTTATTTCTTTTTTTAAGGAACATCAAAACTGTCAAGGGACAAAAGATGGAAATTAGCCATATGGCTATAATCTTGTAGCCTGGGTGAAAGCCAACTGTTGACTCCGTCAGACAGTCTGGCGAAAGCTAAGAGGAATCCGTCTCTGTGGAGGGTGGGAGGTGGCCTGAACTTACTCTGCCATTTACATTCATTGGAGTTCCGAATTCAAATTATAATTCAAATTGTGCTTTATTAGCATGACTGTTACGATATGATGTTGCAAAAGCATACAAATAACAAGACAAAAGTGTGAATAGTGCTACATTAACCAATCAGTAACGGTGAGTTCTGCGTCACCACTCTCCACTGTTTGCTGATTGGCAGAACCGTGACTGAACTGAGCAAGGAGGCTTTCACCAGACTATGTGCAAAATCTTTTGGTGGAATAATACATAGGATGGCATCGCCAGGCTAATAATCTTGTATGTTTTTGCATTTTGTATTAAATGCTATTAACATAGTATGTTGGCCCTTTGTTAAATAAATAAACTTCAAACTTCAAACCTGACCTCTGGGAAGACGTCCTCCAGTAGGCCCCTCTCCCCGCTCACGGCGATACGCTCCCCCAGCTCCGGGGTCACGCGCACCACCACGCACTCGCACGGCCGGGCTCCTCGCCGCGCCTCCCTCTCCCCCCGCCAGCGCTCCAGGGCCTCCTGCATGGGCCGCAGCTGGAAAAACTTCACCTCCTCGTAGAGTAAGGAGAAGTCCTGAGGATGGAGATGGAGATGGAGGAGCTATCAGTGTGTACAGTACATGCTCACCAAGACATGGGTGGTATTACACATACACATGCGCCCATGCACGCACACATGCGCGCACACGCACACACACACACACACACACATTCTATTCACCTCCTCGTAGAGTAAGGAGAAGTCTTAAGGAGATGGAGATGGATATGGAGGAGTTGTCAGTATGTACAGTGCTTAATCACCCAGACATGAATGATATCACGCATACACACAGCCATGCTCGCGCACACACACACACACACACACACACACACACACACACACACACACACACACACACACACACACACTCACACACACACATACACACACACACACACACACACACACACACACACACACACACACACACACACACACACACACACACACAGGGTGTTGGGTATGAGCAAAGGAGCAAAGAGAGAAAGGGAGAGATAGAAAAAAGACAAGAGACAGAGAGACAAGATGAGAGTGTGACAAACTGAAAAATAAATGTGAGAGCAAGAAAGAATTTCTGCATAACTGTCAATGTGAAGGTTTATATAAGGTCTTCTGTTTCAAAACAGGCATCCAACTGTATAACAATCTTTTCTACTTTCTTTCTACGTACTTCGAGTTGGCTTCTTCACTCACCTAAGCCCAACACACACACACACACACACACACACACACACACACACACACACACACACACACACACACACACACACACACACACACACACACACACACACACACACACACACACACACACACACACACAGAAACACACACACAGCTTAAAAGTTGTTGGGAAGGAGTAGTCCGGAATTATGTAGGAAGTAAAGTATGTGTCGGAAAACGAAGCTATCTCTCTTACCTCTCTCTCTCACACACACACACACACACACACACACACACACACACACACACACACACACACACACACACACACACACACACACACACACACACACACACACACACACACACACACCTTAAAGTCGTCTGGCAGGAGTAGTCTGGAGGTGCGTAGGAAGTTGAGGATATATCTGAACATCAGGCCGTCTCTGTCGATGAAGTAGTGCTGCTTTAGGCTGTCCAGCACGATCGGCTCTGACCCGTCAAACAAGCGACCAATCCTGACCAGAGAAAATGTGCATTACAAAATAAGTGACCAATCCTGACCAGAGAAAATGTGCATTACAAAATAAGTGACCAATCGTGAACAGAGAAAATGTGCATTACGAAACAAGTGACCAATCGTGACCAGAGGAAATGTGCATTACGAAACAAGTGACCAATCGTGACCAGAGCAAATGTGCATTAGAAAACAATCAGCCAATGAAGGAAAGTGGTGGATTAAAGGTGATCGTGTTGAGAAAGTGACCATCTCCAGAGCTGTTTGTTAAAGAATTATACACAAATAGTTCCTTACTGATGACTGGGAATCTGGGTATGCCTGGTTATAACTTCTGTGTGTGTGTGTGTGTGTGTGTGTGTGTGTGTGTGTGTGTGTGTGTGTGTGTGTGTGTGTGTGTGTGTGTGTGTGTGTGTGTATGTGTGTGTAACAGTGTGCATTGACTCAGAGTACGATTTCAGCACCACGGACAGCGCTGTTACTTTGTGTGCTTCTACTGAATGTATTCCTCGACTCAGGGTGCTTGGCGTATGTGTGTGTGTGTGTGTGTGTGTGTGTGTGTGTGTGTGTGTGTGTGTGTGTGTGTGTGTGTGTGTGTGTTTTCATTGACTCTGGGTACTTGGTGTGTGTGTGTGTGTGTGTGTGTGTGTGTGTGTGTGTGTGTGTGTGTGTGTGTGTGTGTGTGTGTGTGTGTGTGTGTGTGTGTGTGTGTGTGCGCGCGCCTTGGCTCCTTTACTCCTTGTGTATACCTTGAAGCTACTTGCCGAGTGTGTGTGTGTGTGTGTGTGTGTGTGTGTGTGTGTGTGTGTGTGTGTGTGTGTGTGTGTGTTCGTATGTATACCTTGACTCTGGGTACTTGGTAAGTGTAGCGAGGCTGCTGGTATACATGTTTCCGCCCACGTCTATATGGACCGGCGCGTTGGTCTTGCTCAGCTGGGCTGGCGTGGGTATCCCGTGGCAACCGATGGGCGAGGCGGGTGACTGGACCAGTAGAGGGCGACCTGACATGGTGATGCCGTGACTGTCCTACACACACACACGCACACACACACACAGTGGGCATGACAGAGGGAGGTTTACTATGACACTATGACCGTGGGCATTTAGCAGTTGTGTGTGTGTCTGCATACATACAGACAGAGACAGAGACAGAGAAATTTACAACATTAAAGTTAATGGATGATAGAAAGGGATGGAAAGTGGAATTTAGAAAACATTCAAATGTATCTAGTTTATTTACAAGTCTCAAGTTCTCTCTCTCTCTCTGTATGTGTGTACTGCTGTGACTGTCCTGCATACACTCCATAGAGAGAAGGGGGGATCCTACAAAATGTCCTTTAGTGAAAAAAACAAAAAACAAAAAAAAAACTTGCTTTTAAAATGATGCACACACCTTAATCAGAAAAAAATGAAGTGGATTCTGCTTTGCAAGATCATCTTTGAAAGTTTGGTTAGAATCAACAAATCTTAAAGCACAATATGAACATAGCCTACTGAATACATATCAGTCTGAAATACACATTTCCAACTGTTCTAATGTCCTCTTGAACACACAAACAGCACTTTATTTCTGTCATTCACCTAAAACAAATGTTCAACTCTTATTCAAACAATGCCCGACAGGAATACAACAGCCTACACGATTTATGTAGCTAGGGCTCTCCTTCTGATCATGTCTAAACTGCAGCACACACACACGACCTGATTTTGAGTTGTTTAAAAACAGGCCGGAACAGCAGCATTCTTCCTGCGAGCCAAAAAAGGCATCTTCTTCAGTCGCCTACCTGCGCTGCAGGCACAACAGCAGGGGGTGAGGATGCCCGGCTATTCTGCTCCCTTCGTGAATCAAGCTGTGCAGCATTCTCCGCACCACCGCGAATCATGGCAGGACTGTCCTCTCGCCGTTTTTTAGGTGGTGGTGAGACCTCCGGTGGTGCTGTCACGTTCAGCGGATACACCACAGTTCTCGGCCGCTTGTTGTTAGCAGCTCTCTGACGTTTGAGCGCGGACGCATCGCTCTCCTCCTCATCCTCTTCTTCCACGTGCTGCACATACGGCAGCAATAGCTGAACGGTTTCCGGTGCGATGCGCTGAGCAGCAGACGGAGCTAACTTTGACCCAATACCGGCGATGCTGTTGAGCGTTGCTATGGATACCGCGCCGATGCAGTGGTTCGTGTAGGTCTTGGACAGTTTGCCCGCGCGCGACAGCATCTGCATCCTCGTGCCGAGCAGGTTTTTGCCAATCGCTTTGTTCTCGTACCAGGTGGCGTCTCGTTCTCCGCAGTGATCTCGGGGTCGTTGGAAGAACGCCTTGCACAACGGATTGCGCTTGGCCAGGTATTTGACGAAGCTGGCGTAAGGGCAAAACTCCGTGCCAGTTTCGTACATGCGCGGGAGATTGTCCTCGTCCGAATCGGACCTTTTTTTAGTCCAAGACGCAGAACGCGACTTGTGATAGGGGCCGAGTGCTTTGAAATACACAAACTTTCTCCCGTCCTCGTCCATGGCCAAGCCGAACGAATCCTCCTCTAACTCTCGCTGATTTTCGCGACCCCGAGTGCAGAAGTACATGCAGGTCTCGAACCACACTTTATTGAGTAGCCCAAAAGGCGAGCTGGCGCAGAACACCGGGGACGTGTAGAGTTTTCTCAAGTCTGCGCGAGTTATTGCCTGTTTTTGCACCACGGGACCTGCGCCCTGTTCCTCCAGCTTCCTGATCACGGCCGCGAGCGTCAAGTTCGCGCCGCGCAACTCGGGGTCCTTGGTGAGGTCCAGGGCGCGACAGTAAGGTGGCTCGTTCAGGTACCGGTTGAGCGAGCTACGGATGCTGATGAGCGAGGACTTGCTGTACAGCTGGCCGCTTTTGGAGCGCGCCTCTGCATAGAAGGAGCGCAGCACGCCGCACAGCGCCTCCTTGTCCATACTCTCAAAGTCGGGACTCTGCGACTTTTCGCTCAGGTACTCGCGGAAGATTCGGACCGCATAGCGCGTGGCCAGGCGCGTGTTCTCACTCAGCCGGGACCGGTCGTTTTCCACTCCGACAGCAGTTCCATCCTCCTCCCCCACTTCCTCATCCTCTTCCTCCCCCAGCTCTCCCATGTCCTGCCGGTCCGTATTGCGCATAACGACCGAGTTCTCTTCAGTCGGGTCTGATGCGCAACTCTCTGGGAGCCCCCTCTCTCCCTCCTCCTGCTCCCACTCTTCCTCTTCTTCAAAGTCCCCGTCCTCCTCTCCTGTGATCTGCACCTCCTGAATCTCTCCATCCTCCTCCTCTTCCTCCTCCTCTTCTCCTTCTTTTTCTTCTTCTCCTCTGCTCTCCTGATCCCCCATTCCCCGGTCACCACACTCGCTGCCGCTGCAACTGCGCTCCCGGCTGCCAGGCATTCTCGCCATATTGCGGTCTGTGTACTGTGTCCCAGTCCCGAGGCAGTGCGCATGCGCTATATTGGACCGCCGCAGCGGAGCCGAGAGTAGTGTTCGGTGCTTTAGTGACCTTCAGCCACTAGCACAGACACGCGCTCTTAAAGGTGCAGGGAGGGGGGAGGGGGAGGGGGGCATCCCAAATTAAACAAGCACAGCACATAGGCACATACACACACAACTGCAGCACTCAAACAGATGAAGAGAGAGATGAAGAGAGAGAGAGGGGTAGAGAGAGAGAAAGGGAGGAAGAGAGCAGTCCGCTACATGTTGTATTGGACCAGCAAATGTGCAAAGCTCAGTAACAAATAGATAACAGGGGCACTGATCATACTGTGCCAATGCAGTGAACTGCTGCAGACACAGGTGCACACAAGTGCTGCATAAAATCACGCACACGCGCGTGCACACACACACACACACACACACACACACACACACACACACACACACACACACACACACACACACACACACACACACACACACACACACGCACGCACGCACACGCACACACACACACACACATAAATAGAGAGAGAGAGAGGGGGGGGTAGTCCATTAAAACTTCAATAACAGCATTATCCACACTGTACAATGAGAGTAACAAAGTCGTGTGTGGATTGCAAAAGATTTTATGACAGACCTACTACACGACAGCGAATACTAGCTTTAGGCAAAGCTTAATTTTTGTACAGAATGATCCACTTGCATTCTCTGACACACACACACTGTCCTACAATTCCTGTCTCCTCCACACCCTCGAGAAAGAGACAATGTGTGTGTGTGTGTGTGTGTGTGTGTGTGTGTGTGTGTGTGTGTGTGTGTGTGTGTGTGTGTGTGTGTGTGTGTGTGTGTGTGTGTGTGTGTGAGAGAGAGTGTATGAGAGAGAGAGAGAGAGAGAGAGAGAGAGAGAGAGAGAGAGAGAGAGACTATTCTGTCTTCACAACGTATTTAGAGACAAAAACATTCTCCATGTTATGCACATTCTCTGTTTGACACCCTCTCACATCTGCACACACACACACACACACACACACACACACACACACACACTTGTCGTTCTCGACGACCACACACATGCAGGCTGGTTTCCCTATGGGTGATAGTTGACCTTGATAGAGATCCACTCCTCTGTGGCTCTGTAATATTAACAGCCTGCACACACACACACACACACACACACACATACGCACGCACGCACACATGCACGCACGCACGCACGCACGCACGCACTAATGCACACACACACACACACACACACACACGCACGCACGCACACACACACACACACACACACACACACACACACACAGGAACGCACACGCGCGTGCACACACACACACACACACACACACACACACACACACACACACACACACACACACACACACAGGAACGCACACGCGCGTGCACACACACACACACACACACACACTATAGCCTAAGGGAGTGCTTTAAAAGGCTCAGTTTCTCACTTTTGTTCTTGCGCATCATCCACACTTGCCTCTCTCTACACACATACTGTAGCCTACTATGTCTTTCAATCAGTCACACATTCACATGCTCTCTCTCTCTCTTTCTCTCTCTGTGTCTCTCTCTGTCTCTTTCGCTCTCACTCACACACACACACATGCCTGAACGCAAGCACGCACACACACACGCACACACACACACACACACACACACACACACACACACACACACACACACACACACACACACACACTTTTACACAAAAGTAGGCTGACAAACATGCATGTGCACCGACAGAAATAGAGAAATGTCCATCTCTCTTTCTCTGTCTCTCTCTCTCACACACACACACACATTAAGCATTCAGAGGGAATGTTAATAAAACTATTAACACACCTTCCGTAGGTTTCCAAATGCCCTTGGCCCTGTGTGGCCCACCGTGCTTATGGACCTGCAGTATGTCCCATTCATTCAATATGTGATGCAGAATGCACCATTCACTACCTCCACCAAGGTGCTTATGTTTTCGGTCGTGTTCGGTTGGTTTGTTTGTCTGTCTGTTTGTCAGCAAGATAACTCAAAAAGTTATGCACGGATTTGTAGAGTTGTTGGAGATGACGAAAGGAACATGTGATTACATTTTGGTGGTGATCCAGATCATCATCCCGATCCGTATTAAAAAAAAAGGATTCTTCACGAGGCAAAATGCCCCATTCATTTTATATATGATGTAGAATACCCCATTTATTCAATATGTGCAATATGTGTGTTACAGTTTTTCTCGAATGCTTACACACAATTTCTGGTACTTCACACACAATTCTCGGAACATCTCACCCATTTCCCAACTCCCCTAACCAATGTCACTGAACACTAAACACAATTCCTTCTTTACACTCACATTTCAGTTTTAAAACACACTCTTTTCAAACCACTACACACCATTCTCTGGATTACACACCATTTTCATGAAGAAAAACCCTGGTTGTCGCATTGAACACACTGTCATTCAAAATACTAAAATCAACTGCCATACTAAGTTCACTTCCTCATCACATGGGTAAACTCTCTTCATACCGGTTTACAATCTGAAATCATCACCCCATAAGGACACACATTGCATGTGATATTGATGAAAACATGAGTGGATGCAAGGAGAAAACACATTTGTTTAGTTTTTGAACTCAAAAATATGTTGTACAAGACATCACTTTCATGTGGTTACCCAATATTTTACAATAAATTAGTGCAATTTTTTAAATGTCAGAAAAATATGTAAAATATATACACATCTGTGTACTCCGAGTCTAAAAACAATATTTCAGTATTTTACTACAGAAAAATACCCTCTTTAGTAAGTAGAACACTGAAGAAAATAAGTTCCTACAGTGTTTCAAGTTGAGTATAGAGTTTTACATTACATTACATTATTACATTACATTGCATTTGGCAGACGCTTTATAACCAAAGCGACTTTCAAAAGAGGACATAATCAAGCCAACATCACAAGCAAATACAAAGTGCACAGGAGATATACAGAACAACAAGTGCAGTTGCAAAGAGGGGTTAGTTTTTTTTTTTTTTTTTTTTTTTTTTTAAATATAAAGAGTAAATAACGAGTACACACACACACACACAAACACACACTCACAAACTAAACTAAACTAAACTAAACATCATGTCAGGAGTCTGCCCTGGGGCAAGGCCAGTTCAAGCATTAGTCTAGTAGATTCTCTCGAAAGAGGAATGTCTTTAGTTGTTTCTTGAAAGCTGCAAGAGATGTGCTCAGTCTTGCTGCCTCTGGGAGACTGTTCCACCACTTGGGTACCACAACGGAGAACAATCTTGACTGGGAGTACCTAGAGCGACTGGATGGCAGAGCCAGACGGCTTGTGCTGGATGAGCGCAGTTCTCTTCCAGTAACATAAGGCGTTAGTAGGTCCTTCAGATAAGCTGGGGCCGTTCCTGTGATGGTTTTGTAGGCAAGGGTCAATGCCTTGTGCTTGATCCGGGCGGCGATCGGTAACCAGTGCAACTCAATAAATAGAGGAGTAACATGGGTCCTTTTGGGTTGATTGAAAATCAACCGTGCCGCCGCATTCTGGATCATCTGCAGAGGCTTTAGCGCACAAGCAGGTAGACCTGTCATGAGTGAGTTGCAGTAGTCAACGCGGGACAGGACCGTGGCCTGGACCAGTCGTTGTGTAGAATATTGTGTCAGCACAGGTCTGATATTCCGTACGTTGGACATCTAGATTCGACAGGTCCGGGTGACCGAGTTGATGTAGTTGGAGCATGACAGCTCATCATCAATCATGACGCCGAGGTTTTTGGCGACTTTGTTTGGGGTCACGATGGTGGAGCCTATCTTGAGGTTGATGTTGTGACTGAGCGACTCTTTAGCTGGGATCACCAGGAGCTCTGTCTTGGCCAGGTTCAGCTGTAGGTGGTGGTCCTTCATCCATGTTGACAAGTCGGTGAGGCAGGCAGAGATGCGTTCCGAAACCGTGGTGTCCTCTGGACGGAACGACAGATACATCTGGGTGTCATCAGCATAGCAGTGGTAGGAGAACCCATGTGTTTGAATGACACGTCCCAGGGAGGAGGTGTATATTGCAAACAGAAGGGGTCCCAGCACTGATCCTTGGGGTACGCCTGTGGAGAGGGTGTGAGTCGTAGACAGCTTCCCTTGCCATGACACACTGAAGGTGCGTCCAGAGAGGTAGGAGTTGAACCATGAGTGGACAACGCCTGTGATTCCCATGGCTCTGAGTATCCTCAGGAGGATCTTGTGGTTGACTGTGTCAAAGGCTGCAGACAGGTCTAGTAGTATGAGGACCGAGGATAGTCCTTCCGTTCTTGAAGTCCTTAGAGCTTCAGTCACTGAGAGTAACGCAGTTTCAGTTGAATGTCCACTTCTGAAACCAGATTGTTTTGGGTCCAGTAATCCGTTCTGGTTTAGGAAGTTGGTGACCTGTTTTGCAACTGCCCTTTCTAGCGTCTTGGATAGGAAGGGAAGCAGTGAGACAGGTCTGTAGTTTTCGACATGAGCAGGGTTCAGTGTAGGCTTCTTCAGTAGTGGTGTCACCCTTGCTTGTTTGAAGGCGGAGGGGACAGTGCCGGAGGAGAGTGAGGAGTTCATGATGGATGTGATTGATGGGACCACTGTTTGGGCAATGTCTTGAAGAAGGTTTGTGGGCACTGGGTCTAGTAGGCAGGTGGTGGGACGGCTTCTTGTGATGAGTTTGGAAACGTCTTCTTCAGAGAGCAGAGTGAATTCATGAAGTGTTGCAGGAGTCGCCGTGTTTTCCAGGGGGGTGTCTTCTGGACGGGAGGGCGGCTCACAGAATTGCTTGCTAATATTTGCCGTCTTTTCCGTGAAGAAGGTGGCAAAGTTGTCTGGGTTCAGGTCTGTGGGCGGAGGAGGGGGGGGAGGGTTGAGCAGTGACTTGAATGTAGAAAACAACTTACGTGGGTCTGTAGTGTTGCTGATCTTGTCGTTGTAGTAGGTCGTCTTGGCAGCTGTTACAGAGGCGGAGAAGGAGGCTAGTAGAGATCTAAGTTTTTCGAGATCAGATGGGTTGCGGGTTTTGCGCCATTTCCTTTCTGCCGCTCTGAGGGTGGTACGTAGAGCTCGGATGGTCTCTGTCAGCCATGGTCGCGGTTGTGAAGGTCTTGCAGGTTTAGTGACTAGTGGGCACAGGTTGTCGAGGCAGGAGGTCAGTGTGGAGCTGAGCGAATCTGTAGCAGTGTCAACATCGAGTGAGGAGAGCACGCTTGCTGAGGGCAAGGCATCTACCACCACTGATGCAAAGCTAGTGCGTGACAGGTTGCGTAGATTCCGCCAATATGTGACCAAGGGAGGGGGGGTGCATATTAGTGTGCATATTAGTGTTCAATGGTTCACATAAGAGTGTATTAAAATGACTGCTTGTGTGTGTAATTTGAGAACAAAATTAGCTTTTTAGAAGAGAGTACGTTGTTTTGAGGCAAGACGTGCATTTTTCAGAGGTAGTGAGGAGTTTTGCCTGTCGTGTGTGAGGTTTGGAGACTTGTGTGTAGAGTTTTGAGAATTCGAGAACTGATTCCGAAAAATGTGTGTAAGCAATCGAGAAAAACTGTAATGAAAGTCCTTCTGCAAAGTCCTCCAGTAATACAGGCGCAGATGTGAGGCAGGAAAACTCACTCACAAAAACACTTGAAAAATACCACACACTGATTAATGCTCATTTGTCTTTATGTCTTTCGAACGGACTACGCATTTCGCCAAGTGCGTCTTCATGTCCACTCTGTACCAACCCCCA
>NC_085862.1:24413928-24433928 GCF_034702125.1 Engraulis encrasicolus | reverse complement strand
AATAGTTAGAAGAAGAACTAGAGTTAGAAACTGGAATGTCAAAATTCGTCCTATCCCGCAATGGTGAAAAAACTTTTTTGTAAATTCTGGATCCGGATCATGATCTGGATCACCACCAAAATTGTATCACTTTTGTCATTTCCACCAACTCCACAGTTTCATCCAAATCCGTGGAGTTATCCTGCTGATAGACAGACAGACAAATGGACAGACAGACAAACAAACAAACAAACAAATAAACAAAGAGACAGACAAACCAATGCGACAGAAAACATAACCTCCTTGGTGCAGGTAATTAACTAGTTATCACGACTTATCACTGATATTATTTTCTACAAGATGTGACTATCAGCAGACTTTATCAGAAGTGAGATATAGTCCTTGAAACATCTATTCTTTTTCTTATAGGTGAGGACAATTTAAAATGATCTAAAATTGATGAAAAGAAATCCGTGGAGTTATCCTGCTGATAGACAGAAAGACAAATGGACAGACAGACAAACAAACAAACAAACAAAGAGACAGATAAACCAATGCGACAGAAAACATAACCTCCTTGGTGCAGGTAATTAACTAGTTATCACGACTTATCACTGATATTATTTTCTACAAGATGTGACTATCAGCAGACTTTATCACAAGTGAGATATAGTCCTGGAAACATCTATTCTTTTTCTTATAGGTGAGGACAATTTGAAATGATCTAAAACTTGATGAAAAGCTGGTTTCACTTCTGATGTCGATGTGGTAGATCTGTACACAAAAGACAAGCTTCCGTTTGTCTTATTACTATGTCTTGCCCTCCCTGTTCTGTGGTTTTGCTCCCAAACTTAGGAGAAAATATCAGTGTTGGAACGAGCGCAGAAGGCAGCATGGGAATTCACACACAGAATTCTCCCATGTGAAGTGAAAGCCTAATTGGGAAACACTAACCAACTCCCATTGTCACTCAACAGTACGCAAGTGCACACTACACACAACGAAATTGCATTTATGCCTCACCCGTGCAAGAGGGCAGCCCCCAATGGCGCCAGAAAGGGAGCAGTGCGGCGGGACGGTACCATGCTCAGGGTGGATGGGGGAGAGCACTGGTTAATTACTCCCCCCACCAACCTGGTGGGTCAGGAGTCAAACCGGCAACCTTTGGGCTACAAGTCTGATGCCCTAACCGCTTACCCATGTGTTCCCATGCCAGAGGAATGCTGGAAGTTGCAAGTTCAAGCCCCGAGTGGTGGACAACAGAGGATACCCCGGTTACACACACACACACACACACACACACACACACACACACACACACACACACACACACACACACACACACACACACACACACACACACACACACACACACACACACACACACACAGACAGACAGACAGACAGACAGACAGACACACACACACACACACACACGCACAGTTTATAGTTTCCATTACATATTGTGTTCAACTTCAGCACCATGGACAGTACTCTATTCACATGCACAAAGGTGTGTAAGATCCCAATTGTTGCAGCTAAGCACATGCTGGCTAACTTAAGAAGTATGGAGTCAATGGGCATCTTACTGAAAGTTCTAGGGATGTGTGTGTGTGTGTGTGTGTGTGTGTGTGTGTGTGTGTGTGTGTGTGTGTGTGTGTGTGTGTGTGTGTGTGTGTGTGTGTGTGTCGTGCTTGTTTATTTATTTTTTATTTTTTGTTTATTTGTTGGATCCCCATTAGCTGTGGCATTGCCTCAGCATTGCCATAGCTATTGGGGTTCCAACAAATAAACAAAACAAACAAAAAAGAAAAAATCAATAAACTCAGCTCATCAAAGCAATGTCCTTAAAAGTTACAACTGATGATTACACAAAGAGTCCATACAACATTTTACTTTGTGTGTGTGTGTGTGTGTGTGTGTGTGTGTGTGTGTGTGTGTGTGTGTGTGTGTGTGTGTGTGTGTGTGTGTGTGTGTGTTCCTTGCTGTGTGTGTGTGTGTGTGTGTGTGTGTGTGTGTGTGTGTGTGTGTGTGTGTGTGTGTGTGTGTGTGTGTGTGTGTTCCTTGCTGTGTGTATGTGTGTGTGTGTGTGTTTTCTTGTTGGGATGTGTGTGCCTATAAATGTGATGCATCATTAGCTGTCAGGGACATTAATCCGTTTACATACAGTAGTGTGCATGTGCAGGTCTATCAGACGCTGAGTGCTTTATGATGTGTTGAAATACTCTAACACCTAATCCTTAACACCAACAGAGACATGCGGAGAGACACAGCATATCAACAACAGGCATGCACAGAGCTCATGTACGCCAATGAATGACATATTTGCACGTCTGCTAATCTTTTGTAAAGGCATGTGTATACTACCTACCTGTAATAATACTCTCTCTCTCTCTCTCTCTCTCTCTCTCTCTCTCTCTCTCTCTCTCTTCATGTGTGTGTGTGTGTGTGTGTGTGTGTGTGTGTGTGTGTGTGTGTGTGCGTGCGTGCGTGCGTGCGCACGCATGTGTGTACATAAGATATATGCATGCATGCTATTCCTAGATATACATGCGTAAACAAAATCTGCCTCTCTCTCTCATACACACACACACACACACGCACGCACGCACACACACGCTGACACACACACACACACACCAGTCAGCACTGAAGTCAAACAACACAACAAGGCTCCCTCCCGCCTCACACCAACAGGCCTCTTGAAAGTGCATCTATAAGCATATTCCTGAGGTGCAGAAACGCAAGCTGTCATTCCACTCCTAATGAACGCACCAATATGCATTATTAACCAGGCAAAACAAACCCTGTCGCCACTGGCAAAATGCCACACTCACAGTAGGTTGTGTGTGTGTGTGTGTGTGTGTGTGTGTGTGTGTGTGTGTGTGTGTGTGTGTGTGTGTGTGTGTGTGTGTGTGTGTGTGTGTGTGTGTGTGTGAGTGTGTGTGTGTGTGATGCGGGCACATCTATGTTGATTCGTGTGTTAGTGTGTTTTCACACAAACTTGAAATGCAGACCACACATAAACTCTCTCTATTTCTCTCTCCCTGATGTTGGTCTTTGTTTACACTACACTACACTACACTACACACACTACAGACACACAGTCACACACACACAGCAGGGGTTACGTTGGGCTAGGTCTGTCTGGGGCTTAGCGCCGGTGCATAAGCTCATGCTGCATTGCAATACCAACAGTTGCAAACCTTTTCTCAAGCTAACAAAAAAGTTAGTTGCCGACTCCAGACCAGACATAGCCCCACATACAAAAATCCCAATTTACTGTAGGCCCCTAACTCCTGTGTCACCACAATTAGGACCAAAAAATGCCTTGAACATGGATCAAAGAAGGACCAGTCAGCCATGAGAGGGGCCTGTAAAATCCCAGAAATAAGGACATGAAAACATATGAAGGGGGACACCCTCCAGCCTGGTAACGACCATCTCATAATACTAATGGAAGTATTATGGGATGGTCCTTACTTAGTATTATGGGATGGCCGTTACCAGGCTAGGCACCCTCAACTCTTTTCAAGAAATGTCTAGGATGGATCCTGACAGGCAGAGGCAGGTGGTGAACAAATGTAGCCCATGGAAAATGTGTCATGCCACACACAGAGTTTCCCTCTCAAAATGACACTACTTTGAACTAGCGAGCATAAGCATGCATTAAGAAAAAAAAGTAAACCTATGTTGTTACTTATTTCCGTCCACATGCATCCTAAATGCATCCTAAAAGCCTTTTACTCCTCATCAGTGGAGAGCATTCTTAACAGGATCCATCATCACCTGGTACGGAAATGCCACAGTGCGTGAACAGAAAGAACTACAAAGGCTAGTGCGCTCTGCTGAATTACTTTGATTGAACACACACACACACACACACACACGCACGCACGCACGCACGCACGCGCGCGCGCGCGCGCGCGCGCGCGCGCGCACACACACACACACACACACACACACACACACACACACACACACACACACACACACACACAGAGATGTGTGCCTCCCGCATGCCTTTCCCTATCCGTAATCGGGTGCCGCTGCAGGGGGAGACTGATGCTAATCGGTATGATTTGGTTTGATGGCAGGGAGCCAGAGTCGGATTAGCCTAATGAACGGCATCAGACGTCAGTGCAGTGTGATGCTGTGAAATTCCAACATGTTTCATCGGGTTTGATGAACAACACATCGCGTCAATAAGTTAACATGAATTGCTATGTTTGTTTTTTTGTGTGTGTCAAAAATAGAAATCAAATTTCAATTGGACAGTAGGCCTACCTCACTTTAGTAGGATCCCCCGGCCTAAATCATGACAAAAACAAAGTCAAATGTGTCTTAGTGACAATACAGTTATTATAGTGGGCCTCTAGAAGTAGCCTAGTTGTAGTAATTAAGTGAAAGCCCAACTGGGAAACTCCAACTGCCATTGTCCTTGGGTATGTTATAGCCTACAGCTCTCCACATCACACAAGTGGACCCTGCACACTGTACTCAATGAAATTGCATTTATGCCTCGTGCCTTATGCCTTTATGCCTGAAAGGGAGCAATGCGGCAGGATGGTATCATGCTCAGGGTACCCCAGTCATGGAGGAGAATGGGGGCGAGTAGTCCCTCCACCAACCTGGCGGGACGGGAATCGAACCGACCCTCCGACCTTCACCCCGCCAGGTGTGCACCAGAATTTGCATAGGGTCTGCGGAATTTTGTCTGCGTTGAGGTTGTGACCATTATGTTTACAACAAAATCAAAACCAAATCAGCATACTGTACTATATAGGCTATGCAGTATATGTGGGTCCCCTGAACATACTGTATGTTGGTCTCCATGTAATGTCATGAAGGTGAGGGAGTAAGGTTATGAGCAGTGGTGTAGTCTATGTAGAACGCGGGTATACGGAGTATAGGCCTACCCACTTCTAAATTTCAGGGATTTCAGTATACCCACTTAAAATTCTACACAACGACTGGTGCAGGCCACTGTCCTGTCCCGCGTTGACTACTGCAACTCACTCATGACAGGCCTACCTGCTTGTGCGCTAAAACCTCTGCAGATGATCCAGAATGCGGCGGCACGGTTGATATTCAATCAACCCAAAAGGACCCATGTTACTCCTCTATTCATTGAGTTGCACTGGTTACCGATCGCCGCCCGGATCAAGCACAAGGCATTGACCCTTGCCTACAAAACCATCACAGGAACGGCCCCAGCTTATCTGAAGGACCTACTAACGCCCTATGTTACTGGAAGAGAACTGCGCTCATCCAGCACAAGCCGTCTGGCTCTGCCATCCAGTCGCTCTAGGTACTCCCAGTCAAGATTGTTCTCCGTTGTGGTACCCAAGTGGTGGAACGGTCTCCCAGAGGCAGCAAGAATAAGCACATCTCTTGCAGCCTTCAAGAAACAACTGAAGACCTTCCTCTTTCGAGAGAATCTACTAGACTAATGCTTGAACTGGCCTTGCAACAGGGCAGACTCCTGACATGATGTTTAGTTTAGTTTAGTTTGTGTGTGTGTACTCGTTATTTACTCTTTAATTTAAAAATAATAATAATAATAAATAAATAAATAACCCCTCTGCAATTGCACTTGTTGTTCTGTATATCTCCTGTGCACATTGTATTTGCTTGTGATGTTGGCTTGAATATGTCCTCTTTTGAAAGTCGCTTTGGTTATAAAGCGTCTGCCAAATGCAATATAATGTAATAATGTAATGTAATGTAAATTGATTGATCCATTGTTTTGAATAGCACAAATATATACAGTATACCCACTTCAAAAAATGCAAATATACAGTATACCCACCGTATAAAAGTAGACTACACCACTGGTTATGAGCCACTGGTATGACTCATAGGGAACCCCATAGAATACATGAGCACATCAAAAACAACAGAATAGGCATGTACATCAAACTAATAAAATTAAGCTCGGATTTAAAAAGACTTAGAAAATGAATACAATTCTACACGCTAAGAAACTTCTGTTCAAGAAAGCTTTCATCTTCACAAGCGTAATGTGTGAAGGGCAATGCAGTCCATGCTGTCGGTGTGGTAATGGCTACGTGTAGCCTACATGATGTTTTTGAATCGGATCTAATAGATCGGATTTAAGTAGATCGGATTAAGAGTTATTTTGCGCCGTGTATACATGGCACTTTCACTTAAATGCGATTAAACGTCTGGAGAAAATAAAGCATTGGGATTGGACTGAGGACGCACGTGCTGAGTGAGCCAAATAAGGCACGGGGGCGTGGTCCAATGCCACCGAGATGCAGGCCATCTTCCCCACGAAAATCGTTGCCTCAGGCGGACTGAAATCACAACATTTCCCCCTTTCTCCCTGGATCATTTACAATGTTACATTAGCTACCCTGTTAGCATGGAAAAACGAGTGGTCAAAATGGTAATGTGGAGTAACTTTGTTGTGCTTCATCACTTCGTGGGGCACTTTTACATCAATATATGGAAGCCACAACATTAATAGTCGCGTAGGGACTTTAAATTAAGCAAAACTTTCATGTGAAAATCAACAGGAAGTGCCGCCATGTTTTTCTCACTGGCAAAGAGCACGGGTGTTATTTTCTACCTCTATGGAGCACGGTCTCTTGGCGCCATCATGTGGTCAACGAGCATGCGTGGAACGACTGGATTTATTGTAATTCCGAACAAAAGGTTACATGACAGAGGAACGTGTTTAATCGGATTTAAAAGAGGAATAAAGCACCCACTTTAATCGGCCTTAAGTTTAAATCGGAATAAACTTAAATCCTGTTCGGTAAGTGTTTACATGATATTTTTAGAGTGGAATTAAGTTTTAATCGGATTTAAGTGTCTCATGTAAACGCATAGACAGATTAACCATTTTATTGACTGTAGAAGTCTTCTCTTTTATCATGGTCTAATGCAGGTGCACATACATACAGTACAGTAGCACATGCAGTAGGCCTACATGCTCCATTGGTTGTGGAGAGCACAGTGTTGGAGATGTTGCCCTTGACAGGATGAATCAAACACAAGCGAAGTAAATGGAAACCAATG
The DNA here is from genome assembly GCF_034702125.1 of Engraulis encrasicolus. Classification (NCBI taxonomy): domain Eukaryota; kingdom Metazoa; phylum Chordata; class Actinopteri; order Clupeiformes; family Engraulidae; genus Engraulis; species Engraulis encrasicolus. Next base: position 24,426,902 of record NC_085862.1, on the reverse strand, counting down.
ATGCTTCAACCCTCTGAACACAAGCATGTAAACGCACACACATATGCACACACACACACACACACACACACACACACACACACACACACACACACACACACACACACACACACACACACACACACACACACACACACACACACACACACACACACACACACACACTGACAGAGACACCTAAATGTAGGCACACATTGATAGGCAATTTGTAACAAGTTTGACTTCCTTTGGGTTGCTGCAAGAGTATGTTACTGAATTTACACTGTTCAAAATAATGGAAAGTGTGAATCGCTTCAAAATCTCATCATGAAGTTTAATATTGCAGGGGATTTGAATTAATATTTATGATTTGAAAGTAAACATTCAGACAGAATCAGAGACACAGATGCTTTTATGAATATTTGCATACTTAATTGCTTGTTGTGAATAGCGTCTGACTTCTTGCTGTAGGCCATGATGCAATCTCCTCCTCCTGTGCTTATCATTCAGACACACAGGCAGGCAGGCAGACAGGCAGACATGCAGACAGTCAGACAGACAGACAGATAGATAGACAGACAGGCAGGTAGGCAGTCAGATGGCCAGACAGACAGTCAAGCAAGCAAGGCAGGCAGTCTGGCAGACAGATAGACAGACAGGCAGGCAGGCAGACAGGAAGGCAGACAAACAAGCAGGCAGGCTGGAGGAGAGACAGACAAGCATGCAGGCTGGCAGGCAGAGTTGCAGTTGTGCATGCACTACTCTTGCCAGAGCAGAGCAGTCATTTACTCTCATTACCGAAGCCACGTTGGCAATATAAGGCAATACTGGACAGAAATATACATTCCCCCCAGAAAATGAACTTAAAAATACAGAAAACAAATGAATGGATATGTGTGCAGTTTCTTGGTTTAATAGAATGAAATAAGACTAGTATGGTGTGTGAATAATTAAGTTTAAAGAACAGCTTAAGTAGAGTATGTAATGAGAGGCGGAGTGCGGAGGGTTTTTCCGTTCTTCATTTGAACTCTTGGGAGAGCCATAAAGAAACAATGAAATTAGGGCAGTGTGTGTGTGTGTATGTGTGTGTGTTTCTGTGCACGTGTGAGGAAACAGAGAGAGAGAGAGAGAGAGAGAGAGAGAGAGAGAGAGAGAGAGAGAGAGAGAGAGAGAGAGAGAGAGAGAGAGAGAGAGAGAGAGAGAGGTTAGTAATGAGGTAGACTACAGAATGGTGAGTCTGAAGACGAACTGAGCATTTACGATAGATCACTGAATCTCAATTGCCCACCAGAGGCCACTAAAGTGCTCATTTGCTGCCCTCTGCTGGCTCAAGTGGACAAATGCAGCAAGACAAATGCAGACAAAGGCAAAGAATGAGTTATGTACAGAGTTCAAATTTTAATGATATACATAAAGACACAATATATTAATACACAACACTCTCGGTTAAATATGAACAAATGATCATACACAATGCAGAAAATAATGGCAAAAAGTAAGACTAATTTTGCGAAAATCATAAATCATTGTGTTTACTAGTATGTATACATACTATGTGCATGCAAATGTGTTAAGAGTCCATAGTGACATTCTAGCAAGCAATTCATTAAAGAAACTGTCTAAAAATTGCAGAACATAGTATGTGTGCACATCTAAAATAATCTCTGGTGAAACAGTTAAGAAATACTCACATCACTCCACTATTTGATAGTTTCACATAATCTCTCACAATAGGCCTACGTAAAACCAGTTTCCCAAAGTGGGGCCATGTTTACTCCTCTACAATCTAAAGAAAGCAGGTCCATACTTATGTAAAGCGATCCCATCAATGGTCCAAATCACACAAATACAAGGCACAAAAGGCAGCCATTCAAAGTCAGACTATGTGATCATTCATGTACTGTCTCTGTGTGGCCTTTGCTTTTTCTCAGTGTCATGACTGATTAACATTCTTAAAGTGTTCTAAAACAAATAAACAGCAAAGGGATTGAGCATAAACATGGGTGGGGCTCACTCTTCATCATTCAGACCTGTCCAATCAAAAAGGTCCTTTACTGTCCTTGACTGTTTGAGGTAATGAGAGTGGCCAACCGGTAGGGCACGCATCTACTATGCGGCCGACCGGGGTTCGATTCCCGACCTGGGTCATTTGCCGACCCCTTCCCGCCTCTCTCCCCATTCGCTTACTGTCCACCTCTCAAGCTGTCCTGTCAATGAAGTCGTAAAAGTATTACAAAATCTTTACAAAAGAGAGTAGCCTCTTGTGGGACTCACTTTTCAATCAGGCCTGCCCAATCAAAAGCGTCCCTTTCTCTGATTGACTGTACAGGTATTTGTTGTATGAGTATATAATTGTCCCTAGTTAGCTACCATACAAATTACTTGATGACTTCTTAACCTTGCATATGAACATATGTGAATGTAATGTACAAAGTATGTTCAGGCTTGGCTTGAGGCTGAATTAAGTAAATTAAGTTATGGTGGTTCCAACTACAACTAGTGCAGTCTTTCTTACGATCGCCCCCACTGAAATTTTGATGAGATTGCACCAAACGCGCACATCTAACGCGAACAAAATGTACATGATATACACATGGCAACGTGTTCGTGCCCGAACCGTGCCCAGGCACGCATATCCAGTAGAAAGCTTATAGAGAAGGGGTGCAGTGGGCGTGGTACGCGGGTGTACGCATGAAAAACACATTAATTACCCCCCACCCCACCCAAAGAGTCAAAAATAGAAGGCTTGGAGGGGTGCTAATGATACATTACTGTAATGCAATCCCAGTAAAATCTAAACGGTACCAGGGCTGGTCTGGGGGAGAAATAGCGCCCAGGCACTTTAAGCTTAAAGGGGCCTCTCATAATTGGTGGCGCAGAACTGACTCACTCGTGGGCCCTGCACCCTCGCGGGTCCCTATTTTCAGAAAAGTAAAAAAAATGTGTGTGTGTGTGTGTCTGTGTGTGTGTGTGTGTGTGTGTGTGTGCATAAGCCGCAAGCATACTAATAGCATTGTCTCTGCTGAACGGCAGTCGGGCCCACAAGGGTGCGGGGCCCACCAGGAAATGCCCGCTATGTCATATGGCCAATCCAGCCCTGGTCAGTCCGCCTCAGAGGAAATCAAGCGATTGCTTTTTGCCTTGCAGTAACACTGACCACGTGTTGGCAGCTGGAGCTGGCGAGGGAAGAATTGTGGGGAAAAAAACTAAAATGTGTTGAGAATAGAGCCCCCCAAAAGAAATAACCAGCAGCAGCAATACGAAATACAAGAAGTAAAGTAAAAACAACAAGAGAAGAGAGCGTACTGTACTGTTCTGTACAGCCATGTTTCATCCATGCACCCTGAGGAAGTGTTGAGAAGAGATCTGCAGGTCACTCACAGAGTTACTGAGACACATGTGTGTGTGTGTGTGTGTGTGTATATCTCTCTGTTTGTGTCTCTGTGTGTGTGTGTGTGTGTGTGTGTGTGTGTGTGTGTGTGTGTGTGTGTGTGTGTGTGTGTGTGTGTGTGTGTGTGTGTGTGTGTGTGTGTGTGTGTGTGTGTGCACGCGCGCACATGTGTGGTTGTGTGTGTGTGAGAGAGAGAGAGACTCAGAGAGAGAGAAAGAGAGTGAGAGTATGGTTTGTTTGTGTGTGTTTGTGTGTGTTTGTGCATGTGCACGTGTGTGGTTGTGTGTGTGTGTGAGAGAGAGACACACACAGAGAGAGAAAGAGAGCGAGAGTATGGTTTGTGTGTGTGTGTGTGTGTGTCTGTGCACACGTGTGTGTATGTGTGTGTGTGTGTGTGTGTGTGTATGCATGTGCATGCGTGTGTGTGGGTGAGCTGAAATGAGAGCATAGAGGCAGTAAAGAAGATGGCTCTTTTAGCTAATGATGTTCTCAATGCCTGCAGCCTTCACTGGAAGCCTGTGGGTGGACTCTGTGGCCTCACTGGCCGGTGTCATTATTTACATATGGCTGACGACATGACATTTCTACTAGGGGCTCATATTAGTAGTCTGTACAAGTTTTCAAACTATTTGAAACATGAACTGTGTGGGCTTTTTTGTGTGTGCTGTGTGCGTGTGTGTGTATGAGTGTTTTTTGTGTGTGTGTGTGTGTGTGTGTGTGTGTGTGTGTGTGTGTGTGTGTGTGTGTGTGTGTGCCTGTGTGTGCCTGCGTATGTGTGTTTGAGTCTGCATGTGCATTTGTACGTGTGACTGTGTGTGTATGAGAGCGACTGCCGTCAGTCAAAGTGACTGACAGCGATGCTGCAAGCACAGAGCTGTTGTCTGAGGTCTGACTAACAAAGACAAAAAAACAAGTGTACAGGGATGTCAGAGAAATATGCTCGTCTCACAAACACAGACACAGACACACACACACACACACACACAGACACACACAAACACAGACACAGACACACACACACACACTGTCCCTCTCTAGCTCACACATGCACGCGCACACGCCCACACACTCTTTCGTTCTCTCAACGTGGTCCACCGTCCTCACAGTAGCGCAGTCTCTGGCAGCTGCACCACCGTGGAGTAGCGTAGCTTCGTGATAGCGCTATTAGCTTTGTTAGCATCGACGACGTTAGCATTAGCCTCTCCTCCTCCTCTTCCTCCTCTGTGACTCACTCCTCCTAACCCAGTCCTCCCCTTCTTCTCCTTCTCCGCCTCGTTCTCCTCCTCCACCACCATCCCCAGCGCCGGTACCGCCCCCGGTTCCCGTGCTAGTCATACCGACGACAGCACGTCCGCGCCGGGGGCCTCGCGCTCACCTCCGCCGCCACCACCACCGCGCCTCTCCAGCCTTTCGGCGCGCTCCACGTCCAGGACGGTGAAGCTGGGCGGGGGCTGTTTCTTCTGCTGCTTCTCGCCACTACGGAAGCTGCTGCTACTGCCGTTCTGGATGGACTCGGTCTCCACCAGCGGGTCGTTGGGGAAGGAGGGCAGGCGGCCGCGCGAGAAGATCTGCGAGTAGCGCTGCTTCAGCTTGGAGTCGGGACACAGCAGGTACTCGTACATGGAGCCCGCCAGCAGGCCGCCCAGCACCGGGCCCACCCAGTACACCTGGCAGAGAGATGGGAGCAGAGATTCTTTAAGTATATAGAGATATGCCAACATAATAGGTTTCTATGGGCACCTAACGTGACCAGGTTCCGGTCTGCCTAAAGGGGCGTGTCATAATGCTCCTAGCATTGAATAGAACAGTCCTTAGGTCTGCCTAGATCTGCCTAAAGGGGGATTTCCCCCCCTCCCCCTTGCAATAATAGAACCCGGAAACAATGGGCCAATGGAACCTCTCTCTCTCTCTCTATTCTCTCTGATGGGAGGAAGGGAGGGAGGGAAGGAGGGAGGAAGAAGGATGGAGAAATGAGTAGATGAAAGAGGAGGAGATACTGGGGTAGTGGTGGGAGAGAGGCAGGGAGAAGAATGGACAGATGAAGGAGGAGGAGATATGGATATGGGGGTGGTGGTGTTGGGGGGAAGGATGCAGAGATGGAGGAGTGGGTGGGGTACAGAGCGAGAGAGAGAGAGAGAGAGAGAGAGAGAGAAAGAGCAAGAGAGAGAAGAGGAGAGGAGAGAAGAAGTGAAAGAGACAAAGAGAAAGAGAAAGGAGGAAGGAAGAAGAAAGGGGGATGATTACTATAATTATGGAGCCACAAATTGAAATGAGGTTTTTAAGAACACATGTGAATTGCTTCAGCCAAGATTGAGCGGATGAAATCACAGTGGTGGCTACAGGTGGCTGTACTCTTCTGCAATCTATTCTCCCTATCACACACACACACACGCACACAACACATACACACACACACACCTTTTAGCAGCTGTCTCCACCATTGCTCTTGCTGTCAACACTGCGGCCCCCCACCACCGTACACACACAGGCCAACACACACACACGTCCATGTCCACACACACACACACACACACACACACACACACACACACACACACACACACACACACACACACACACACACACACACACACACACACACACACACACACACACACACTGCCACCTCATGGTGTCCTGCACTGTGCATTCCAAGCACAGTTAAAATAGCCATCTGGCCTTCTGCTCCCATGTCATTCGGAAGGTCAGACGCTGACCCCTGAAGCAGTTCATTACTGACAAACACACACACACACACACACACACACACACACACACACACACACACACACACACACACACACACACACACACACACACACACACACACGCACAACACACATGGACACACACATAGATTCATGGACACACACGCGTGCGCGTACGCACACACACACAAACACACAAAGATATATGAAATACACACATACAAACACACATGCACAGAAACACAGATATACCCCCTTAAACACACATGCACTCACAGAGATGTACACATCCACATCCTTAAACACACAGACACAAAGGTAAACACACATAAGCAGACAGACAGACAGACACACGCACACCCAGAGTCCCAGACGGATGTCCCAGTTGTAACCTTCTAGAGTTACCGCTCCTGTTAGCATCAGCACTGACAGCAATAATACTGCTTACGCACTCAATCTCAATCACACACACACACACACACACACACACGCGCGCGTGCACGCCCAGTTGCACAAACACAGTTGCACACACATGTACAGTTGAGCACACAGATGCAAACATACACACACACACACAACTGCATGCACAGAGAGGCACATGCACACACATATACTGTATATGCAATAAAATGCACACACAAACACAAATACACATGCATGTACAGTACGCACCAACACTGATGCATACACACACACAGCCCACATATATAGCCCCAGCCAGACATAGGATAGGCATACCCACCCAATGGTTCTCCCAGCAGGAGGTGACGACTGCAGGCCCAAAGGACCGCGCAGGGTTCATACTGGCTCCCGTGTACGGAATCTGAAATACAAAACAGGCGACCACACACACACACACACACACACACACACACACACACACACACACACACACACACACACACACACACACACACACACACACACACACACACACACACACACACACACACACACACACACACATACGCACACATAAACCCAGAGAAGGGGATTTCGTTATTACTGATTATTGTTGTTTATGTCGTTGTTATTATATTGCTGAATAATTATAAGGTTATGTATTGTCAAATTGCATTAAATAAATAAAATGCATTAAATGGATAAATCTATCCATACGTAATGCATACCGTAATATGATATTCTAATTGAATATATTCATATATATATTACATAATTATATTAATATTAATCATTTCTGCTTTGAGGATGAGTGAGGAGGACTGCACAGCAATTAGACTATACCTCTAAAAGCAAAGTCCCACTCCTGTCAACCATTAATATAAGGATATAATAAATTGTTTTCTATATACAATACATATCGATATTAGTATTAATCAAGTTGTTTCTTGCTTTGAGGATGAGACCAGGGGTGCGTGTTCCACTAGGGGTACATGAACACACTGTAGGGCGTACGTGGGAAAGGGAACAAATGTATAGTATAGTAGTATAGTAGTGACATAATTAAAAAGACGTAGCCTCTTAGTGCAGGTGGGGTCGCTGACGGGCCTATTCACTATTGGCTGTAAACACTCAACTACATCATAACAACATTGCTATGACATTACAGAGAGCCTTAAAGTGATACTGTCCCATTATTGGAAACAAGCTTATTTTACACCTCCCCTTCCGTTAAATAACAGGCTCTTACCTTTCTCCTGTACTTCCAATCGTTTTCTAGTTATGGCAGTACACATTTTACCTCCACATTTTACCTCCAACAGTTAACATTGAGTACATATGAGACCAGTTAGCTGCGAGCTGGTCTCATAGGACTCAATGTTAACTGCTAGCATGGAGGTAAAATTTGCACTGCCATAGCCAGAGAAAGGTTGTAAAAATACAGGAGAACTGTAAAACCCTATTATTTAACTCAAGGAGAGATGTAAAATAAGCTTATTTCCAAAAACAGATTATGATATAGCCATTACAATTGTGGTGACAGTAGGGTTATAACATACGTGGGCTCTGAGTCTGCGCAAAGGGATTATGGGGTATGCTGAACAAAAAAAGTTTGTGAAAGACTGGAGTAGAGCACTGCTGTTCATCTGAAGCCAATCTCCCAGAGTACCCCTGTCATCCATGTCAGTGTGGGGGGTCTCCCCTACTGCCTGCTGTGTTCACTTGGGGGGGCTGTCTTTGAACCCCTCAGATGCTGATAGAAATACACACACACACGCGCGTGCATGCACACACACGCAGGCACTGTTGGAAAATAGGCTAGATTCTGAGGTCCTGAAATATAATGCATTGTCTTACAGCAAGTTGTTCAGGTATTCATTTGTGTTTGCAGGAAATTCTACAATATTTGGTTATGATTAAAAAACATTAAAATAAATGTGTTCTGTTGATGGGCACTCAAACCACTGAGTAGGCCCAATGACCCCATGTGCCAATCATGAGATGAAGATGTTGAGTAATTGCCCATTCCTTTTAGGAGAGCCTACAGAACTCATCAAACATTGTTGTGAGACAAGCTGAAAACTGTCATGTGATGTTTGATTAACTGATTGCTTATTTTCTGAATAAGTCTGAAGTCCATACCAAACTCCTTGAAGTATCATTCGTTCTAGAACACAGGATACAGTGATGTCACTCAGAAGCGAAACTATTTGACTTAATCCTTTTTAGGAGGCCAGGAGTAGGTGACAATGGGCAAACGACTAACATTGGATTTCAATCTTTTCAGAGCCAAAGACCCTCAAATATGTCAAAAGAATGTGCTGTTGTATGTGTATTGCTTGATTAAATTTACAGAACTCAGGAAGTCCACAGATGAGGTCATGAAGACCTAGAGTGATGAAATAAAGGCCCACCCGGAAATGAAGACAGCAGCTTACAATCGACACAGATTAGGCATATTCTGGGTTAACTAACAAATCACGTAATTGCTTACACATAACCACACCCATACACCCACAAACCATAAATACCAACAGATAGGGGATATTCAGTAGGTCCTAATTTTTGTTATCGGTCAGGGCGAGAGAAGGTTAGGATCTCCGGAACGTTCCGTAATGCTTTCGTTGTCATTTTGTCATTTTTATGTAGTAGACTCTGCAGTTCTGGAAAGCTGTAGTGTTTACTGTGTATGGGCCATTGCTGGTATTCTGGATATTACCAGTGGTGGTCATTTTGTTATTTGGTAATTTTAGAAAATAAATAGATTAATTTGGCTTTTGGAGTTTTTGATTCCTTTGACTCGGATTTTGAACATGCAAGAAGTAGAGACCAAGACGGTAAACTTCAACAGCACGCACGCACGCACGCATGCATGCACGCACACACACACACATGCGTGCACAAACACACACGGAGGCACGCACACATGCACGCACGCATGCACGCACGCACACACACACACTCTCTCCCCTATCAACACAAAGATCACACATCAGCATGATAGAAATATACATACACACGCACGCACACAGGCACGCACGCACGCACACTCTCTTCCACATCAACACACACATCACACATCACATCAGCACACAGAACATGTCTCAGTACAGCCTGCCAAACTCATCCTCTGAAATCCTATTACAACTCCTGTGTGTGTGTGTGTGTGTGTGTGTGTGTGTGTGTGTGTGTGTGCGTGTGCGTGTGCGTGTGCGTGTGCGTGTGCATGTGCATGTGTGTGTGTGTGTGTGTGTGTGTATGTGTGTCCTGTACATATATGTGAGTAAGGTCAGGAGCTGTATTTGCCTTCCTTTGGATGTTTGGGTTTGATTTTGTGCTTAGGGATAAAGAAAAGCTTTCAAAATGTGTGTGTGTGCATGCATACGTTTATGTGTGTGTGTGTGTGTGTGTGTGTGTGTGTGTGTGTGTGTGTGTGTGTGTGTGTGTGTGTGTGTGTGTGTAGTGTGTGTCAAACACAGAAATGGACGGCTTCACAGGGTGTCATGAAAGCCATTCCACTTTGAAGTGTGTGTGTGTGCGTGTGTGTGCGTGTGTGTGTGCGTGTGTGTGTGTGTGTGTGTGTGTGTGTGTGTGTGTGTGTGTGTGTGTGTGTGTGTGTGTGTGTGTGTGTGTGTGTTTTGCGTGTAGAGTACCACAGGGTGACTCCTTAATGAAAGCCACTCTTAAGTGCACACTCGTTTGTAGGTGGAGACCTGTGTGTATGTGTGTGTGTGTGCGCGTATGTGTGCGTGCGCGCGTGCGTGCGTGCGAGTGTACGTGTGTGTGTGTGTGTGTGTGTGTGTGTGTGTGTGTGTGTGTGTGTGTGTGTGTGTGTGTGTGTGTGTGTGTGTGTGTGTGTGTGTGTGTGTGTGTGTGTGTGCAGACTCAAGTGTAGATGGAGATCTGCAGCCAAAGACAGCATGGAGGCCGACCAAATGAAGAGGACACTCTCACACTTCCTTAGCGATGCCCTTGGCAACCAGCGGTGTGCAGAGGAGAGGAAAGGAGGGAGGATTTAAAAAAAGAAAGAAAGAAAAAAAGAAGAGAAGAGAAGAGAAGCCCTTCACACTTCACCAAGGAGGCTGGCAGGCAGGCAGTGGCAGTAGCAGCAGCAGCAGCAGCAGCAGTAGTGAAGGGATGGCTTCACTAAGCACAAACATTAGGATACTTAAAACGAGGTGAGAAACTGGAGCAAAGGGAAGTGAAGTAAAGTAAGATCTAAGCTGCTCTCTTCTCACTTGCACTCTTGCTCGTGCCTCGGGTATATATATATATATATATATCAGATGGAGGAGACGAGGGGGGAATAAAACATAGAGGTCCCTAGGGACAAAAATGAAGAAAAAAACGGAACATCTGTTCCTTCATTCAATACCCCAGACAATGTCAGAGCAACATCTCATCTCAAGAGCACGAGCGGAGCTGAATCACACGGCTTCTGACACCCAGAAAAGACGTGATAATCCAGTGCAGTAGCTGCCTGGAGTGTTGTGGAGGATTAAGGAGAATAGACCATCATAGAAAAAACACTATTTTGGTGCCCCCAAAAAATGGTATCCACAGATTCCATGCTACCATTTGATGGGGAGTGGGGCAGGGTCAGTTAAATGTGCGCTGTCTGTGTAATATTTTTTAGTAGTTTATTTCCACAACTTTGGCTGCCCATTCACAACTGTTAATACATGAAAAACTGGATCATCTCCATGCACACCATTTTGTCATTTTTATTTCATTGGTCATACTAGCAAATATTACTTTATTACCTAGTAAATATTCATAAACCGATTAAATTTGGCAATAGTGTCAAGGATCAGCATGGTTGCAATACCTACTCTGGCCACCATCCTACACAGTGCACCTGTGCAGAACACAGGTGCCCTCCATGGGACAGGTTGGTCCTGACAACTGTATTCTATGCTACTTTTGTGTCCCTTGCCCCTGACATAAAAAGAGACAAATGCAGCCCTCCTAATGTAACCATGCGAACAGATTGCTGGCGTTGAACCCGTGGAAAGCGGCGTAAGTAATCTACTTTGTATGGAAGAGCAAGTGGCAGAAGCGTCAAAAGCTGCAAAAGCATTTGTAGCGCAGAGGGCGTCAAAAGCGTTAAAACAGAAGTTGAACTTCAGCTGAAAATGTGTAATGAGGTCAGCGCCAGCAGGCGTCAGCCAATGGAATGTTCATATTTTTCCAAACACGAGCTTCCGTTGGTCACTCTCCCTGATCGAATGCTTCAGGTTCAATCGCTCTCCGCATTCAACGCCCCTTAGCAGCGTTTTAGCTCTTTCAACGCCAGCTGTCTGTCCACACGGTAAGTCAGGTACAATGCACACATTATGCTGATAAAAGATCTGCCCTTGATCATTCTGAATGAATACATACACAGTGTGCACAGTAAAAGCACAGTGTTAATTCAACACTTGAGAGTAACTGTAACATATTCAAGAGGACATTTGGCCCCAGAGTAGTCTCTAAGTGATGATTTAATGCTGCATTTTTTTTTTTACTGTCTGCACTTTTCTGTCTGCTACTTGTTATCTGAGTGTACTTGCCTCCTTACACAAAAGAGACAAATTAATCCCCCCAAAAACCTCAGTTGAAGTGGAACAGCCTTGGCTACTAATATACAACACTCTGCCTCTGATCCTGTAGACCTCGTCACTGTAGACCCGTACGATAGAGCAGTCATGGGTAAGCGATTAGGACGGCAGACTCGTATCACAAATGTTGCCGGTTCGACTCCCGTCCCACCAGATTGATGGGGGGAGTAATTAACAAGTGAAGAGCTCTTTTCCAAAACGCTATATACACCATTTTTGACTTTTTGCATTTTAATATTGGACTTGACTGTTAAGAGGTCCTATCATCTATGTGTGAATTCTTGCCATTCAAATGTTTTGAGAACATACTTTAAAAGCTCTATAAAAATGCATTTTGCAATGCATTTCAATAGAATGCCCAATACAAAAATGTCAATTTCCCAACATTCTATAAAATGGATATATCTCATTTTGGAAAAGAGCTCTTCAAGTGCTTTCCCCTATCCTTCTTCATGACTGAGGTACCCTGAACATGGTACCATCCCGCCGCACTGCTCCCTTGGGGCGCCATTGGGGGCACGGGTGAGGCATAAATGCAATTTCCTTGTATGCAGTGAGCACTGTGTGCTGTTGAGTGCTGTGTCATAATGACAATGGGAATTGGAGTTTCCCAGCTGGGCTTTCATAATTCAGATGAATTCATTTGTCACTGTCCGTCACTGTTAATGTGAAACCCCACTGACTATGGAGGATTAAGATTCATGACTTATCAATAATTACACTTGTTTGATTGTGTAAAGAATGTGGAGGGAAATACACATGTTTTAAAAAGCCTTTCCAAAGCAAACTAACTACTAACTGCCAAACAAAAATTGGTCTTTGCATCATTCACAACGAGAAATCATTTCCCATTCACAGACGCCAGCTGCTACCGCCTTCATTTCAAATGCAATA
>NC_085862.1:24388928-24408928 GCF_034702125.1 Engraulis encrasicolus | reverse complement strand
ACCTCACCTCAGTTGATCTAATTTCATGTACCCAGCCATGGCATCCGTAGGCTATATATTTCCCTGGTAGAGTTATATCAAACTGAGTATTGGTATGCAGCACGCAAATATAACTTGACCTCAGCGGCGCAAACTGACCACTAGCGGATGCGGGCACTCACCCGCACACCTGCTCTATCTTCTTTGGCCATCTTGGACTCTGAAAGGAATACAAACAAGAAGGCATGCAAACGTATTGAGAAATTAACCTTCGAGGCCTACGGTAGAAACGCTCAACGCTGTAGCCTATTTTGTTCAGTTTTAATCGAAATAACAGCATGCAGTCTACGTAGAAGTTGCATAAGTTTATTCCTTGCCCATTATATTTTCATCACTGTAGTCTCTGTATTCAAATGACATCCCATATGGTATTTAACACCCATTGTAATTTGTATTTAATTAATAGGCTATATGTCAAGGAATTGTAAAGGTATTCTGTATGCAGTTGCAATCCTAACCCAGAGAGAATGGTGGAGAAAGGTTTTAGTTTCTTAATAATAATAACAATAATAATAATAATAACAATACTACTACTACTACTACTACTACTACTACTACCAATACTACTACTACTACTAATAATAATAATAATAAATAAAAATAATAAAACCATTAATAAATAATAAAACCATTATTAAATTAAATCCATTCATACTTTTTTTTAGTTATCCTCCTGACAGACAAACAGACAAACAAACAGACAGACAAACAAACCAACGCAACCCAAAACATAGCCTCCAATTGGCGGAGGTAATAATAAGGTCTATATAATATTAGTTCCATTAATCAAGACTGTGCTTAAGCTGGGAAAGAGCTTGCCCCAAACATCTTGTTACATCACGTTTGTCCACAGACACACCATGACATAATTCGCTGTGCTCATTAGGATAGTAATGGGGCCACAAACAAATATGCCATTGTGCGCCTTAATGTGTGTGTGTGTGTGTGTGTGTGTGTGTGTGTGTGTGTGTGTGTGTGTGTGTGTGTGTGTGTGTGTGTGTGTGTGTGTGTGTGTGTGTGTGTGTGTGTGTGTGTGTGTGTGTGTGTGTGGGAAGGGGTGTGTGTGTCTTTCACCAAGTGGCCTGTTTCTTCTTCATTGATGGTACAAAGCGGCACAGTGTTAATGAAATATTCACACACACACACACACATACACACACACACACACACACACACACACACACACACACACACACACACACACACACACACACACACACACACACACACACACACACACACACACACACACACACACACACACACACACACACACACACACACACACACAATGGGGGCAGTGCTCTTCAAAGCGTAGCAAAAGAAAGAGCTTTTTTCAGTTCTTCAAAGCATTTCCACGCTAGATATCGATATGACATAGCATGGCCCATTATGATGATCTGGTCCTTTTGAAGAGCCGATTCGTATGGGGAAAAGACATTTAGATAATCTGATGGTTAACCAACCAGAAATGTAATGGAACATTTTAAGCACCTTTGTTTTGAAAAGTGTCGTACTGTGTAGTAGCCTAATACAGCCGATAAAGGAGTCATGTACCAGACTAAGCTACCGAAAGAAACTCAAATTTAGTTCCAACCTTCATCCATGATTTAACAGGCCTCTTTGAAAAACAGTCTGAGAGGTGTATTTTAAACTCAGTGCTCAAAAAGTTTCAAAGTTGGACTTGCTTTAATAGAGAAGACTGAACTTTCATATAAGGTTTGTCATTTCACTCCCTCCTTTTTTATATTAGAGCAATTCAAAAGTTAAAGTTTTGGCATCGTAAAAGTTACGTTTTAGCATTATAATGACTACCACCGGTATATCACAAATTCTGAACTTATTGTAATCAATTTTCATTTCATGGCTGCCTACACAGTATTTTACTTGATATGGCATATGCTGTCGTGACATTGCCAGCCTGATTACTGTAGGCTACCATTTATAGGCTATGATATAATCACATGAGTCAAGTTCCGATTGACAACATAGGACAAATATGCATGTTGTGACAGAAAGAGATCGAAAAATACAAGTAAAACAAAAAAAACAATGAGTAATTTGAGGCTTTCTGAGGGTGACTCACAGTTTTGATGTCTGCATGTCTGCCATGGACACTTTCAGAGGCTGTGATTAGGCTAAATTAGCCTACTGTGGTGATTTGATTTTAGTAAATGGAGAAATGCCAAAGTGTGTCTGATCTGCATTATCTGTGTAGGTGACAGACCGTGTAGACACACACACCCCTAATCACACACACAAACATGCTCATTGAAGACAGACGACAGACACACACACAAACACAAACACCCACCATTAACACACACACACACACACACACACACGCACACACACACACACACACACACACACACACACACACACACACACACACACACACACACACACACACACACACACACACACACACACACACACACACACACACACACCCTGATGGGGGGCCATCATCAGGGCTGCCTGATCACCTTTGGCATGTCAGTAAGCCGCACCCCCTCTGTCAAGGAGCACAATCCGGAGCCTTCACAGTATCACCTGCGGAATGCCAACTGCACTCCACCCCTCCCCTCTACCCGCATGTTGATAACTTTGAAAGATACATACAAAAGCTTTATTTTACCACTTCCAGGAAAAAAAAGGGGGGGGGGGGTCAGGTTTTGTAACAACATCACCAAAAACAACAAATAACACACACACACACACACACACACACACACACACACACACACACACACACACACACACACACACACACACACACACACACACACACACACACACACACACACACACACACACACACAGAGCTCTTTTTTTCTTCATTCTTTTCATTCCCCCCGTGTTTCATTTCTACCAGAGTCTAAAGACCCTCCCCCTGACACAATTGTACTTTCACCCAGAAAAAACAAATGCTGTTCGGGATGTGCCCCTAGTTCTTCCAACAATGCCTGCAGTATATGAAACATGACACAGTCTAACTGGAAATATGGAAATAAGTTAATTATTCCTATGAGAATTGATTCCCCATGATGCTCATTCAGGTCGGTCAGCTAAATCTTGCACGTGAGAATTTCTGACAGTGGACTGTGAAAGTGGTCGGGAGGGTTACTCTTCACGTACTAATGACTCATTTAAGCATCATCTGACTCCAAAAGGTAATTCATTAACTTTGTAGCCTCTTTGCGCAGATGGGCATTTGTAGCCTCATTCATTAACTTTGTAGCGCAGATGGGCCTGCTGGTGGGCACGCTGTAGCCAGGGCACGCCCTCCTAGTGACGCGAGCACCTTCGGCGCTGCTACTAGTCAGGCCAAGAGTAATGTACATTTTGTTTCTGATCTCCTGAAAAAACGGGAACTCCACCCACTTTGTCAGACACCAGTCAACCAGTAGCAAACCTAGGGAGGCGGGTCAACCATGCCATTTGTGAAACGTCAATTGTTATGTCTTGGTCAGACCAAGTCTCAAAGAGATTTAAAAGTCGATGATAATAAGGCTAGGCACGTTCACTCATTGCTGAAAAGACTCAACAACATCATGACAACATTGCTATGACATAACCGAGAACCTTAAAGTAACACATTAAGACTGGGTCATTACACTTTTTGTGACAGTAGTTTATAACATACAGTAGGCTCATAATTGTACTTTACCCCTTTAAAATGTACATGTAGATGTATGTAGATGTTGTGGCAGAACAATAATGTACTATCGGCTATTGCCTGCGGATGATCCAATAGGCCTATGAGGATCAAAACGTTGCCTTGAAACTATACATACTGTACATACATACTGAAACTACACATATTGTATGCGGATATTGTTAAACACGGCAAGAGGATACAAATAAAAACACTATTGTCACAGGTTTATTTTAACTTCCTAAAGTGGATATTTAAAAAAGCTATTAGAGGAGTTTTCTAAAACTCAGTTGACATGTAAACAAGAGGCCCAAAATTATGTGTTTACATAAACAACCATATACGGTAAACAGGGTCTAAGTTAAAAAAAAAAGAATATAAAAGCAGTGTGCAGACTCAACAATGCCAGTAAAACCTGTTAAGCCATGGTGTTATAAATTTGCTGTTATTGACAATGACCAAGCAGTAATGCTTTACTAAAGGCCCTGCCTTGTGTTATAGTTATAGTAGTGTAGCACTATGGTAGTAAACTTTTCAATACCTATTACAGCGTCCCACTGATGTAACGGTGTGCATTATACGCTGTGCAAATATAAATGATATGTAATGTATATATAATGTAGATAATGTATAAATTAAATTAAATTAAAATTTTCAGTAATTATTTATGTAGGGTCAGATATGTATTGTTTATTTACTAATCTGTTCTTGTTGATAGAATGACATGTATTTCATATTGTAATTAATACGTTCGATTTAGACATCATCTATTTGAACTTCAGAGGAGTCGTTTCCTTTCCGGTTAGGTTTCGGGTACGTCTTCAAAGGAGAAGACAACATAACTCGGCCTGTGGTCAAGTAATGGAGATCCTTGGGCTGGATCCTTCCCATAGACAGGGGTTCCCGTACTTTTTTCCCTGCACACCCCCTTGTACATTTCAATGTAGTTCGTGCACCTGATGGTCATGCAAGTATGACTTCACTGTGCCATGGGGAAATAAAATCACTGCACATTATGCACAGTCATTTTGGAGCATCCTCATTTCCAATAGACCTGACATTTCTTCTGCCATCATTACAATGGAACTTGTTGCATGATAAATCTAGGAATTATACATTATACTTCAGATGAACCCTTCCAGCATACAATTCACCATGCAATTAAAAGCTACTTAACGTTCATGAATGCTGTATAAAAAAACACACATATCCACCATTGCTCTATTCAGCTTGTGCACCATCTTTAGCACACGCCCCAGTTTGGGAAACCCTGCATAGTCTGTAACCAATCTATGCTGTCCTTCCACGTTCCAAACTGGAGGCCGTTTGTCTGCTCAACTGCTAATCAAGAAAGATAGGCTACAATAGCTATTGCACAACAACAACTTTTTTGCCATTCTTCAACTTATTTATGGTTCTTCGTGACCAATTCTGATACTCTGTGTGGAATAATTGTTTCAGTTTTATCTCCGTCATAAAGTTCTACTCCTCTGCACACCCCTCTCTGCGTAAGTAGGGGAATAATTTGATACTGATACCATCTCTGGCCGGCCAAAGGAATGCTATGAATGTGGAATTGGGGAAAGGGGAAGATATAAAGTATACAATGTGTAAAGTGAAACATGGAAGTGCATAGTCAACAAATATTATCTTACACGGTGTGTGAGCGTGTGTGTATGTGTGTGTGTTTGTGTGTGTGAGTGTGTGCGTGTGTGTGTGTGTGTGTGATAGAGAGAGAGAGAGAGAGAGAGAGAGAGAGAGAGAGAGAGAGAGAGATATGCATATGCATCTATATATACCTGTTTGTATCACTTACCTGTATCATACATCAAGCTGTCACATGATATCATGAACTCATGGGATGTTGACGATCATTTTCCCTGTAAATACTCAACATTTGATACACTCAGATCACCGCCATATATTAGCTGTATATCAAATGTGTTCCTGGTTGACAAGTAATTGGCTGTTGTGTGTACTGTATCTCTCTCTCTCCGTCTCTCTGTCTCTGTCTCTGTCTCTCTCTCTCTCTCTCTCTCTCTCTATATATATATATATATGTGTGTGTGTGTGTGTGTGTGTGTGTGTGTGTGTGTGTGTGTGTGTGTGTGTGTGTGTGTGTGTGTGTGTGTGTGTGTGTGTGTGTGTGTGTGTGTGTGTGTGCCTGCCAGTGGCGTAACACAAGCACTTGGGGCCCCCCAGCAGGGTACTTAGAGTGGGCCCCCCCACCCCCAACCCAACCCATACCCCCCATCGTGGCAATAAACAAGATACACATAGGGCCTACATTTTGACATTTCGGCATGTCATTTTACGCCATGTGACAGTCAAGGTTAGGGATTTGGTCGGAGTGCAGTTTTTACTGACGCGTGTGTGTGTGTGGTCTGCTATACTCTACATTCTCCTATGGCTTCTACTTTACCAGACCTCCCATAGACCGTCACTCATCTTTCACCACACACATTGGCAACCCATCCCCCCCCCCCCCCCACACACACACACACCCCCTCCTCTCTCTGCGTCTGCATAGGGGTTCAGCAGCGCTGTACTTCAAAGGCAAAGTGCAGTAACAACCCCAAAACTGAAACTGAGGAAAAAGGCCTTCATAGTATCGTTATCAGGTTGGACATTGTAATTATTGCAAATGTGACATAGCCATGTCTCTACAACGGAACACATTTTGGACCATAAGGCTTTGTCACACGATAAAATTAGTGTTCTGAGGACCATTTTGTCGCTGTCCAGCGAAAACCACTTATCTCCACTTCTCATTGTTTTTTATGTATTGATTTATAAAAACACATTTTCAAAAAAAAATCATTGCAACATCAAAGTTGGCTACTAAATTATTTATCATACACATATACCCATGGAGACTGACCAGTAGTACTGTCTTATATTTTATAATAAATAAAGAACGAACATAAAAATCTAAAAATAATAGTGGAGATAAGTGGTTTTCACTGGACAGCGACGATTTGCAGTCTACACTCAATTTTGACAGGATATGTACTGCACTTTACCTTTGTAAGGCAGAGCGGTTCTACCGATTTGGGGGCCCTAGGTAAATGATAAGGCCCTCGTGAATCATTTCCGCTGGTACTTAGCATGGCGGACCTTGTTGTTTGGGGTCCCATACGTACGTAGGGCAGATTTAACGGGACCCTAGGCAATTGCCAAGTCTGCCTATTGGTTCAACAAGCCCCCCTCCTCTCTTTCGCCACACACATTGGCACCCCGTCCGTCCCTCCCTCTGCATGTAGTGTATGTACATGGGTGAATGTAGGCCTATGCATGCAGGCATGCTCATGTGCCCGGTTATCAGCTTTACTGCATTCTTACACGTTGTCTCGGTTACTCGCACCTCCAGTATGGTGCCACTGGCGTGTCGCCACCTCATGTTTGTTTTGTGTGCAAAGTATGTGTGTGTGTATGTGTGTGTGTTTGTGTGTGTGTGAGTGTGTGTGTGTGTGTGTGTGTGTGTGTGTGCGTGTGCGCATGCTTATTTCTATTTGCAAGCGGGGACGTGTGTGTGTGTGTGTGTGTGTGTGTGTGTGTGTGTGTGTGTGTGTGTGTGTGTGTGTGTGTGTGTGTGTGTGTGTGTGTGTGCCTGTGCCTGTGTTTATGTGTCTGTGTGTGTTTGAATATTTCTGTGTGTGTACAAACTGGTGTGTGTGTGTGTGTGTGTATGTTGGTGTCTGTTTTCTGTTTGTGCGTCTGTCTGTCTGTGCGCATATGTCTCAGTCTGTGTGTGTGTGCGTGTGCGCGCGCGTGTGCGTGTGTGTTTGTGTGTGTATATGTGTGTGTGTTTGTGTGTGTGTGTGTGTGTGTGTGTGTGTGCACGTGCGCGCGCGTGTGTGTTTGTGTGTGTGTATGTGCGTGTGTCTGTGTCTGTGTGCGTACTTGGCTACTCTGGTAATGAAAGCTCGAGCAGAGCAGCCCCCGTCAAAACAGGATGGATCAAGTTACCCACATGTCCTCAGAGAGGGAAGCAGTTCCTGAGTATTTATGAGCTGCTATCTCCAAGCACAACACGGCCTCTTTAATCTAATGACGACGGCTGTGCGGTGCTGAATCTGGTTTCACAGCAGCGCTCGCGAGCTGACGAGACGCGAGGAGACGAGACAGCCCCGCGGATGTGGAGCGGGTATATATGCGCAGTACCCACTGGAGACGGTAGGGGGCAGCAGTGTTCCACAAGATGTGATGTGCAAAGATGTGAGACATGCACAAATCACACACACACACACACACACACACACACACACACACACACACACACACACACACACACACACACACACACACACACACACACACACACACACACACACACACACACACACACACACACATACAAAGGCACACTCGTTTGGTAATATATGATTAAAAGCTCTCTATTTTGGCTGCCTCAGACCTGCTCTGAATTATACAGAAATGTCAGTACTGAATAATAGAATGTGTGTGTGTGTGTGTGTGTGTGTGTGTGTGTGTGTGTGTGTGTGTGTGTGTGTGTGTGTGTGTGTGTGTGTGTGTGTGTGTGTGTGTGCATGCGTGCGTGTGTTTGGATGTGTGGAGTGTGTGCATGTGCAGGTGCATGTGTGTGGTTGTGTGTGTGTGTGTGTGTGTGTGTGTGTGTGTGTGTGTGTGTGTGTGTGTGTGTGTGTGTGTGTGTGTTTGTGTGTGTTTGCATCCGAGTGTGTACATGTGTGTGAGTGTTTGTGGGCATGCACGTGCATGCATGTGCGTGTGCGTGCGTGCGCGCGCGTGCGTGCGTGCGTGCGTGCGTGCATGCATGTGTGTGTTTATGTGTGCGTGTGTGTGTGCATGTGCAGGTGCATGTGTGTGTGTGTTCGTGTGCGCGTCTGAGTGGGTACATACTGTATGTGTTTGAATGTGTGTGGGCACGCAGGTGCCTGTGTGTTTGTGTGTGCGTGTGCGTGTGTGTGTGTGTGCGTGCACAGTTTTGAGTGTGTGTTTATGCCTTCTTTTCACTTGGCCAAGTAAAACAGAGCCAACAGTAACCTTTTCTCTTGACTGCTCTTTCTATTTGCCATATGAAGTGTTCTGTACCTGTCCTGTGAACAATCAATGGCTTAATGGTTTTTACATGCTACACCGGCCTCCTCTATATGTGGCAAAAAAATCAGACTCGATTGTCCCTGGACAGGATAGCTGACAGGTGGGGACAAAGGGGACAGCTGTCCTAGGCCCAGGGAGAGAGGGGGCCCACAATTGGATCCTTATTCCATTGTATGTATTGGGGTTTGGGGCCCTTTCATCTGTCTTTGTCTCGGGCCCAGCCAAAGCTGTCAGCAGCCCTGTCCCTGGAGTTCATAATAATTTCACTTTTCTGTCGCCCATTTATGTCACTTTTCTGTTCTTTAATACTTGTATAGTGCTTTTCTGCTGACTCTGCTGATTTTTTACAGTGTCCTTATGGACCAGGGCTGGACTGGTCATCTGGCATACAGGGATCTTTCCTGATGGGCCGACAGTCCTCAGAGGTTGATGCTTTTGCTCTTTTGTTCATTTCATGTTTTCCCTAGAGACTGGCCCACAATTTAGATGGGGCAGCCCATCAGTGCACCCCCGATATACAGAGGACGGAGCCCATCATTACATTACATTACATTACATTACATTACATTGCACTTAGCTGACGCTTTCATTTATTCAAAGCGACTTACAGTTACTATTTGTCAGGGTATTGGTTACAGTCCCTGGAGCAATGTGGGGTTAGGTGCCTTGCTCAAGGGCACTTCAGCCATGGATGGAGATGTAGGGAGAGGTCAGAGGGTATTCGAACCTGCAACCCCTAGATTGAAAGACCAACTCTCTAACCACTAGGCCACGGCTGCCCATCATGATTACACTATGGGGGTAGGAGTCAGGGGATGGTCTATGCCTGTGGTTCTCAAACTTTTCCCATCTTCAGATGTCACACGCCCCACTTTGAGAAACACTGGTCTATGCCAAAATGCCCGGGCCAGTTTGTGGTCCCAGTCCAGCCCTGTCATGGACCAGAAGCCTCAACCCTCAGCGTGTCCCCCTGTTGTCACCATCTTCAACATCACATTGGCTTTTTGACATTTTCCCTCCTACACAGACCTGACGGCGTGTCAAAAAACAGGTGTATAGCTCTGTGGTGCATGGCTCTCTTCACAGCCGTGTTAGCTCTTTGAGAGGGTCCACCTTTCCCCTTTCTCTTTTTCCTTAGTCCTCCTCTCTCGTCTCATCCTTCTTTCTCCCCTTCTTCTTTCTTTTCTACCTCTCCTATCCTTCCTCTCCTGCTTACCGTATATTTCCTTGCTTTCCACTACAATCCGTCTATCCTCTCTCTCTCTCTCTCTCTCTCTCTCTCTCTCTCTCTCTCTCTCTCTCACACACACACACACACACACACACACACACACACACACACACACACACACACACACACACACACACACACACATAGGGACCATCTCAGTACATTGTAGGCTATATAGGCTACTGTATGTAGGCTATGTGAGTCAATGACGTTGTAGTAGTATTCCCATCACATCTAATACCACTATGGATTAACGAACTTTTAAAAATATATTATCTAAGAAGCAGTAGATTAATGACCACCAATGACTAATTCATGTATCAGCATTAGCTGTGGTTTTACCACCTGACATTTGAGCCCAAAAAACGTCACCCATGTGTGAAACACAGACTCAGAACACCACTGTGTCTACACACACACAACACACACACACACACACACACACACACACACACACACACACACACACACACACACACACACACACACACACACACACACACACACACACACACACACACACACACACGGACACAAGCACGCACGCACACACGCAAGCAGGCACGCACGCACGCACCCACAAGAATGAAAGGAAGAGCAAACACAAACACACAGTTTACTCAGAAGTCTTGAAGAATCCTCTTTTGGCATTCCTCCAGGACACCAGGCAGCACAACAGCCGGAGGGATGTGTGTGTGTGTGTGTGTGTGTGTGTGTGTGTGTGTGTGTGTGTGTGTGTGTGTGTGTGTGTGTGTGTGTGTGTGTGTGTGTGTGTGTGTGTGTCTGTGTGTGTGTGTGTGTGTGTGTGTGTGTGTGTGGGTGTGTGTGTGTGTGTGTGTGGAGGGGTGTGTGTGGTGTGTGTTTCTCTAAGTGTCTTCTGTGTGTTTTGACAACAACTGCAAATAAGACCTTCAGACTGCGGCAGTGAGTATTGCCAGATTGGGCGGTTACCTGCCCAACTGGGCTGCTTGGGATAGCTGTCTGCGGGGTAAAAACTGTAAAAAAAAAAATGGCCCTTTGGGCTTTTCTGGGGTTTTCTGCATTTTTATGCCCATAGACAGTGTTGGGAAAGTACATTTTCTACGTGAACTAGTTCTAGTTGTGCATTAGAGCGGCGGTTTATTATTATTAGTAGTAATAGAGAGTATAGTCCTTAACTGTGTTTTCTGCAGTGTTGGGAAAGTTTTCTACTAGTTAAAGGATAGTTCCGGCGTAAAATGAAAGTTTCACCATCGCTTTCCCATGCCACATAATGTATCTAATGATGAGCCATTCCGGGCAATGCCGCGCCGTTATGGAGTTAGCACATTTTAAGCTTTTTGGTGAAAAACGCAGCCAATGCATCACGGCGGGGCCAATTATAAGCCTGTTATTTTCTGATGTTTCCCCGCTATAAACAACTTCAAAAACGCTACACACTTCATCACAAAGGTCTCGTCAATCAAACCGAGGCACAGAGAGGGTCATCGGACCACACAGTCTTTCACTGGCCAGTGTTTTCAGAGGTGTCTCACTGTTGCAACTCTCTGACCCGGATGCAGGCTACTCAATCAGGTGGCTAGGAAGGCTAAACATGGTCCGCGGTTCTTACACCAGCTGCGACCGTAAAATGAAAAGCTGGAACCCCGACCGTTTTCACCGACTGCCACTGTCTAAACCAGCCATATTACGGGAATGGCTAATAGCATTAGAAGTGGACGAAACTGACGTAAAAACCCGGAGGGATCGCTACTACCGTGTGTGCAGGCAGCAGATTTGAAGAGTTGCATGGAGAGTACAGGTAGGCAGACTACTCTTACAAAGTAATTGCAACACGGTATAATATAACATGGATTCAACTTTGTAATAACATACCAGTGGTGGTGTACTTACATCTGTAAGAGCACTTCTAGTACGACTTTATAAAATTCCTCCAGCCCTCCTCCGTTGCGTAATGGTCCATCTGACCTCGCGCGCCCTCGTCATTAGAGTCTTCACTGAAACTACTCTAGCATGCTTGACATCAACCACATAGAATGCCTCAGGTCGCACAATTTCACAAGCCATCCCGCGCCAGTTTGTTTTGACACTGTATTTATCTCCTGTAGTGGGCTACATTTACTGCACATGTAGGCTATGCCTTCCCAAAACAGAGGCTGGCAAAGACGAGCGGTGTTGCAACCAGTGTCACAGACAGTCAAGATTCATGAGCCAGACACATTTACACATGTTTCTCTCTCTTCAAACATACCTCCATAGCCATGCGTCTTTTTGGCACAGCATTCCTCTTTAGACGGTTTCGTTTTGGTGTTCCATCTCCCTTACTCTTCTTGTAGCCATCATCCTCGAAATGCTCCCTCCACACACGGTAGCGATCCCTCAGGGTTTTTATGTCAGTTTCGGCCACTTCTAATGCTATTAGCCATTCCCGTAATATGGCTGGTTTAGACAGTGGTAGTCGGTGAAAACGGTCGGGGTTCCAGGTTTTCATTTTACGGTCGCAGCTGGTGTAAGAACCGCGGACCATGTTTAGCCTTCCTAGCCACCTGATTGAGTAGCCTGCATCCGGGTCAGCGGAACAGTGAGACACCTCTGAAAACACTGGCCAGTGAAAGACTGTGTGGTCCGATGACCCTCTCTGTGCCTCGGTTTGATTGACGAGACCTTTGTGATGAAGTGTGTAGCGTTTTTGAAGTTGTTTATAGCGGGGAAACATCAGAAAATAATAGGCTTATAATTGGCCCCGCCGTGATGCATTGGCTGCGTTTTTCACCAAAAAGCTTAAAATGTGCTAACTCCATAACGGCGCGGCATTGCCCGGAATGGCTCATCATTAGATACATTATGTGGCATGGGAAAGCGATGGTGAAACTTTCATTTTACGCCGGAACTATCCTTTAAGCGGGCTTGCGGAGCAAGGCCCGATACTAAGCTGGGGAACATACGGCCACAAGCGAGGGGGAAGAAGGGGGAAGAAGGGGGGAGAAGAAAAAGGAGGACAAGAAAGGGAAAAAGGGAGAAAGGAAGAAAAGGGGGGGCTGGTACAATGATTTGGTGTCATATCATGCTGTTTCATGCGTTGTTAGATCTAGAAACAGTATATCAAAACTTTTTGAAAATGTTGTGTAGATCAGCCGGGATTCGAAACGGGGAGGGTGAAAAATGGTGCGTTCAAGAACATCAGGTCTCTGAAACTGGCATTACCGTCTAAAGGAATAATGTTAATGTATGCATTCACTTTTTGTTTTATTTGTCCATAAGGTCTACAAATATCAGATAATTACATCTAAATGACCTGTGCCACTCAATGGACACAAACAAATGTGCAGCAATGCATTTTGAACATTTTGTTATTACAAGGTTACATGTTTTACAGTAGGGAAGGGAACGTTTTGGGATGTTCTTCCTTCATTTACCAAGGAATGGAATTATGGCACAATTTCATGTTGTATTTGGATGTTTGCATAGAAATATTATTTGCATTATTGAACTGAATGACATGAGTATGTCAATGCAACAGTATGTCATTTTTTGTTCTTCCTCCACCACTTACCTAAGCTGTGGAAATGTGAATCTCTCGTGCAAAAGGTTGCATCAAGGTCCATTACCACTTACATTCTGCAGTGTCCACCATATTTAGAGTTACTTCAAAGTATTCTTTACATTTATTTAACCAGTGTATGGAATTCAAGTGAATTGGGTGCAATTAATTCCATGAATAAAAAGATGGAGTTATGAAATTAATGAATAGAATGGTCATAAAAGTCATTAAGTAGTAATGCAAAACTGTCCTCCTTTCAGGAACCCATTTCTCATTTCCCACTAAAGCATGCAATACAAGTTTCCATGTGTTTAGTAAAAACAACAAAGAAAAGGAACAGAGCAGAGGTGTAATTAAGTAGAAATTTTATTTTTAACCATATTTAATGTTAACAAAAAAGCCAGCATCAGCTGACAATGACAACTTTAATTCCTTCTTTAGAGTAGAGCAGAACATTTTCCATTTTCCATTAATCCTGAGGGAAAATAAGGTGTCCAGTACCATTCATATATAAAAACACTGACACACAGACACACACACACACACTGCTGAGGTTGGTGATGAGAGAATAAGAGTGGTCCATCACATGTTTCATAGGTGTCTCAAAAAGTCACTGTGCATGGTCCAGACAGAGGAAAATCCGAGTCAAGTATCCATAGGCCATTTAAAAGAAAATAAGACATATGTTGCACCATTAAGTGATTATAAAAATCAGATCAAATCCCAATAATGACCTCGCCCAACAAAAAAAACCATTAACATTACAGAGACTATCCAACCTTTCAAATAGTCTGTGCTCATCACACAGTCTAATACCAACTGTCTCCACAAGCTGACAACAGTCCAGCCACAGGTGTACTGCTTGCATCCAAGATGCTACGGGTTGTGCTCTCCACAACTGATGTCTTTGAAGGCTTCTTTGGCATTTTAAAATGTCCACACAGGAGTTTGTCTTGGTGCCGTGCAGCATACAGCAACCCGCTTGTCACGTTCATCCAGTCTTTTCCAAAGGGCTACTATTTTGCCTTGTGATTAGTGAGGGTGAAGAGATGTCTGATCCAGGAGCCCAAGCAAATATTCTGGAAGTCTGTCAATGAGCTGGTATTCAGGGACACTGGTCTTCAACAGCCTAGTAAAATAATGTGGGGGGTGGGGGGGGGGGGGGGGGGGGGGGGGGGGCGGGGGGGGGGGGGGGAGAATGACAATGTTATACATTTAATAGCATATTCATACTTCACTTTCTGAGGTGTCATAATTCAAATTAAATGTGTGCTGTAAGTACAACACTAGCACATGAAATTACATAGCTGTTACACAATTTACTAAGTTGTACCTAATGAGGTAGCTAGACTGTGTTCTTATTAAAAACACTAAAAACCTAAAAAGCACACACCACAAATTTATTCCAACCAGCACAGAGTCAGCTGACCATAAGATAAGTGAACAGGTCAGATGAGTTAACTCTGTTGGAAGGAACGGTGTTCTTCTGTGTTCTTTAACACCTCTGTTTAGTTTCCATAACATTTCTATCCATTTTCACACCCCACACTTTTGCTTACCATAGTTTTGTGCAATTCAGTAGGTCCAGTAGGCTGTATCCCTGCAACCCGCGAGGAGGAGGTACCAGCGGTTGTGGAGATGGTGCCAGGGTTGGAGTTAGTAGAGGTCGTGCCAGGGTCAGCAGTGATGGAGGTCGTGCCAGGGTCAGCAGTGTGGTTGAGGTCATGGAGGTCATGCCAGTGTTGGAGCTTGTGTCATGGGCAGCAGTGGAGGGTACAGGAGTAAAGTATGTGCCTGGGAGCTGTGCCAAGAGCCAAAGGTGTGCCTTATTGTGTCGTCATCAGGAGATGGTGGAGCCATATCAAGCACTGTGGGGTCAACGCCCTCCTCTTCCTCTGCGGCAGCCACTTCTACTTCATCGTGCTCTTCCACCAACAGTGACGTTTGCTCAGAATCTGGGGTCAGGTCCTGCAGAGCCTTAGGAGAGAGAGAGAGAGAGAGAGAGAGAGAGAGAGAGAGAGAGAGAGAGAGAGAGAGAGAGAGAGAGAGAGAGAGAGAGAGAGAGAGAGAGAGAGAGAATGAATGAATGGAAAGAACACATGGAATTGAATTACTTAGAACACTTGTGAGGATTTCCCATACACCACAAATTTTATTTTTTACACCACAGTTATGTATATTTTATTACTTTGAACAGATGCTTTGATCAACAACGACTAATTAGGGAGGGTGTAAACAGCAACATACAATGATAGCCTATGTTCATTTCCTGCTTTGTAAACACTATATTCTACTGAGGACAATGGGAACGGTTTAAGATGTGGGTCTGTCTAGGCGTGGATGTACTGTATGCTCATATTATGACAAATGTATTAGTAAAGTTTCACGTTACTTACAGAGGCACATGCAAAAATAGGGGTGTGGACCGAAGCTGGACTGAGGGCCTGGGGTGCCTGACTCAGTGGCTGGAGCCTGGAGGAGGATAGACAATATATATTACATTCATGTACATGTACATTAACTACACATACATACTTTTATCTAGCCATTTAACAAGCCGACTCATATTATTACTCACTGAGACAACATTGGCTGAAGATCTTGCATCTCCCTCAGTGGACAGAGTAGCAGTAGAGAGCAGTCTTTCATGAAGTACATCTGTCTATACAACCCGTGGACCCCAGTGCGGTCTGCACCTGTTGGCAGGCAGTTGATCCAAAATAAGAAAAGTGATTACATTACCATTCATATTCACATGTAGATGTCAGTGTAAAAAAGAAAAGTACAATTCAAGTGTTTATCAGTGACAATTCAAGTGTATAGTAGTAGAGTATCTTTATTAATCCCCAGGGGGAAATTCAGGTATCCAGTAGCTTACATAAATACCCAAATAAACAAAAGCCCACATGGACATTTCAAGACACAAATAACACAGGAATAGTCATCAGGGAGGGGAAAATAAAATAAAATAGTAGAGATAATAAATGTAAAAAAGGTAATTGTGCAAAAAGACATTCTGTGAGTTGGGATAAACCAATGCAGAAAAACATACTCTGTCAGCTAAGGTAGACAATCTTAACATGACCTGGAACAAGTGTTGATGGATACATCTATGATATAGTATAGTAGTGTTACCTGCTGAGTAAGAATCTACAGACACACAACAGGACCTCTGACCGCCGGCCATCCTTGGACACTTCTCAATCTGGAAAAAAAGAAGGAAAATATCCTAGTCCACCTACATTCCTTGGTTGTCTAATGATGATGGGCATGGTAGGGCTACCTTTCGACCATCCATTCCAACATTAAACAAATGTCAACAGAGAGCAATTGTTAGCTTACAGTGTGACTTCTTGGGCATGTAATAACTATTTTTCAAATAAACTTGGGGCTTAATAACACAATAATTAGATGATTATAGCAATAGACTCCATTTAACAGCTGATTTTGTATACATTCATAGACTACATAATTCGTAGACTACCGTACATCATTACAACTTCCCAACTGTCATGTCATGCATGAGAACATTATTATCACAGCAAACAAATAAATAAGGATCTTTGTTGCATAAAGGCCCATCTTTATGCCATTTTCACATTGGCCAACACCTTGAACTTTCTTTAACTTTCTTTAAAATTTCGTCGGCCGTTTGTTTGCCAGCAGGCGCTAAAGCTAGAGATATGGAGGTTGGGAGTTCAAATCCCACTCAGACCCATATTGATTTTCAAAATTATATCATATGCAGTGTTCCTTAGCCAACTTAAAATACCATGTATGTCATTCAGTATCAATGGCAAATGTGCTGGATTACAGATATGGAGGTTGTGAGTTCGAATCCCACTCGGACCCATGTTGATTTTCCAAATTATATAATATGCAGTGCTCCTTAGCCAACTCAAAATACCATGTATGTCATTTAGTATATCCCCAAAACGCGGAGCTACAACACTTTCAAGATGGTTGAATCCAAGATGGCTGAATCCAAGATGGCTGAATTGTTTGGCCCATAACTTCTGACTGGGTGGATGGATTTTTTCCAACATTTCTTTTAGCTTTGCTTTCTCAATAGTAGTTTGTTTTCAATTTAGGGATAGAGATATCAAAAATAAAACTGCTCATCTTTGCCCCAAAAGGCAAGCCCGCTTCCAGCATTTTCTGTGAGAATGCAATCTAGTTCATAGTTCAGTTCACAGCTCACCCCCCATGTTGAAAAAGTGTAGGCCTAATTGACAAAGCCCATATTTAACTAGTTTTAACAATGAGATTGTTAGATATTAGTCTACTGTATTTTAGTTTTGCATTAAGAGTGGTTTATCATTAGTAGGCCTAGATAGTAGGCTAGTCCTTTACAGTGTTTGTTGTTTAGACACTGTGTGTGCTGAGCGATTTCACTTCGTTTCAGTTACTGTAGGCTATGGACTGGACTTAAAACGGGTGCGTGGATTCTGTAACGTTTTCCTGCACTGTTGTTCTCTGTCTCAGGCGCAAAATTTGCCATCCTGCAACATGCCAGCAGATAGCATTCTCTTGTTGTTGGTGTTGCGCGCGGCGCATTTTAACTTCAATAGTGAAGCGAGAGCACTTATTCCAAACGCCCAGAAGACGGTCGCTAGAAGCGTTAATCTAAAAAGTCACCGGGAAGTCTGAACATTCGCACACTACTGCCTGGTTGCTGTCCGCTCTGATTTTAAGTAGAGCTATGCCTGCTGTTTGCTTGGTCCCGCCTCTTTGCACAAGAAAGACAGTCTGAGAGAATGGTGTCAGACGCTGTCAGAGAGAATGGATAAGACATAATACTAGACTCGGTTTTCTAGATAATACTAGACTAGTCGCGGTTTCTGCAGGAATATTAATGAAATCTGGTAACTACGGAATGAACAGAATGAACTAATGAGCGTGTCTTTCATAGGCTCCAGAATGAACGCGTAAATATTGTAAATATTGTAAATATTGTAAATATTGTACGTTCAGTTCACGTTTGCTCAAAATATGAACTCGTTCATGAACTTTCGTTCATTGAACGCGTTCGGGTACAACACTGCCCATGGAAATCAATACAATTTGTTGAAATTGGGTGAAATTTGGTTTTCGAGCACCGTTTGGGCGGGATTTGATCAGACACATCTGGCAACACTGGTGGCAGTGTGTGCTAAGGCTCATTCCTCTTTGTTTCGCTCACTATTTAATACATCTACTGTACTGTGTGTGTTCCTCCACAGTTCACAGTTCACACACATACACACACATAAACTTGCACAAAATCACGCACGTGCATGCACACACACACACACACACACACACACACAGCACACAAAGGCACACTCATTTGGTAATATATGACTAAAAGCTCACTATTTTGGATGCCTCAGACCTGCTCTAAATTATACAGGAATGTCATCACTGAATAATAGAATGTGTGTCTCTCTCTCTCTCTCTCTCTCTCTGTGTGTGTGTGTGTGTGTGTGTGTGTGTGTGTGTGTGTGTGTGTGTGTGTGTGTGTGTGTGTGTGTGTGTGTGTGTGTGTGTGTGTGTGTGTGTGTGTGTGTGCGCGCGAGTGTGTGTGTGTGTGTGCAGCCCCGCCCACAGTTTAGGAGGCAGGGGGGGCGCCCATTCAGAGATTTTTGTCCCGGTCCCTTAGTGTGTGTGTGTGTGTGTGTGTGTGTGTGTGTGTGTGTGTGTGTGTGTGTGTGTGTGTGTGTGTGTGTGTGTGTGTGTGTGTGTGTGTGTGTGTGTGTGTGTGTGTGTGTGTGTGTGTTTCTGTGGTTGCGCAGGTGCATGCATGTGAGTGAGCGTGTGAGTGTGTGTGTGTGTGTGTGTGTGTGTGTGTGTGTGTGTGTGTGTGTGTGTGTGTGTGTGTGTGTGTGTGTGTGTGTGTGTGTGTGTGTGTGTGTGTGCATCCGAGTGCGTACGTGTGTGTGTGTGTGTGTGTGTGTGTGTGTGTGTGTGTGTGTGTGTGTGTGTGTGTGTGTGTGTGTGTGTGTGTGTGTGTGTGTGTGTGCGCGTGTGTGTTAACACATCTACTGTACTGTGTGCGTCTCCAGTCCATATCAGTATGTGTTTGTGATTATTACCTCCACATACTATGCTTTTTTTTGGCTTGTTTGTCCGTTTGTCTGTTTGTTGTCTGTTTGTTTGTTAGCAGGATGACTCAAAATGGTACGAACGGATTTTGAAGAAATTTTGTGGAGTTGTTGAAAATGACAAAAGGAACAAGTGATTTAATTTTGATGATGATCAGGATCACGATCCGGATCGAGGAATTAAAAAAAAAAGATTCTGTTGCCTTCACCATTGTGGGCGAGTTTTTACATTCGATTTTCTAACTCCCCCAAAACAAGGCAGAAAGTAAACTTGAAATGTAAAAAGTCAGGCTGTAGTCTCATGGCTGTGGTGGAGGTTTGCACTCTCTGAGTGCTTCTAATGATTATTATGATCATCATTGCTGTTGATACTCTTGCTTTTCA